>NC_089248.1:671334-1007001 GCF_000512585.2 Kwoniella bestiolae CBS 10118
AAGATGGTGGCTGTCAGGCCTGATGCGCCGGACAGGGAAGGGGAGAGGAGGGTGTACCATAGGAGATATGCGCTGTGGGATTAAAGATAGGAATAATCAGCAAGGACATCTACCCTTTGGCTGGCATACGTTTCCTCGCTGGGAGGAGGACAAGGCAAGGAAGGGGGTAGCATAACATGAGAAGAAGAACGTGTCTGATTACATCGATCGTCCATATCACTTGATCCATGTGAGACCCAAATTGTTATATCCCAGGGTCCTCTTGGAATATCGGTCCATAGAGAGAGTAACACACTCACCAGCACAAAGGTGTGATCATCCACACGCTCATCACCAACCCCAAGGCCACATAATACCCCTGATCAGGTTTCTTGTTTTCGTACTCTATAGGATATACCTCATCGGGTAAGGGAGATAGCGATGGTAGGACCTGAGCGAGTTTCGATGACATCTTGATGTTATCCCAGATGACCAGGTGAGTATTCTTGAAGTAAGGAAGAGAATTATATACTCTTGGTGCAGTGGGTTGGACCGTCGTACTATCTTGTCATTGTATTCCGTGATGATCCGGCTCCAGGTTTAAAGAGCGTGACTTATCGGGTATCCACTTTAAATTGTCCTGCAGCCTCAGCCTTGATTGTATTCACTGTTATCATTCAGACTATGATATACAGTTCAATCATAGGGAGAAACAAGATATGTACAAAGGGAGATGAGGGATGAAAGGATCAACGGTGGATTCCACTTGGATTTCTCGTTATCACAGTTTGACTTTTTTGTTTACGCATTCCATTCCTCCATTCCTTTATCTTAAGCTTAATCGTCGTTTCCAACGGAACTCGTTTCCCCACTTCCTTCAGTGGATTCACATTGGGATTAGAGCGAGTACCAAGCATGAAATGATGTATATACGTATGCTGTACAAGATGTGTCCTATCCGTGACCTAGGAGCATAGTCCTCTTACCCAATCCCAGTCCAGATCAGAGTCCAGCAAAGCATTGATGATCTCAAATGAGATGATGATGCTCTCATCCTTCCCCTTCCCAAAGCAGTACCCCGAAACCAACGCAGATCATCCCAACCCCGAGCAAAGTCTGAAGATCCGGTATCTGACCTAACCATATTGAGTCTATCAGAGCTACAAGACCTATTGTGAGGAGATTGGCAACTGATGAGGTGGTTGGACCCCATAATCCGATGAGCACCATCAAGCCGGCGTTCTGTGTGAGATAAGAGCCCAATCAGCATCGTTCACTGGGTGGGAAAAAGGGAAACCCCTCCTCAACTCACATAGATAGTCCCACCAGCAAACACCAACCCCAAACACCCCCATATCCTCATCACATTCTCCCCATCAGGCCAATGAAATTTTTCATACCCCGTCCAGTCCAACAGAAGTATAGGCGGCCAAAGCAACAGCAGCGTAGCAATCCCAATACAAGAAGTGATGAAATTCGCATGAAGGGCAGGCGGTAATTTAACCTGATGCTGGACGTGGTGGTGCGATTGAGAAGGTAAAAGCCCTGCATTGGAGGTTGTACGTGAGAGAGGAGGGGTCAGCTCGATAGGTGTTGGTGTCGAGTCTGTACCTTGATGTGGGAAGATGGGTCTATGAAGGATCGTTATTCCTGATGATAATGGTGTTTCGTCCATTCCGTCAGAGTGGTGGGTTGGTAGGGGTGTGTAATTTGATGGGAAGGGGGATACACCGCCATGGCCCTCTGGTAGAGCGAGTTTGTATATCACTTCGTAGAGGCCTAGGATGATTGCGCCTGGGGTATGAATGTATCAGCAGAATTCTATGATCCGTACCCATACACGGAGGTTCAGGATGCAGACGATGAAAAGGGAAGTATTGAGATTTATCGTTCAATAGCTCCTAACCACCCTACCCTATATTGTCATGCAATATCGAAAAACGACAAATATCCACCACTCCCATGCAATTGTTACACATCTATCAATCTCGCTCCTGGGATCAGAAATGAAGCAAAACAACCCACCAAACAACATAATCCCATCCCCCACGACCCTCCCCATCAACCCCTCTTTCACGTCCCCCAACCCATCCACACTAATAACCACCACACCCGTAAAAGCCAGCGCTATACTGCCCATCGTGATCCTACTCAACGGCTGTCCAAGTAACATCATACTGAATCCGTAGGTCGCAAAAGCCGAGGTAGAGTATATCGCAGTAATGTCCACGGGGGGTGATAAGCCCATGGCTACGTACCATGATAATGCTGGGATGGACAGTATCATAGTCAAGTACGCAATCTTCCTAGACCAGATAGGAAGGATATCACGCCATGTAGATGACTTGGGTATCTCCAATTGATCGATAATGACATTCCGTATCTCGTCTATGTAGAGGGGATACGGTATTTTGGAGGTAAGAGAGAGGAATAGGAGGTGGATAGGGAATAGAAGGGCGAAAGTCGAATGGGTAAGGTAGAACGTAAAGTATGGTTGGTCGTATCCCAATTTCGCGGTGAGTGTATGGGCGAATTCTGTTTGTACGGCTGAAGCGAGGACGATAGCTATGAGGATGGATATGGGGAGTAGAAGGGATGTGGACGAGGAGGGGAGGGAGATGGTGGGTAAGTGGGAGGAGGAGAGGTGTTGATGTGTCGTGTAGGAGGGTATGGGGGAGGATGACATTCTGTTTATCTCCTGTACAAGGGGAATGCAATGATTTGAGTCGGTTGGGTTTGTCTAGACTGGTAGCTACTATGGATGTCGCATCTTGTTCTTGTGCTTGTTGAGTTATCTTATACGTTCGCAGCCGTTGGATTTGTTGTTGAAGCTGGGTCGTCCGCAGTTCGGTTTTGACTTTACTTGAAACACGGTTTGTCGAAGCGTAATGATCGAAAAAGGCTAGGGCCAGAGGGTATTTATCTCGATGGTGAGATACCGGTCCATCTGATACTACACGACTTGAATACTTAATGCCTGCTGTATACGATGGGCGTACTACTATTCCAGCTGTACGGTAGATCAATTGGACAGCATTGTTATGGTTGTGGTGTGGTTGTTGACGGTTTGTTTCGGTTAAATCATCCGTGCGTCAACCGAACACCACACCACCGAGCCTAAATGTTGCTCGAAGTCCATGAGGCACGATCCTAGTACATGGTGCATACAGTGTGTGAGTCATGTATGCATCATTCGTCCGTGAAATGAACGACCACGACATACAACGATGCAACGATGTCACGGATTAATCGACTCTGTAGGTACGCATAGTGATCTTTTGGTTTGAATTCATTGTGAATTATGATTATTACGATTCAACATCCCCATCCCCCCCCCCTCTCCCCTTCCCTGGCCAGATCTTCCCACGATTTAAGCCTAAACACCAGCAACCAACCACCTCTTCTGACTCCCCATCGAATCCTCCCTCAAAATCCCATGCTCCAACTCCACCCCCTCGAGCTCCCTATCCATTCCCAGCTCCCTCTCCCGGTCTACATCAAAATCATCAATCTTGATACTGGGACTTTGTAGCCCCGGCGATCCGCATCCCTTACCGGGGGAAATGGGACTCATCTCCAAATTAACTTTACCAGGTGACTTGAAAAATGGCGTAGGGGGTCTAAACTTCTTGAATCCCTTTACCCCACCTCCCTCACCTCCCCCTTCCTCAGAGAACGAAGACGAAGACTTGAGGTCGTCCATTGATGATAACGAGAAACTAACAGTCTTCTTCTTATGTCTACTTGCCTTTGCTCCTCCCGCTGGAGGGAGGGGGAGTTTACCCAGTCCCAGTCCCGGTTTGTGGGTTGGCGGACTGACGTTGATAGATGGGACGGCGAGGTATCCAGGTGAGGGATGGGAAGAATGGGGTGATTGGGGTAGTGGGACTGTCGCGTCTTCAGGTGTGGAATGGGAGTGGGAGGGGACGGGGACTGAGAGGGGTTGTTTGTATATTACCAGAAGGGCTAGGAGGAGGAAAGCGATGTCTACTGAGGAGGCTAGAAGATCCATCGTGTGTGGTATACTTTTGGTGGATGTGTTGGTAGGTCTGAGGTGGTTCTATTGGTTTTCGAGATAAGGAAGACAGGAGTAAGTGATTGGGAGTTATTTTGATCCTATTGATTCAGATTTGATAGATTTTTGTGCTTCTGGGGGAGATTACTAGTTGTGCGATTTTGAGTGATCCAGTGAGTAGGGGTTTTACTTTTGATAGTGGGACAGATTATTGGTTGTATTGATTTGATATAGTGATTTATTATTACTTTTGGTGATCAATGTGGTTTTGTTCCGTTTTGAACTTTTTGGTTTGTGTGAAAGAGAAAAATCGATCAAGTATGAGATTAGCCAAGTCATTAAGTACATGGTCAATCAGTAAGGGGAGCGGTAATCTAGAATACATATTATATCATACCTGAAAGGATGATTCCAGGAGCTGTTGTCAGAGGGAGAAAGTGAAAGGATAGTTAGAGTGTCAGGTGCTGGGGAGCTGTATGATAACGAGTAAAGGGAGTATTATACCTCAATCACGTTGGAGGATATACGAGACGCGTCGCACCACGTAGAATAATTAGAAACATTCTACGATGAGGTGGTACTAGCTTGATCAATCATAACCTTTGGTAGGTTTTATGCGAGAGTACGGCTGTGACGTCAATGTTCATTACCTTTGTCGCTGGAGATGATCCGCTCTTGTGCGGTCCTTGCAGTTGGCATACCTGCATCGGACATCTCAACTGATCTCTACCTCCTCTTCGCTCCATCCAGTATCCTCCATAAATCAGCTACCACCTGTCTATCTGTATGTCTCCTATTCTTGTCAATCTTTACAGGGTCGCCATCGTGTCAGCTACTTCCCACCAGGTTTGTCATGGGTCTAGCTACTCACTCTCATCTCCGTCACATTCCAATCTTTCACCGTCGGGTTGACAGGCTCATTGTGCCATTGGAAGTATATTCCTTTCACTATTAACCAGTTCATATTCTTCATCAGCATCTTGATATCGTGAGCATGAACCCAACGTACCATTCCTGAAGAGCATTCTTGGATCTTGCCATTTGTAAGGCTTGAACTGCCATGCCTGACCTGTCGTTACTACGCAGATCACTCTGTCCCTGAGACCACAACTGATATAAGCTACGCATTCTATACATCAAGCCTAAGTATCCAACTTACCAAGCATCCTGGCCGAACTTCTGTAATGCTTCAACACCATCCACCACGTAGTATTTGCTAGTCACGTCACCTACCGTATCATTGTCAGCAATATCCCAATGACTACGCATTCGGTTATGGGATTGTGGAACTCACCATGTGGTCCACTTCTTTTCCTATTTATCCTTACCACGTCCTCAGCTTTGAAATTCCCTTGAGCAACTTCGTTCTGCCTGGCCACTTCGGAGGGTTCGAATCTGCCAGCCAGCGAGCGCACATCAGCTATGCCCATACTCCCACAACAGCTTAGGCAGTTCACTTACATCCCTTGTTCCAAGAACTTCTTCACATTCCACATAGTAAGTAACGAAGTAGGAGACGAGGAGATAATGATAATCGGATCTGTCGATCTGGCTTTCTTGGGCCCCGTTGGCGGTCCTGCAGTATTCAATGATGATCAGTTCAGCCATTGCTATGCTATCGTGACAGAAAGCCAACATACCAGTCTGTGACTGAGCTTGGACAGCAGCTTTACTCGCTCCTTTATCGAACGAGTTCCTCAAAGCTCGTATCTTCTCTACCATGACTGTTTTGAGAAAACTTTCAAAGTTCTACGGAGTGTAGAATTTAGCATGCGACACCGGTATCACAGGCTATACGCGAACCACTCACGTTCACTTTCCCGCCACCTGATGATCTCAGTACTGTATTTCTATCTCGCAGTTCTACTTCTTCCGCTCGAAGCTATAAGCAAGGGTCCGAATGTCAAATTAGCACTATCCGAGGGACCATGACTGATTGCTTGGAAAATCGTTCACCCACCTTCTTGCAAAACTCCCTATCAGCCACATCCACCTCATACTTCCTCTTAATAGCTGCAGCAGGTTTCGAAGGTCCCGCCTCGGATGACTGTAAGGCCGAAGGAAGAGCCTCGGCAGTAGCTGATGCTGCTGATATGACTTGGCCTGAGTACGACATCGCGTATCCATCAACTTTTACCTCCACATTTAGATTGAGCGAAGCAAAGGTGAACCTACCAGCCTCGACTTTCTCATCCTTACCCAGCACCCTCCCAGTACCCTGACTCTCCCCCGTCAGATACTCCACCACCCCCCTCCTATCAGTGATAGCCACGTACCCCACACCCCCGGCCTGTCCTTTAATCAGATAATCCCTCACACCGCTCTCCCGTTCATTCCACGCTAACCACAGTTGCCCGGCATTGTAGAACTCATCTTTTGATCCTGCCTTCGATGTGTATCGTGTAGAGGTATCTTTGGCGATACTGGTGGGCGAGTCTGTGAGGGGAGGAATGGGTGGGAATGAGAGGAAAGAAGCTTCCGCTAGGGTTGATGCGGCTGATGAAGATGATGTGAGGAGTGTAGGAGGGAGGGAGGAGATGATGGATTGTCGGAGGAGGTCCAAGGGATCTGGTGGAGCTGCCATTGTGGTCATATGTCCCGTGGGTCAATCAAAAAGTAGAGTAGGATCGTGAGCATATGTGTATGACAAGACGCAAAGTTGAATTGGGACATAATTAATTGGGAATCAACACAACCAGAGAGAGCGAGACGGGATCAAATTCCGTTCGAGCTCACGACGATCTCGGCGAGTTCCGCCTTGACTCTTCCTCCGCTGCTCGTTCCATCAGCACAGGTGGATACGAATTTACCAATGCATCTTGTGTAACTTATACAAAATCATCAAGTTGGACGACTATTTAAGAAGAATAAGGGAAAGCTGTAAAAGAGTAAGCCAACATCCATGTGTCAGCAGTGATCCCGACTTTTGTCCGCTGCTGTGGCGCTGTTCCGGATTTTGACCAGTTCTTCACGGGTTATATGCTGCCATAGCGAGGTTAGTCTACGCTCCTGTTGGGCCCTCAGCCCCATGTAGGGATTTATCACCTACCTTTCGATCACAGAGACCCCTAAACATCGAGTCCGGCCTGTCAAACAGCTCGAGTGGGTGATCAAACTGTCACATCAGCTTGCGGATCATCTCGGATAACTCACCTCTACCACCTGCCCGACATCCATTACTAAAATCCTATCATAGTATGCCACGGTCTGAATACGATGTGCGATAGACACGATCTACCAGATCTGTCATCATCCAGACATCCCGTATTGAAAAGGTGCAAGAGGATGGTTAGACTCACGACGATATCTGAAAACTCCGTTTGGATGATCCTCTGTATCAATGCATCTGTCTCCGGATCAACTGAGGAGGTCGCTTCGTCAAGGATCAGTATCTTCGACCCTCTGACCAGAGCTCTGATCAACATCACTATATCTTATACTCAGCTTCGACGGTTCGAACGACGATACCGACAGGAGATAGAAACCAAATCTCACAAAGCTGTCTCTCGCCTGCGCTGAAGTTGGATCCCTCATTCGCCACAATCACATCGAGGTGGAATTTTTCTCTGGTAGAGACAGATATCTCAGGATTGCCATAGATCAGCCTCAGTGCGTCGTTGAGGACAGCATCGCTTTTGACTCCGGTAGGATCGATGTTCTCGTTGAGACAGAAGCAGAGCTGATGAGTGTCTCGAGTCGATTCTGTGCTGCTTAGACGGGGGACAGACTAACCGCACAGTCCCGCCAAAAAGAAATGGATCTTGGGGTATAATTCCCAGTCCTTTCCTCAACTATCCCTCAAAGACATCAGCACGATCTCGTTCTGATTCTGAAGAGGGATAGTGTCAGTGGATTTACCCCGTCCAGACCGAGCTGAGATATATCTTTCCCGTCAATCTCAATCTTACCTCCGCATAATTCCACCGTCCTAAACAAAGCCTGCACGAGACTACTCTTACCGGCCCCCGTCCTACCTATCACACCTACCTTCTCACCTGGCCTGATATCAAAGCTGGTTCCCTTGAGTATCAGAGGTAGCTCAGGCCTATAACGCATCTCAACATCCTTAAATGAAATCCCGCCGTCTCTTGGCCATTCCTCGTCCGAGCGAGGATCATCAGGCGATGTAACTGGTGCTTCTGTCGGGAGAGACATGTAATATTGTACTCTTTCGACCGTGTTCTGGAGAGGGTCCACCTATCAGTCAACTGTCGGGGAAAAATCCCATAATGAGAAATACGACACACCATTTGTTGTTCAGCTTCTGTCACTTGGTTGACCAGCTGGTTCAAGGCTGACAACATCAATCTAGTCAGTTCAACGGCCTTTCGTGTCCAAACTATATGTAGGCTTACTGGTGGTAGCAGCAATGATGAAGGTGAGGACCACGCCAAATTTGGCCGGAGAGACTGAATATCGAAATATGATACCAAACATCATCACAGCCTTTTACAGCAGTCAGTAATACGCATGTCAAACTCCTTTCTTTTTCCCTAAAATGTCGGAAGTTCACGGCTGCATGAACATATCAAGACAAGCAGTTGCGAGACGAGCGTGATCCTTCGACCTAGCCACCTGTGACGGAGACTTAGTGATGCAGTCGCACTCGCTGCTGTGCGTAACGTGAAGCAATACTCACCCGGCCTGAGTAAAGCTCTTATTATCATAAAGATCATGTTATTAGATCAGTGGTCTATTCCCAGTGATAATAGAGCTGCAACTTACGCCTACCATGATTGCTGACTATACGTGAGATTTGACTTATCAACAACTTCGAAACTCCTTTCGACAAGCCAAGTTTGTCAAGGATATGGCTTACGAAATGAGTATCGACCGACGCTTCCAGCTTTTTCAAGAATCTCTCTTGCTGTCCGAAAGCCCGTATGACGGTCAATCCTGCGAGCTGTGAGATGGTAAAAGTTTCAAAAACAGTAAGTTAGCATCGAGTATTAGAGGCAGGCTCTGCTGAACAGGCTGGCTACGTACCTGTTCCCCAAGGTTGGTATAGATATGACTCCTCAAATTGGACGTGAGCCTTTTGATCTCTCTTGAAGTTTGTCGATAGTATAGCACAGCGAACCACTAATTTGGACATACATTAACACCATTATCGGAATCAATGTCTCTGCCTCCACTAGCAGAAGATCAAAAGCTCACATCGTAAATTAGGACTGGGATAAACAACAGTCCAGCCCAAGGGTAAGTATACAATATCAATGTGAATGCGCCTAAGATCCCCAAGATCGAGCTGTACATCCGAGGGTCCGCATAACAAGTTGTCAAAGCCAGGCCAAAGTGTGTGGTAGCTAACTTGAGGACGTTGTACCATGTCGGCGCCAATCTATCATCAAGCTGTTGAATGTCTTTTGGTTGAAAACCCACATTTAGCAAGCAGAGGCGGGTCAGTCGATTAGCAAAGTGACAGATTAACTCACCTTTGGATAATCGGTTGATGAGACGGCCCGTCTATGAAGCTCATTCAATAAAAGTATCATCCTAGGCCGTTTGATCCATGACTCACTGGTGTCCTGTCGTGCCATGAAGTAGGGCTTCTCATCACGCCTTGCCAAGCTTGGTTGAACATCCTACATGAAGCTTTGGTTCCAGCTAGGAATATAGAGTAGGTTGCTCCACACTACATCCGTTTAGCTTAAATCTTCTGCTGAAGGAGACGGAACATTGCTATAGGAGCACGAGACTCACCGTAAACAAAGCCACGGATATTCCCAACCCTATTTCAAGCCACTCAGGCGATAAGCTAACGTCTTGACAAAAGCAGCGGAATGAAATTAAAATGACTGACCAGCGTATATCCCCATATAGGCGCCTTGGCTTAGATCGAACTGCCCTTCCGACCAATATCCCAAAAAGAGGGTATTGAGCACTGTAGCAATTTGAATGAAGATCAATAGAAGCCCACATCGTACGACCAGCCCGACAGATCTGATGGATTTGAGGTATCCGAAGTACACGTCATACTTGACCGCTCCTTCGGGTCTTTCTTCATCAATTATCAACTTGACGTTCTGTCCTATTTTCCCCTCGTTCCTCTCAGCCTCTTGGTCATGATCAGCTTTATCAACATCAGTATCGTCCAATGTCTCCTTGTTCATGGCGAGTGAGCCCGAATGGTCCATCAAAGTCCGGAAGATACCCTGTTCTTCCTTGAGCTCCTATCGGAAAAGTAAGCTCTCCCCCACAGTTACTCCGCGGGATCACAGAGCATACTTGAGCATACTTTCATGCTTGTCAAGCCACACACCTGATACGTTCCTTTTTGGACGATCCGACCATCCCCACAATCATCACGATCCACGACCAGGACAAGATCCGCTTCGGGTAGGATATCAAGATGATGAGTGATCAATACTTTGGTTCTGTCTCCCATTGGTCCACTGAGTATACAATTCTTCAAGATATGACTACCCACATGGGCGTCTACAGCCGAGAGTGAATCATCCAGAAGAACGACATCACTGTCCTGATAGGCAGCTCTGGCAATGCAGATTCGTTGTCTTTGGCCGCCGGACAACGTTATCCCCCTTTCGCCAATCCGGGTTCTGCCAACGAAGGTGTCATCGAAGTCAACAGCCCAGAAGGCTTTGCGGGAAGAAAGAGTGAAAAGCAAAGACAGACCACCTACAGATCACCGTCAGGCCACATGTCAATATCGTGCCTCGGTCCACAAGTGTCGATGACTTGGTTCACCCGAGCCAGATCGATATTGTCCGGTGAGCAGGAGAACGTTATATTCTCCCTGATTGTACCTGACTGAACCCAGGCTTGCTGGAGTACTATGGTCAAATACAACAAATCAGAAAATAGTGCGTATCAAGTGCCCATTCAAGGTGATGCTCACCATAGCTGATCGACCCACCAAATACTACATGCCCTCTTACTTGCTTCATCAAGCCCGACAAGAGCGCGGTCTTTCCTGTGCCCACTCGTCCCACCACGCATACCAACGAGCCTATTCAGCACTGTCAGCTTATTCTGGCAATACTCGACCAATTTGGTGAGTTGAACTCGCCTCTTGATACTTGAATATCGATATCTTTCAGTGCAAAGCGCTTATCAAGGGAAGGACGGGGACCGTTGCCCTTATTTTGATCAACCTTTTCGCTCAATTGATGTTTTTGTGCGTTCCCTGCATTCTCCTCCGGATTGCCCACAGATATGTCGTTTTCGAATTGGAAATCACCTTGGACATCGATTGCAAAGGAAGCGAGCGTCCCTTTCGATCCTGAGGTCCGAACATAACTCTTTTGCCTATAGGAACATCCGATCAACTAATGTAGCTGTGATCAAGGGATTTCTGATTGGGCATGACTGACTAGCAACAGCGCTTCTATCCGCTCTATAAGACAGAGCACGATCAGATGTTATCGGGTTCTGAGGTATAATTTAGATGAAGCCACTTACTGATACCGACCTTGGCTTCACTTATTGACGCCAGCACATCGGGGATCTGCACTATGGGCAATCTCATGGAGATGAACCATTGTAGACTCGAGAAAACGGTGGCGGCGTCCAGCGGGTGATCGGTCAATGCGTAGTTTATAAACGTCACTACCCTCCAAAATTAGCAAGAGAGCAAGATATAATCGGATTTGTGACGATAGTACACGGCCTGTCCACGGTCACTGTCCATACCCACGAATAGCAGCCAAAGGAGGTATAAACCCCATCAGAGCAGTCAAACTTGATTTGATCAGATTGTTCTTCCTGAGACTGTCCAGTTCTGCATTTCTCATTTCACTTATCCTGTGGCTGAACCATTTCTCATACGCATACAGCTTGACAGATCGTATGTTGTTCAAGATCTCAGATAGGAGCCTCACTCGGCCGTCCGTGGTTTGGTTCTGAGCCGATTGCATTCTGGAGATGTGTTTGAACATCCAGACTGGCAATTCAATCCACAACGGTGGGTATCAGCACATCATCTCTACTTCTCGGTATGAGAAGAGTTATACCTTTGAATGGAGCTGTGAGCAACAGTACCTATGCAGGCTTGTCAGCAGGTGTATACTTATGAAGTTCCGTCTCTAACTCACCCCTAATCCGACTAAAGCAGAAGGACCGAGCTGCCAAATTAACAGCCCGATGCCTAGCAGCAACTGAACCTGACACGCTCTTTCCTGTCTCAATGCAATCATGTCAATAAGTACACAACGGTACCTCATTATCAAGCCCGTTGCAACTCTTACGATCAAGGCTATATCGACTGAAACCATCGTCGTGATCCGACCATCCGTCATTTCCACCCGTGATCTCGGGGACAGTCTCCTAAGATGTGTTTAGCGATTCCGCAAACATACTTCGAAGTCAGAGACTTGCATAGCTTTTTGAGCTATCAGGGTGATCAACTGACCACGTTCACCCCAATCAGCAATCTCTCTCGCACACACTTAGGGATTTTGCATAACTCACCCCTGATCCAACTTTCATTCCTGTCAATCTCGATCTCCACCACGCGTGACACAGCATCATAGACGCCGTCAGCATCATCAGCCAAATCCCGATACTTGCCCCGGCCATATGTCCAACAGATAACGGCTCGATCAGTCCTTCAGTGGTCCGGCCACCCTTTAAAGCATTGTGCCACTCATACGACCTTGTGAGCTGGCGAATCAGATGCTTCACAATAATCGGTACCATCATTCTCATACAGACTGACAGACGCCAATCAGCAAAATACAAGAAATTTCAGCGTGGCGTACCTGCGACCAATTTGGACATCTGCATCAACCACCATTTTCGACGGATGGTGAGATAGATAGCTTTGAGAAGACTCGTGTTGTACTTCTCCCCATCAACCTTGGAGGGCGAGTTGGAGTGCTTCTCTTTTTCAGGGAGGGACGAGCCTCTGCCAGGCTGACTGTGCGTTGGTGTTGGTGAGGGTTTGATAGGATTGAGCTTCAACCTGTCGCCATTCTGCTGTCGCATGTCAGCACATCCAATTCATTCAACGTTCAAACTGCTCTGTACGCACAATACGCGATCGATAATCGGACGTCAATTCAAAGAGGTCTGCGCATATCCCAATAGTGCACAAGCGGAAGTGTCAACTCGTAGTCAAGACAACATGTGCGAGTAAGTATAGGACTGACCGTCTTCCTGGACAGATCTCGACCACGCCACCTTCATCATTTCACCTACCCAATTACAAAAGACCTTGTTGGGCCAGCTGGCATCTTGGTGAGGTAGTGGCACGTCTTTAAAGATCCCTGGTGGGGCTGAAGTGGGTTTCCAAAATGGCTTCGACATCTCGGTCGTTGCGGGCAGTTGCTGCAATTGAGCCTTGCTACTAAATTTGTGAGGTGAGTGAGCGAATGGGTTTCATGTTATACTTTGCTAGCGCTACCAGGTTCTCAAGCCCTTTCGAGTGGGGCTTGCGCACAGCGATCCATTGATGCAATCCTTTGTAAGCGCTTTCTTCGTACCACGAGAATCTTGGGTTTGCAGATCGAAGGCTAATGAAACGGTTGGCGGTAGAAGAGGTAAGTAGGGAAAACCAGAGATCAGCACGACCTGTGACGTATGCGATATCAGATTCATGTGAGTGAATGCTCATCATGGACCAGAACAAAAGATTAGTATGCATATATACATAGAACTGCAAGGAACACACGTCTAAAATTACTTCTTTCGAGCGAGCATCGCACGTATCTCTTTGACTCTTCTGCTCTCCGCTACTTCAATCCTTTGCACAACCCTCAAACAACTTGGGAACGAGTCCAATTAGTTGTTGTATACAGGAGTCTCTCCCTTTCTACCTTGAGAAAGCAATACGACAGCGTATTTACCAGAGATCTTCCATCCAGGTTCCTCTTCGTCGAGCTTTTCACCTACTCCGCCTGGGATACCGACCACGACATCTGATTTGATGGTTCTCAAAGAGGCGACGGGAGGAGCTCCAGCTTCAGAAGCCAAAGGCCCGATAGCTTGGTTGAAAGGTGTGTCAAGAGGAGCGTGACAATCGTAGGTGAGTTTTCCTATGGACCGCATATCAGCTTTTTTGATCCTTGAGTAGCAGAGAGGGGACAACAGAAGTACTCACTGTGGTTCAAATCACCCTTGAAGATGACCAAGTCAGATTCGGAAAGGTGTTGGAAGAGATCAGGAGCCTCAGAGTGGAGATCCCAGAAGGTGTATCCGGTACACCAGAAGGGGTGGGCTAACGATATGCCGAATAACCATCAGCATACAGAGACCACGGCGAGGTGGAAATGTTCGACTCACCCTCGTACTTCCATTTACCTTCCTTCTCGTATTGCTTCCATCTGTGACCGAGGGTTCTGAGAGACTCGACCTCGGCGTCAGAGGCATCTTGGAAGAGCTGTCCGTAGACACAAGAGTTGAGGATCCTAAATATCATTACATGGTATGTCAGCGTACCCCTTGTCGAATGATGTGTTCCACGAAAGGTTCATAAGATGGTAGAAGGAGGATGATCATTGACTCACCAATCCCAGTCCTTCTTGGTAACATCAGAGACGAACCAAGGGATTTTCTTTCCGTGGAAGATGACTTGAGAGCAAGTTCCAGATTGGATCAACCAGTCGGCATAGACCAAATCACAGTACAACTCAAAACCGGCATTATCAAGGACGAAGTCGATTCGACCGTTCTTGACGGTCATGACGTAGTCTGCTAATTTGTGCAAGTCATTTCCTAAGATGTTCTTCTCGGTAGCGGCAAGGTGATCACCACCGGTTGATTGGAGCTTCTTGATGTCTTCTTCGGTCATGTCGATGAGTAGGGACAGATCGGTAGAGTTACCCCAAAGACAGACTACGCCAATGATTCGAAGTCAGCCTCAATCCCATGGGAGTAGTGACCGGATAGGTACAGAGGGACGATGGGACCAGTCACTCACCTTGAGTCAATTCAAGGAACAAGAGCTTGTTCTTCTCCAACAGAGCCTCGGGGGAAATTTGTCCTTCATGTTTGTGAGGTTCGGCAAATCGTTGAGAGAGCTCGAAGACAGCTTGGTTGGATCGTGAGAAGGTGTCACACTTTTGTCTGAAGAAGACATCTGTGATTACAAGCACAACAATCAGTATACGATCTAAGATTGAACTGCTCAATACCGCGAACTTACCGTAATCAACCCAGTACTTGGAAAGGGAGAAACATTCCCTCAATCTTCTGTACTTGTAGGCCTCAGCGAAGAGCCAGGGGGCATTCATGAAATCTTTTCCTCTGAAGAATTTGGCGATTTCCTATATCGTTCATAAGCATATGTTAGTTTCATACTTTGAGAATATACATGAGTCGGAACATGTAGAAACACGACTCACCTTGTTCCAGAGAGCGACATCACCCGCACCATCATCAATGATAGGTCTAAGTTTACTGTTGCCTTGCAAATCACCCATCAAATCTTCCAATCGGTGAATACAGTTTACCAAATCGACGATTCTCTCTTCGTCGTATTCTTGGTTGAGGGTCTTCCACACGTCGTCGATGGCTTTACCCAAAATGGTGGGGAGTCGAACACCCATAGTAGCCTATCCAAGTTAAGGTTAGCTGGCAATCCTGGTATTCATGAGAACGAAGATAAGGTATTACGTACATGTGCGAAAGAGTATTCATGGTACCCTCGGTCTGCAAGAAATCAGCTTTCATCCTTGTAGAAGATATCGATGAGGAACGCTCACACGCTGGCCAAGGAGGTTGGTCTGTACAAAGGACAGTATCAGCAACTGATCGTTCATGCGAGGGAGGAAGAGAGAAAACTCACTAGGGTTTACACGAGAAGGGGTTCGAGGGTATTGCTGTCAACGGAACGATCATCAGTCAATCGATCCTGCGTAACTCGCAGCATCCAACTCACACTTGCGCTCTGCTTCATATCAGAAGGCTTGAGCTTAGGAGGCAAGTTGCCCAAGTTGAGCTATCCAAAAGCAGTCGGTGTATCAGCGATGATAGAACGTGTCTCGATAGTCGCCCGAATCACTAGGTACTCACGACAGTCTTTTGAGGTGCCTTAGCACTGGGGTGGGTCTTGGTATCGTTGCTCATGTTGGTATGCTACAGCGAGGATTATACACAAAGAAAATGGGTTGGATTTGAATGTTAGGTATGAAAAAATTAGACAAAGGGGGGAAAGGAAAAGTTATGTTAGTGGTAGTTGAGTATAGAAAATTCGATTCAGAATGTGAATACAGCAGCATTAGTTTATCGATTGGTTTCGGTACGAGTATGACGATACGATTCCAGGGTGAAAGGTTCGTTATCGGGGTATAGGAAGAGCGAGCGTAGGAATCGGCGAAACCGGAGACAAGTCAAGTAGGCAGGTCCAGAAAACAACACGTCAGCCAAATTTTATCCTGAATTGTCAATTTTCGACTTGCGTAACCATCCCACACATGCAGGATTCTGCAGCACCTCCAGCCCAGCTCAGCTACAGGTGCTTGCTTGCTGTTGTACTGTACTGTAGTTGTAACCATCGCTTCCGGTCCGAAGACGAGTACAGTACGGGATTTGGGTTGGGACAAGTATGTCAGGGTTTATCGCGATCAAGCCGCTGACGTTCCTACTTGTCCTGATATCTGGGGATCTGACGTTATTGCTTTCAAAGCGAAGAGCAACATTTACCGAGGAATAGCCGGTGGAGGTCAATGGGTTGGGATGAATAAGGTCCCGACAGTATGGGTGCTTGGGGGAAAAGCGATCCGCAAGAGGTACAGGAGGAAGCAGGTACAAGATTGGGTAAAGATAAGGCAAGAAAGCATTGATATGGCCCGATGTTGGGAGGGAATCACGACGAGGAGAGATCACTCACATATTACGCAGATTCAGTACCCCAAGATCACAACGTCAAAGTCCTTAGATGTCTCTCGATAAGATAGATAGACGAGCAATGTCGCTTGTTGGAAACCAAGCACGAAATAGTAAAGATGATATAATGTAAGACAAGGAAAGCGGAGCACAAATCATACAACATAGAACCATGGGTATATATACATCTGACCTACAATGGTAAGATACTAGCAATCGGTGAATTACCGGTCCGTCAAGTGGGACAAAGGTTGATTCACCCAAAGGGATTTCGATTATGATTGGGGGCTGATTGATCCACTCAGTACAAGAGGCTGTGTGGCTTGTCAAGTCAACTAACAATGAGACATCCAACAAAGGAACGATCAGTTGACATGCTACTTACACGTCCATGCCTTCCTTTCCTCCGAATGCATCGGACAGACCTACGATGTCAATCATAGTACGCGCTTGCTTAGCTTACTCCACTCACCTGCTGAGGTTGGTTCAACCAGATCTAAAAGTTGTGTGTATCTGATCGGAGGTTGTGTATACGCCCCTCTTATCTTGTTGATCGACCAAATCGGATCCATCATGTCCGTGTGATTCAGAAAGGATCCCTCGGCGTATCCTCTCTGCGCCCGTGACACTGACCAACGCTACTAAAGGGGCCTCGTGCTCTAGAAACTGATGCACACAGTCTGTGCATGTGACTTTCAACCAGGACGTAACTGAACAAACACAACTAGACCCTCAAAACCCTTGTCCTCATGCATGCCTCGAGGCAAAGTAGGTCCAGATAGGACCTGTCACAGATACACGAGGCAGACTGAATCATATTTTACATTTTCAATGACTTCTCACTATTCACCTTGTTACTACCGCTCCCTAGCTTCAGCTGCTATATGTACTCTTTGCTAATCCAGGCTATCGATTGTTTCCGCTAACATATCACTATGCTACAGTATGTTACACATCACCCCCCTTTTCGTCTCCCCCACGTCCCACCCAGACAAAGGGCAAGCGGCGTTTCTTCCGAATTCGCCCTTCTCTTTTCAGCTCGTCTAACTTCATTTCCAAGTGAGAGAGCCCAACGTGCATGAGGCCTTCTCTACTCGATCCCTCCTCCAGACCCAGATCATCCTCCTGCTAATTCGAGATGCAACTCGGTAGACCATTTTCCACAGTAACGACGATGCATCTCGAATGACCTGTCAGGTGTTCCATGGTCTGGCAGGGACCATACCGATTGGCTATGCAGCAACAAGATCAGCCAGATGATCGCCAACATACAGAGAGTTATTGAATGTTTCAACTCACATGAATACCAGGAATCATTGGTGTGGGTCCGTGCGCATATGGAGGGAACATGTTTCTGTAGCTATACAATACGATCATATCAACTTCAGCCCATATCGAAAGACCACGACAAGGAGAAGACAGGCGGGGAACTTACTAGTTCTGAGTAACAGGATCTCTAACACCAGCGATTCTGGGCAGGGGCGGCTCCTTAGCAGGTTTTGCCATCGCCCGCATCGGGATCTCCTGACCAGGTGCAGGAGGCCATTGTACTGGAGGTAACACCCCAGTCTGATGTTCACGCACCCTATCAATATCAGGTAATTCCAACTTATCAGGCGCCTTCAGTACCGCAAAGTTAATGGGTAATTTCGGTGAGACAGGAAGAGGAGGTTCAGGTCTGGTTAAATGTTTTTCACTTGTCTGTCTTCGTCCAGAAGAATAATACCCATGCACATGAGCGTTGGGACCCTTATCTCCCTTACCAGAGGATTTCTTGGATTTATGGCTTGATTTCGATTTGGGTGAGTGAATCGAACATGAACAACCTGTTACTGATCCTCCGCATGTTGGGCATTCCGCCCCTCCACATTGGGTGCAGGTGCATGTACATGTGCAGGTACTTCCCTTACTTGACGGGTCGCCGATTGAGGCAGGAGCAGATTTGACTTTGTTCGATTTGGGTCCAGGGGGAGTGGCGGTGGACGCACCTGCACGCCAACTGTTGATCCGCGCTTCTTGTACCGGGGACAGAAACGCACTCGATTGACTGGGTCCAAGAAATTGCGGCTGAGGTTGACCTGTCGTCTGTCGACGAGGTGCAGGTTCGGGTCGTCTTGGGATTCCTGTGGGCATGATGCTCGGTTTCAATCGATTTCACGGTATACAGGTCTCTTCAGGAGGATTCTCGTGACTTGTCGTTCCTGCTGGAAGTGGGATCAATCCGTGTTTGCTGGTGACCCCTTTTTGTTTTGATCTTTTTTTCTTTCGTCGGGTGGCAAATTCCTGTTGGGCAGGCAACAGTTCAATGATATACAGACAGGATGAACTGAAGATCCTGAGTCTTGTGTGAGACGATCAAAGTCTTGTCACAAGATACCAGGATTTTGTCTGTTTATAGCAATGGCCAGAGAAGGCTTCGATAAGTTATTCGGAATCAAGGAACTATGGACAGACTGATTCCAGTACAAAATGTTTTGGGCGCTCGTTTCGTATGTAAGCAGGATGAGTCAAGTCAAGTCAATGGGTCGTGTACAGAGCTATGGCGCAATAGGGAAGCAGAGATGCAATATACAAGGTGTGAGAGGCAAGGATGCTGGAAAGAGAACGAGAGGACAGAAGAGAGAGGAGAAGATTATAACGAATTATATGGCCAGCTGGGCTGAGAGGAAGAGGAGAGAAGGTCAAGTCTTCGGTAAGATGATAAGGTGAGCGAAAGATGAATGGACGGTACACTGCAGATGACAATGAAGATAGAAATCTTTGAATCACCGCTCGCTTTCTCTCTTTGTTCATGTTTGTGTCATTCTCTCAATTTTTCATCAAAGGAGGAGACCATGTCAGACGTATGGGGTCATTCGTGCTGTTGGAAATACGATGATGTCGGACTTGCCGGGTGTAGGTAGAGGGTAAGAGCAGAGGTTTATTGGGTATGGGTGAAAGTACGGTCAAAAAGCGGGGAAACCCATCAAAGGACTTCGATCCAGCACAAAAGAACAAGTAGAGTCGTATGGTCCGGATGCAGACTGATAAGCGAAGTTATAGTCCTATCATACAAATCTGTCAGAACATGAAAGTGGCAAATGAAAGGAAGGATAGTGCTCAATACTTCAGATCGTCTCTTTCGCTAAGATCCGTCCGCTTAGATCTTCCGCTCTCCCTTCCATTGGGCCTCCCCATCGTGGGCGGAGAAGCCTCCACAGACAATGAGAAGTTATTCGAGGCTGAAGACAAAGGTCTGGGACGGACAGCCATTCCAAGTCTTACGAAGGCCCGATCCTATAATATCCGAATATCAGGAGAAGGCCACTTGACTTGCGTGATCACGGCGAGTCTCGACTCTCGTTGAGCTGATCCAGATCAACCAATAAACAATGAGAATGTGAATGCTGCTTCCTACACAACATACCTCGATATGCCATGGTTGTCCTTCCGGGGGAGAAACCTGCGAGGACCTCAAATACATGATACTGTATACATACTTGATTGTTTTATGATGAATTTACATACACGTGATATGAAAGCCAAAATATTGTATACAAACAGGGAAATCTTCTTTCGTCAAATAGTAATCCCACATCATATCGTTCATCTATCCATATTTCAATGGCATCTAGGCGTATAAACACTGTCCCATGTCCATAAAACATTGTCCTTCGAATTATTACTTTGGTAACTGTGCTTTAGGTTCGGGTTGACTCTGTTCGACGTTCGACTCATCGTTTGGCAAGAAGAACCACCAACCCAGCAAAATCGCTCTGAAGCCTATGACCACACCGATCGTACCCGACGATCCGATCACGCCCAGCATCGCTCGAGAGACAAAGGCACCGAATATGAGTGATAGTGCACCTGCGCATCGGATGTCTCGCGTACGAACGGCACGTAAGGCGAACAGGAAGGGGTCGTTGAAGATGTCGATCCACTGCATCAAGTAACATATGTCAGCCTGATGGAACTGGTATGAAGATAGGTCAATGGTCACCTACAGTACTGGTCAGGGGAACGGTGGTGGCCATCGGACTGCCGAGTCGCTGTGAACATCGAGTGTCATGTCAGCGAGTCGTTACTCGTCGGACTAGATGGCGACTTACCAGTCCTACAGCACCTTGTAAACCCATCGTGGCGGAGAGGAAAGCAAGGGTAGTCATCCCCATCGGTGTCACCCATGAAGGATCGCCTCGTCCACTATCATCACCACATAACCCATCAGCATCTATATCTCCTTGACATTTCCAACGGAACCACTCACTCTGCCAGGCCGGACTCTCCAGAGAAATGACCAATTAACGCAGCGATCATCATCAGAACCATCTGTATGAACGTGGCAAGGACCAGCCAGTACCTCTTCTTGCCCCCTACTTTATTGCCAATTTGTCCCAGCGAACTGCCCACGAGGAAGCTCAGAAGACTGACCAAGGCTTGCTGATCCATCTTTTGAAATCCGAACGTCCTCTGATGATCGGGCGTGAAAGTCCTCGCTAATGCCAGGCCCAGTTGTGCAGCATTACCAGTCTGGAATCCACACCATACGAAGCAAGCGGCAAAGGATGGTGCTGCCGTCAAACCAGTAAGGAAACACATGTATATCGATGGATATGTCACTGAACCACTTGATATGTTCGATTGGAGGTGGGAGGCAAATCGTCGATGTACGGGTTTACACTGGTCGGTCAGGGTTGGAGAAGGTGATCGAGTACCTGGTGAAGGTGGGGTGGGCGCAGGTTCGATGTCGACGTGCCATGATGAGCCTGGCTTGGATATGGATTCGTGTCGATCGTACATGATGTCGATATGTTATGTTGCGTTGAAGGAAGGAAGAAAGAGAAAGTTGAATGATTCAGAATAAAGTTATGCAGGGGGAAAGTTGAAAGAGAGATCCAACCGCTAGGGTTTATGAGGATATTGGAACGACTGTGCACCGGGCAGGGTACGTTGTGGGAGAACAAGCGATGACTTTCGCGGAGAATCGTGCTCTTTCTTGGGGGAATGACCTTTCAATTCCGATCTATCGAACGGTATTTAACCAACTTTTTGTGTGATGCCAAGAAATATAGGCGAGAGTAGTTTGATTTTCAACATCCTTTAAGAAACTTTTTTTGTCTTGTATATTAGACACCGTGCCATTGTCATACCGACGGTATCGCACACATAGCATAACGCAGTCAGAAAAGATTGGAAGTTAGTGCAGATCATTACGCTAATTTGGAGAGTTGCCAAGATAAAGGTGTGATAACGTGCTGGAAGTTGTCTCGGTGACAGACATGCACAGTCGAAAGATAGGATATCACCATCGTCCAGACGAGTCGAGACTCTGAATTGGATTGGATCAAGATAACGATTTGAACCATTGTTACATCGCCTCGCCACTTTTAGATCAGTTCGACAAATTACATCATGGACTAGATCGGCGCTAGCCGCACTCATTGTCTTGGCAACCTTTGACGTTAAAACGGTGCCATTGCCGCAGTGGTATTGAGTTACGTTTCAAGAGGTGGTGTGATACTCGTGCTCGACATGCCATTGGGTCCCATCAGACTTCATAGACCGTTAGCAGGCTTGGCATCAGACTATATCACGTTTAATCAGGCTGATCGGCAATCTTTCGAGTGACACGTCGTAGGTCGAGGTCATGGTCATGCTCCCAGGTATGCCCAAGCACTAGCACGTCCATTCCAACATCGAGGTACATATATACACGGTCACACACTCCCACAGTTTCATGGTGACCATCAAAGGAGGGTGGACTTAAAGCGATTGTGTTAAGGAGATCTTCCAGACTCTCATCCCCAAAGTCCAGTTTGATGACAATGACCGCTCAGTCCACCATCAATGAGGAGACAGCATATACCCATATACTTCCGGATATCTGTCGGTGCACATCATGGCTTTATCGTAAACTAGACTTATGGCTTCGCCGGTGATGACGATCAACTGCCCATCCCTCATGCCAAGCAATGGGATCAATCACCTTGACAGTGATGATGACCGTACAGTATCCACTTGATGAAAATCATTTCGTTCCATATCTTCTACATTCAGGGTCGAGACAGTGATCGAGTATTCCAAAACGAAAACGGATCTAACGAGCTACTAACCCATGATTAGCCTGCTTTTCCTTATCTCATCGCTGTCAACGTGCCCATTTACGGTAAGCACGGTAATCCACGGTGTTGGGTACGACCTAGTCGAACGATTCTCACATGCTACCATGAGTCTTGGAGTCTTGTTCTTGTTAGACTGATACCTTCGCAACCGCTTCATTCAAGTAGGATCATAATTCCGGATCTTACCAGAAGGGTCCATACCGCACCTTGAAGTCGAGCTGATAAGAAGGAATCAAGGTGACAATTGTGTGCTAATTTGAGCTCCGCCGAGACATCGGTTCTTGACGAATCACAACATCGTATTGCAGGTGGTTGTATCAGGGGGCACACAATCACTCATCTACGTTGTACTGGAATTCTTCGATTGATAGCCCATCCTGCATTTGGAATTTGCAGTGGCATGGGGTCCCAAGTGGAGGAATATACCAAGCTCCATAATACATAGACTCTAGAATCTTTTCAATCACTTCTTGTTGCCCGCCCATTCTTCCTCACATTCTAGATGAGCCAGATTGTTAAACAGTCTTATGCATACAAATGTAGGAACTTCTCATCTACGACCACAGACTCGATAAAGCACTGCATCCCGACTGATCTGCAAAGTTGAAGCTCGAGATCGCTTGATTAGTACCAAGGTCGGGGACAACTTGGGAATCCCAAGTGTTGTAGTTTTTGGCTTCTCTCGACACATCTGGTAAAATACTTCTCGTCTAAGGAGACAGACATGAAACAGTTCTCTTTTTTGGTCGTTGGTATCAAATTCAAGGTCAACAACTTCTTCATGCTATGATACAGATATTTGTATAATGCAGAGTCCAACATATAGTACAAGAAATTGTACCTAGAAAGCTTGTCTTCTCCAACGTATCTCGACAATTCCAGCTCGTTTTGATGTCTCACAATTCAGCATGACGACCCAAATGTGCCCTAGCAGGGTTTCTAAAACTTTCCTAGACCACCCCAAATAACCGAGCTATCTCATCAGCCTTGTCCATCTTCAGTCCGGTCAAACAGCTCTTAATCGTTGGATCGCTTCTGAAGATCGCTCGACTTGCTGGTGGAAGAGGCGGTGGCGCATCTAGCTCGTCTCTCTGAGTGTGTGCTTGGATCGTCGATGCTGAGTTCGGGGGATTGGATGATGAGTCGTCGCGGATCTAGTCCGATGCGCATCAGGTCAGAACAGAAATATCATGATCTGATCAGACAGGAAGGTAAGTAGCTTACAGTAGATACACTAGTTGCGTTCCGGGTATGCCTTCGAGGCGATTCTGAGAGTTGAGCAATGCATCAGCTCGTACTTGACTGTATGACACGAGTTTGATATACTACTCACCGATCCCGCCTATCGTACCCTTTACAGCAGGGAGGTACAGTCCACCGGGAAACTGGACATTCGTAGAGCTGCCCGCTGACACTCCGGACCTGGGATCTGATGAGGCTGGTGGAGTCTGGCTATCGTGCGAGTTGGTGTGATTTAGGGGAGGTGGTCTGTTGGAACGGGGACGGAGTTCTGAGGTCGAGGCTGTCGGGGTAGAAGGGGAGGACATTGCGGGTGAGCGAAGTACTGATATTGCTTAGGTGATACTGATGTAAGGGTGTTTGGGGGGAGGGAGTAGTAAGGGAGTAGGGGATTTGCTTTTGTCTTTGTGAGTGGGTTCACTGCAGTGGTATAGCTGTACAAGCAAAGTTGAACGCAGAGACTCAACATTCAACATCAGAATGCAACATCTAGATCGCGTTTTGACTTTTGATTTTCGAAGGTGGAGGTCGACTGGGGTGTTTGTAAATGACATTAGGAATTCTTTGTAATCCTCCGGATACGAGGTTAGAAGGTCCTGTAATGTGTTTGCTATCCACTACTCGCTTGAGATTGTGCACTGCTCTCATCAGTCATTCCTCTTCTTCATTCAACTTCGAAATACTTTCGCTCACCCCATACCATCCCAAGGAACCATCTCGAACCTTTCACATCCAACTACAACACACACTGACCGACCATGCCAAAAGTGTATTCCCGCGCGGTCACCTCCTCCTCCGAACAAGCTGGACAGACGCAGTCCTCCCGAGCGGTCCTGAGATCGTATTATTGTCTATGTGGAGATTTTGTCTTGGTCTTGCAGGGGAAGTTGGACAGGTTGCCCAGGAGGAAGTGAGTCGGTTGTTCTTCTCTTATATGTATCTGTCTAGCTGGATGGGTAGAATGGAGCAAATGGACCGAAGGCGTTGAACCCATTCGGTGCTTCAAGTTGTATGGAAATGATGGAGTTCCTCAGCGATAGGGATAAATTATATTCAGTTGATTCTGGCCATACTAACATCGCGTTTACAATGCAGGACCGACGGGGCATACATAATACGTTCGAAAGACGGTAAAGATCCCATCAAACAGCCAGCTAGGAAGTTCAAGCTGAACGCTACGCCCGGTCAAAGATGCCTGATCAAGAAGTGAGTGTATTATCATATCATCTGATATACAATACACTTATCATGGTCTACCTCTGTATATCGTATATGTCCAGAGCTGATGTCGTGTCTGTCATACAGGAAGGGCACACAGGAGCTGGAAATCAGACAACCATTCGTATGTTCCCGATGCAATACGACGAGTGAGTCCTCACCCCTTACTCTCGTACACTCATACACCATAAAAGTATTGACGCTTCGCCATCAGTCGCATACCAGACGTCCCTCCCTCCAGCAGGGGACGGACCGTTCCTCTACATCCTAAAAGGTTCAATGACGGAGCTGTAAGTTTTTGTCTTCCTTCCTCTGCCTCTACCTAAACCCTGGGATTGATAGGCTGATGGTACTGTGGATGTATAGACAAGGTAGGATACCGCCCGACGCATTTGAGGGGGAAGAGTCTTTACCGCCTAGTGAAGATTTGGATAAAGAGATTTCGGCGTAGTTCTGTTTGGGTTTGGAAAACTCTGAATAGATACCTATATAATCATGAAGTATGCAAAACCGTTGTACAAGTAGCATTAATGCCTGAATCACCATACAATCGAACTATCCCCCTATCGATTTCTTTGAACCGCTTACATAGTGATAGTGAAGTTCACTTATTCATCAAGTTGCATACCACATTTACTACTTATCACAACGCTGTATTTGGCATAATAAAAAGAACATTTGACTACATCAACCTCATTGCGATACTCCATCTGTCACTATTCACTGCGTTACTCTTCTCTGATTCCACTACTTATCTAGATCCCGCAGGCCAAGAATTCTGATGATGATCTTTCGCCGGTCTAGCCAGTCCATTTTGACCTTGCTGTTGTTGTTGTTGCTGCTGCTGGTTCGAAGGTATATTATAACAGAAAATCTCAGACAACAGATGATCCAAAGCCGAACTAGGAATAGGATTGAACTGCCCCTGTTCAGGGTGCGGAGCATTTCCAACAGGAGGGTAAGGCTGAGGTGGATAATTGGTCGGCTGTGGTTGTAGATGATTATCCGCAGAGGACGAAGAAGAGGACTGTTCGCTCGCCATCCATCTATCCGAACTGTCCATATATTGATTATGCCCCGCAGATAACCCAGTGGTACTGGGCCCAGAAGATTGTCTTAACGATTCGTGTATGTTAGTCGGTTGATTCCCATTCCCATTCCCATTGGAACCAGGATCCAACACACTAGAATAAGAAGGTGGATTGTTGTTGGTACCAGTATCGGCATGCTGATCGCCATTCAAGATATCGTTCTCCTGTTCGAGTGATTTCGTCCAATCTTCCGCTGATCTGACCATCGATCCAATCAAATTACTAAATCCGTTCGCCAGCGAGTCTCCCCCAGAATCGTCCGAGGGAATCAACGCTCCGATCGCTCGGAACGCTTGGGAAACTTGATTCATTACTAATAACCACGATCTCGTTCTAAATGCCTTATGAATCTGACCCTTCGATCGCAAGATTTGAATCGTCCCAGCTTCAAACTCGATCAGGACCTTGGCAGCCTCGTTGGCTATGCACATGACATCGTGCAATGGGAACAGTGCGGCATACACTCCGTTATGTAGATCGTTGACCAGGTTTTGGGAAAGTTCAGCACATGTGACGAGACACGCTTCGGTGTTGACGCCTCTTCGCCTGCCCCAGTCCCATACGGCTTCGACGGCAGGTTTGGGATTCTCGGTATCGGTGATGAATCGGACGATCTCAGTAGGAGTGAAGGCTCGCTGGATGGCATAGTTCACTGCTGATGCGGCGTTCATCACGGGTGGAATCTCTGGGTACGCATGCGGTGATCCAGATAAGTAATGAGTGGCGATGAGCGATCGAAGTCCAGTTACATAGACTTTGTTGGTCTCGTATCGTCGACGAATGGATCGATAAGCCACCCAGCCAGATTCAACTCCGCGAGATTGTTCAGCAAGGACTCCTACGGGAGAGGTAAACTGTCAGCCCGAATCTAGAACGAGGGAAACTTTTACATACTGATCAAGGCATCATGCCTTCTGTCGAGATCCTCCATCCTTCTTTCATGGTTCTGAAATTCGTTCAAGATACCTCTGACAGGATCATAGGTCGGATTACTAGCACTAATATCGAGGGCGCGTTTGATGTTCGTTATGGTATCTAGGACCTCTTCTGATCTCGCTAACCTGTCGCATACCGACAATCTGCCAATCAGGACCGCCAAATCACCTTTCGCTATACCTTCCTGCCAGAGACCTAATTGTTCGTTATAGTTTGTGAAATTCTCCGTGATCCTCCTCGCATGAGCTAGGTTATGAGGTTTTACTGGATTCAAATCCTCAAAACTGATTGTCGCCTGATCCGCGATGAGACTGGCCCACAACCATAGATCCGTACAGTCGAATGCGAAGATCGGGTCGGTGTCGGCGATAGCTTGATCAACGAGTTCATGGTACTCTAACGTTATCATCAGATTCTTGGCGGTACCGAGCAGTCCTCGGGCGACGCCCAGATCTTTGAGGCTGGTGAGTTCCATGGGGAGAACGCCTAACGGCGCATGGACTACTAGTAATTCGAGAGCATGCAAGGCGATGAAAGATCTGGGGAGTTGAAGCATGACTCGGTCGCGGAGATAGGTGATGTATGGTGTCAAGGTGGTACGGATGTGCTGGATATCCGAATCGGGCGGTAAGGCTAGACTCGAAAGGTAGATGACTGTAGCCAAGAATAGACTCGTGCTGACATCGGGCGAGTCATTGTACTCTTTGTACGCCTCTTCGAGGGATTTGAGGTGAGGATGGAATGTTTTCAGTTGTGAGAAGCTATAATAATGTTGATCGATGTCAGAAATACTATTCTACTAGTAATGAGCATCACACACTCACCCGGGCTGTAATCTAGCTTTCATCTGCTCGTCCACCAGCTCCATTAAATTCACCTCGTCATTATCCTCCTTGGGTCCTCTCTTGACCACGATCTTGCCATAAGCGACTTTGAACATTGCACAAGCCAATTCCGCAGGTCTCCCATGTAGTTTCATGCTCTTCGACTGAATGATACAGTCAGTCTTCTCGAACGTTTCTAAATCCGGTTGTTGTTGGATTCTCGTCGCTTCGTCCAGGGATGCAGGTTGATCTTGAGTTGGCAACGGTGATATAGCAGTCAATACATCCAAAGCATGATTAACTGTACTTTGTCTTTTCGATAGTGGTGTTGACGATGAGGAAGCGCGTTTGTTGAGTTTGGGTTTCGTCGTTCTCCTCTTAGGTGTTCCATCATCTTCTTGTCCATTGGCAAGCGTCGTGTTGTTGGCGGGGTCATCCCTAAGTCTCTTTCGCTGTTTCTTCCCGCTATCATCCACTATACACGGTAGAGCTAGGACCCTACATCGATGACATGATTTATCGGCTGGTAATGGGTTGGGTCCGGAGGGTACGTCCAGATCAGGCAGCTCACACCTTGTCTTTCGGACTTTACAGACATCGCAGGACCTTCGAGCATGAGTCCTCTTGGCTCGCGCTTCGGTGGGTATAGTCGGTGTCGTTGTGGGAGGAAGTGATGACATGTTGTTGATCTGATTTAGACGCGTGACGGGGAGTAGAGTATGAGTCGTTATCTATCGTGAGATTCCAATGGAGATGTGGGATGTTTTGTGGGCGGTATATATAGGTGTTAATGTTTATCCCGGTTGTGGAGGTAGATCTTTTCTTGCGAATGAGGACTGTTGATGACTCCGACGGATCTGTGAAGATGCTTATAATGATGAGCAAGGGATGGTTAAATGATTACCCAGGATATTAGGATATTACGGAGATGGTTCAGATCCAGCTTATGATCAGGATGTGCTTATGATGTGGGATGACAAAACACAACTGACCACTTCCGACGGTAGCACCGTAAGATAAGTATACTCAAATGGATTTCCAGCTCTTAAGTGAGAGCATTAAATAAGGAACAAGAGGTGTTTTTCGGATAACTGGATATAGATTAGTCCGATCACTCGACGCGTCCATAGCTCAATGAGGCGTTTCAAAGTCATCCTTTGCGTAATGTTCGGATTCTGAAAGAATACTGGCTGATGTCAACCATCTTATTGATCCTTTGTAGCATGAGTGGGAGTTGAAGAGTGGTGGGGTTTCTTGTGTGGATAACCTAAATCAGTATGATCAGCCACTGTATATAGCAAAGTCACTTGTGTATAGCACAAATGATGCACCGTGAATATGGATATCCCTTTTGAGAGGTGAGATGTCAATCTCATAATTCAGCTATTTCTCCATCCCGACTTGCCCGGTATAAAGTGCTGATGCAATACCTGCCATCAGTTTCGTGAAACTCATATACCATCTGGGTAACCCACCTAAATCATCCCAGTCGGGCACGAAACCTTCCAAAGCATTATCGCCCACCAAGATATTCCAATCATGGCTCAATCATCAACCTAAACCCTTTCCTCAAGGTAGCGGGAAACACCTGTTCCGCCTGTTATTCCCGCACGAGGGATCTCGGAGGAGATATGGTTTGAGAGAGAATAAACTTGCCCTGGAGCTGGAGAGATTACTGGGATTGAGGGGATTATCCAAGTGGGATAAGGTGTGTTGGGATAATGGGGAGAGCGGGACGGGCTGCTTAGGGAGGGAGATTGAGATTCTCATGAGAGATAGGGTAAGCTTCTCATTCTCACCTTCAGTGTGCGACCCAGCTGACTCCGAAGGGTGTTATAGTCCATTTGCGAGCCTAAATCAAGTATCTCGCTACGAGAGATAGACTCCCTCTTTGACGAACTAGCTTCTTCCTCTACTTTCTCTCAGCTCTCCCAACAGCCTATCACCTCAAGATCTAGATCGCCCCAGGAAATACTGTCGATCCTGTACAGAGAGTCAAACCTCACCCCATACGGAATATCAGTCCTCACGCAAATCATCCTCAGGGATCTCCGACCATTATTAACCCCACTACCAAAATTACCGATCCGCAACCCGACAACGATGCTACGTATGAAATCCAATACTGGACCAGAACAGCTATCTCTCAGAGAGGCTTTATGTACGTGGGACAAAAGGGTGTGGGGGTTCTACAACGGTGGGATGGGGAATCTGGATAGGTGTTTTGATAAGCTCGATATGCTCGATGAAGGGGATGGGAAGCTCGTCGTAGCTGGACCGGTTGTGGGGATAAACGTCAAAGTGCGTCGACTCTTATGTGTGATCTGTCATCGGTCATCGGTATACAGCTAATGCATGATACGCGTAGATACCAAAATGCAGAAAAGGTCGGTCGATCTCTGATGCGCTTAGTGAATTTACAGAAAATGGGAATGCTCCTCCGGCTGAGGAGATTTGGGCAGAAACGAAGTATGATGGTTATCGGTTAGTTATCGCTTCCATGCTCCCGCAAACAACCGATAGCTGACAGAGAGATCAAAATAGGATGCAGATTCACGTGGATTGCTTGGATGGAGAACTGAAGATCAAAGTATTCAGTAAATCCACTAGGGATAGCACGGAAGATAGGTTGAATACGCACTCGTAAGCTAATCGACGTCAAACACAGAAATCTCGTAGCTTACGAAGCATGCAGTATCATTCTAGCCTCTTTGAATCTACCTATACCACCTCATCTCCCTATCCATCCTTCATTACTGAAACGACTTTCGATCTTACCCGAAGTGCAGAGACGGAAAGGTGTGACCTCGATTATATTGGAAGCGGAAGTAGTGCCATATAACGAATCGTCGAGAGAAGGCGGTAGATGCCCAGGTATAGAAGAATTTTGGTGGCTTGGTAATGCTGGTGTTACAGCTTCTGCTATGCCCTTTGACAAAATACAGTATGTCCCCATCTGTCACATTCTCTATAGGCATCCCACGGAAAGGACGGATCGATTAATCTGGGTTTTAGTCATACTTCATTCGGTCAGAAACAAGACAGACACCTGTGTTTGATCTTCTTCGATATTCTGTACTTGGACGGACAGAGTCTTCTGCATAGACGATATGAAGATAGACGGGCATTGTTGGAGCAGGTCATCAGACCTATACAGGGATTTGTGAGCTGCCTTGATCACCAACATTGAATGGTCCAGATAACTAATGAAGCCGCATTGGTTTAGGCTCAATTGGCTGAAAGAACTAGAATACCTCTAGGCATTAACAGACAATTTGCTCTACGGGTGAGTGGACAGACTCAGGCCGGTCTTGTTAAGAGTGATTGTTGAGATTCACCTTGTTCGTTATTGTAGGCACTAGAAGAAGCTTTTCAGAGAAGTAATGAACGTCGTGAAGGTGAGTCAGCTAGACCATCAAGAGGAACATCCAGCCAATAGTCCTAACTGTATTTCCATCAGAGGGTTTGGTGCTCAAGGCTTCGAATTCAACTTATGCCAACATGAAATGGCAATGGGTTAAACTCAAGGTAAGTATCACGTTCATACTGCTTTTCACTTAATGGTCTGATGTGATGCATTCGGGTCCGCAGAAAGACTACATACCGAACTTAGGGGATTGCATAGATCTTGTCTTACTTGGTGCAGGATGGGATATAGATCGAGCGAGGGAATTGAGAGGTGCGTTGAAGGACACTCCCATGCCCTTGTCCATCTTAATATGAGTAATCGTGCTGATTCTCCGTTTAAATCGAATGATAGTTGACACATCAGTATTCACCACCTTCTATCTGGGTGTCTGCACCAATCCTACGCGAATCTCCTCTCACAAAGAACTACCGCACTTCGAGGTGTTGTTCAGAGTATCTTACGGACCTGATCGTACGCAGTTGGAATACTATAACGAATGTCTGAGACATGGCAGATGGGGGAGTAAACCTTTTGATAAGGATGATCCATTTAAGAGGGTACGTTGCTGCAATCCCCCGCACATACCCCGTGTACTTGGCTGATGGAAGGGATGTTTATTAAGAGATTGATAGGATTATCGTGGACATACACCTTGCAGAAAGGGATGATACCGCCTTCTGTTATGTTTGAGAGACCACTTTGTGCGGAGGTAATGGGTGCGGGGTTCCAAAAATTGCCTGGATCTGATGTGAGTGAGAAATGACTCGTAATAAAACTGAGAAGTAGTTTTCTCGCAGATTCAGATCGCCGAGTCGCTGATATTGGGTTTTGAGCAGTATTACGAACTTCGCTGGCCTCGTTTGCAGAAGATCTTTGAACCTTCCGAGAGACAATGGGTAGATGGTCAGCTTTGGACCTGCTTACACTCATCAGCGTCAGTATCAGCTAATACTGTATCATCTACGGCACAGCACTTTCCTCCCAAGATTTCATCAGATCCGCACACCAATCCCTAGGATACCACATCCCATCTATCAACTCGCCTTACTCCCCACCCTCAGGTGAAGATTCCATCCGAGCATTATGGCGATCCCACTCTACTATCAACCTCATCGATGTACCCCGATTGGTCTCTCCGTCCTCGCCAAGATCCCCGAGGAGGGTCAAATCGGAACCTAACCTTACCTTCTTGATGAGAGACACTATGCCGTCTCCCGGATTGGGAGGGAGGGCGATTGAGATTGGACGGAAATTAATGGCTGTTATGAGTGGTCGGGAGGATTTGTTGGAGGTGGATGAACCTCTCATCCCGTCATTCTTGAGACCGCCAACTACAAGCCTTCAACCCGTGAACCATTTGGCTGAACAAGAGAAATCCGTACAAGTGAACAGACCTGAAGCCCAAGATGAGATCAGCAAACCGACCACCCCGCCACCAAAGAACACAATATCATTTGGACCGCCCCTGGTCCTGGCTACACCGCGTAAATCGCCTTCAATAAAACCCACACCGCATATTTCCCCTGTCAAACGATTGATCTCCTCGATCGATTGGTCAAGTATCGATATACACGATCGGTCTATTCCAGCGAAGAAGCACAAGATTGGTATGAACAGAGAAGGAGGTGAGAAGGCTCGGAGGAAGGTAGGAGGAGGGATGAGAGCATTGTCATTGAGATCGAGGTTGAAATTGGCTGCTAGGCGGGTGAAGGTTGCGTCGTGATTGCTTAGATGTTTGGAAGAATTGGACTACTGCATTGCATATCTACATTTTATCTTCATCTTATACTGGATATCATATCATTTCTCTGTATTGGATTGTTCAGCTGTTGTAACACTGCATGTATCAGCTTGCTCTTCTGCCATGAGCTATAACGCCAATTGCCACTTTAGCGCCCAATGCACGACGGGGCTCGGATCGCCTCCACTTTGCTGTTCCACCGAATGGATATTGGTGGTCGCTCTTTTCTCATGTTCCCATGTTCACTATTCACTTCATCACATTTCATCCAAAACTGTGTCATCTTCACATGTCAAATAGCAGGTAGCATGGAAGACCTGTCATCCCTCTCAAAGTCATTGCATGAGATTCTCTCTGCTCGTAAGTCCGCATTGACCGGCTGATCCACTGTCCTAGCTAAAACCCATTTTAGCAGGAGGAGGTGAAAGTCTAGCTTCCACCGTCGAGGAGTACCTCAACACCCCCGAGGTATCGACGAAGCAAGCAGTATGCGAGACGCTGCTGGAGCTGCTGATTGAAGGTGATGAAGACTTCAAACTGAAGCGACGTGTAAGCTGCCTTTTTGTCCAGTGTATCAGGAAGATTGTCAGCTGAGCCAGTTTCTCATTATATAGGAGATCGTGCTATCAGATACATCCCTTACGTACCTACCTGTCCTCCTTCCCCTGTCCACGTCCATACCTCCTTCGAACCAGCTGGTACTCCTCATTGCTGAATTTTCGAAAGCTCGAGAAGTAGTATTTGGCTTGACGGAGGGTATTCAGTCTATACTGGACCGAGCGGAGGGGTTACAGGTATCGGATGATGAAGATGGGGATTTTGAGGATGAGGAGATTTCTGTGGATTGGCCGGGGCTTATTCAGGAATATGAGTTGATCATTTCTTGCTTGAGAGTCGGTAAGTCACTTTCACAGGTCGCATCATCCCGCTTATTCCGTATGAAGGTGAAGCTGAGTGTATTCCAATATTAGCTATACCAAGACTAACAAACTCGAAAAGTACACCTACGCTCCTTTCGCTCAGCGAGAGCATATCTTCCTCTCTTCCTATCTTGGCTCATCAGGCTACTACCTCATCTGCTAGGGTATTATTGAGCGGATTATGCGAGTTGGTACAGGTTATTTGGGAATGGGTGCAAGGTACAGGTGATAAAGGCGGGGAACAACGTGTGAGTGTCAAGTACCCCGAAAACAGTCTTGACAATAGGGGTGTTCCACAAACCAAAAAGGATTTTATCTTTTCAGTCCATTCTGTCGAATCTGTTATTCGAATCCGTCACTCTACTGGGACATAAAGTAAATGCCAAATTGACGGAAAGGTGGTTCTTGGCGACTTTCCCAAGGTTCAGAAATATGCCTACTTCCGGGGAATCGCTCGAGGGCTGGGAAGAGGGACAAAAGATTCTGGACGTGGCCTGGGTGAGTCCTATATAGCATCAGCCAGCTGCCTGGCGATCGTATAGTATCGTCAGCTGATAGTTTGATTCTCCACAGTCGACAGCAATCACGCTCAATCTCACTTCCGTTGACTTGGTAAACAAGATCATCGACCCTTCCCACATTACCGTACATTCATCTCTGGCTTCCCTCAATCTGTTATCTTCCCAACTTCCCAATTCCTCTTCAGCCCTCACCTCGATCCTCGATCCTGTCCCTCCAACACTGCTGGATGACAGTATGACGATCCTCTGTGCAGCCTTGAGCGGATCAAGTGTGGATGCAGGAGTGGTGTACACCTGGGCATTACTACACTATTATCTGACTAGCAAACGGGGTACGCTGGAATACGATAATGCTTCGATGCTTCTTGAGGTGAGCTCACTCATGACGTTGGCACAGCGGTCAGAAGCTCACGTGGTTTGTCATTGTAGCTTCTCGTGCCGTTGACTGCTCAGCATCCTTCTTCTCTCATGAGATTGGCATTATTCAAACTTATCGGAGGGATCATCTCGTTGCAGAGTACAGTGGTGAACAAAATGGAACTGTTCAAGCAGGTCAGTTAGTTTCACCTTTAGCGAAATCCAGGATATCGACAACTAATTGTGAATTATATTGTGATAGCTGTTAGAACCTGCGAATCCCTTCGATAATATTCGGATCCAAAGTCTATCATTGCTGAGGGAAAACATATCATCCGGAGAAGTAAGCTATAATCTTCCTCTGTACAGTGTTGGGTAGAATGTATCTCTGATTACAATGTTCAGCTTCTCTCGGATGTATTGGTCGAGATCCTCTTCCCCGTACTATTCGTACCTCCCTCGCAGCAAGATCAAGAGGACGATCCCTTCACCTATCCACCGATGGATCTGCTCAATTCTCCGTACATTGCATGGTGGACTGAATGTCTGACCTTACTTTGGTTTTTGGTTGATTACGATAAAGAGGAGGTAAGCGGTGTTCGACAGAAGACAGGGGAGGAAGTCATGAAAGATTGGTTTGGAGGGGTGGAAAGGAAATTGAGGGAACTACAAGACTTCTTGAAGAGTAGTAGTGATAATGATGAAGACGAGTTTGGCGGTGCCGGGTTTATGATGATGAGGTTGGAAGACGCTTTGAACAGGGTTAGATCGGGACTTAGTTTCTAGTATATACAATTAGGTTCAGGATAGACAAGTCGATAGATACCATGCACATCATGTATACCTACACATAGATTTGACTTGTACTTGGAAAGACGATTTGCATAGATCATCGACCGTAGTCGGAATATAGAAAGAGGAAGAAAGGGAGAAAGATGGGATATCAATAAAATCCCTTTTGTTTATAGTTTGTTTATAACTTCTTATCAGATCGACCGTCTCTACGCCAGCAACGCCTAACTACCTCGAAACTGACTTTCTCCTTCCTCCTTCGGTATTATGAGATCACCTTAGGCGGAGGGCTCACCGGCAGCGTTGGGGCATGCGCTGGCAATGTGTCCGGTTTGACCGCATGAGTAACACTAATGTATCAACAGATCAGCATCAGCAACGAGTCGTGGACAACGACTGATAATCTTGGAGAGAATGCAGACTCAGACTCGGACTCACAGTTTTACCTTGTTCTTGGGGGCATTCTCTGGAGATGTGACCTTCTTGACCACAGTTCTGTAATAATCAAATTCATGGTCAATGCTTGTGCTCTTCTGTCATTGCCAATTGCTTCGTGTGGGAAGATGAACTCACGTAACACTTTTGGGGACCTCGTTGTTGGAACCCACCACCGAAACCTCTGTTACCTCCTGAAGGGCATTCTCTGGAGATGTGGCCTACACCACCGCAGGTCTAAATTACGACAGACAATCACAATGATCAGCTACGAACCATAATTGTTGCGCGAGGTAAGGTATAAGACAACTCACGTAACACGATTTACCACCGTAACCACCACCGTATCCTCCGTAACCACCTTGTTGGTATCCACCAGCAGCACCACCCTCGGGGCACATTCGGGCCTAACGCATGTTGATTAGCAAATGATGAGGATTGGAATTGGAAAAAACCAATCACTCACGATGTGTCCTGGTTTACCACATTTGTAGCATTCACCACCGGCACCGCCGGCACCACCGAACCCACCAGCAGCAGGACCGGTAGGACAGGCGGAGGAGACGTGTCCCTCTTGACCACAGGTGTAACAGGCCTTGTTCTTAGGTTGGGGGCACTGGATTGAATAGTCAAGGATAAATAAGCTATTATGCTTCTAAGAGAGGGATAGAAAGACAACTTACATCTCTGCTCAAGTGACCAGCTTCTGCATCGTTCGAACGAGGACCGTCAGTACTGTCTCTCATGGCTGACAGAGAGGGGAACAGGAAAGAGGAGCGAAGCTAGGGAAGTAGAAGGGGGGAGAACAGGTGAAGAGGGGAGATAGCGAGGGGGATGGAAGGAAAGAACTAGGGGGAACGGGCGAAGAGATAAAATGGGTAAAAAGGACGAGAGGGAGGGAACGAGGAAGAGGGGGAAAGGTAGGAGTTGGGAAAGAGGGAAAGTCATACTCACGTCCACAGTTGTAACAAGTGGGATCTTGAGCGGGACAAGCAGCGGCGACGTGGCCTTCTGTATACGTTGGACGGGATCAGCGATAGTTCCAAGCATGGAGAAAGAGAGGTAAGTATGGTTGTGGGTTGTATTAGTGTGTCAAACGTCAGTGGGCATTGGGCAGTGTGTAGGTGTTTGTGTGATTCGAGGCGAGCTGTTGATGTTGTTGATGCTCAATTGTTCGGTATTGAATTACCAAGTAGAGATGAGAAAGGAGATGTGCAATATAGAAGATGTGAGAGGGGATGTAGATGAAGTAAAATTGACCAAAGAGTATCAGACGACAGACATAACATCAACGCACCGTCATGAGACAAGGTGGCAACATTTCAAGCTATGTACGAGGGAGTTTTCTGTGTATACAATGCATCGTCTTCGTCTCGTCATCATCGATAGATAGACTTCAGCGTCAAACGCACTCTCACTCTCACTCCCCCGCACACAACACAACAACGCTGTCTCGCTATCTCGCTCACACACTGCCCACTGCCCACTGCCCACAACAACGACACGACGACACAACAACCCACAACCATCAAAAGAAACACCCACTACGCACGTTGACCACACTTGAAGCATGAGGAAGCTCTACCGGCGACACCGTACATTGTTGATGTTGTTGAATTTGTTGTGGGTTGAAAGGGGATAGTTGTTGATACTAAACAAGGTATGGTTTGTCAGTCTAAGTTTCCCTCTCGGAACGAGTTGAGCGATTGAGCAAGGCTTGCGGGTAAGGATGGTGATATGTATGGATAACTCACAAGTTGTTTGAATGATTGGTAAGAAGAAGGAAGGAAGGAGAGAACGAGAAAGATGAGTTGATGTATATGAGTATGAGCGGCGACGACAACAGCAACTCCAACAGAGGGGAAAAAAACTTGAAGCGGAGATTTGATCGGAGTTATCACCCTTCCATCCAAGTGGCGTTTTCAACTGCATGTCCCTTAACCTCCCAGGCGCTCAGTTCGTGGCGGATTTGAATCATCAAGAGGGAACGATGCGATGCATGACACATGAAAGACACGAAGGAATGATCTATGGTCGTGATTGGGTATATGGATATGAGTGGGAGAGGGCCTTATAGGAAGTATCTATCACGTAATGTAATCAGCACCACTTCTCGGTACAAGAGAAGAAAGATGTGATGAGAAACTCACCTGTCTCCGAAATCACCAAGACCTGGTACGATGTAGGAATTGCTATCGAGGCCTTCATCTACCCAAGCGGTGATCTGAGATCGCAAGATGAGTAAGCATACCGCATAAGAATAAGCTTCGGAAATCGGTAGGGGGCAATCAATATAGGCACTCACGATACGAAGCTTGGGGAATCTTGTGCAGACCTTCTGGATACCCTCAGGAGACGCGATCTACAAAAATCATCGGTCAGCTTACATATGTACCAACAGACAGTAATGAGTAAGGTTATTGACTTACCAAGTTCAAGAACAAAATCTTCTCCTCTGCTACCCCATGTTCAAGTAACACTTCAATAGCTTTGATACATGATCCCCCAGTGGCTGCGAAAGTGGTCAGCTTATCCTGTTGATGAGGAAGTAGACAGGAAGGAAGCTCACCAAGCATTGGATCAAGGAGGAGAACGAATCTGTTGGCTATGTCATCGGGGAGTTTGGCGTACTGAATATAAGCAAAGAACGTCAGCTGGATGTGCTGTGAGTACAGTGTGATGTGAAGGCAACTCACGAATAATTTCGGTTGGTATGTTTCTTCATCCTGTATGTATAGGTGATATCAACATGATGAACAGCAGTAGGTAGCAAACATAAGAAGAGAAGAAAGGAAAAGAAAGAGGAAGAAAAGTACTTACTCGTTGGATAAGGATCTATAATCATGGTGGTGTGTACCCGAACGGTCAGCTCCACTGTCCCGTGCATAGTGCAAATGCGAATCATTGCGTGATTGTATGTCCATCATTCAGAAATACATGCGCGACTGACCTTTCCAATTCGGACTAAGCATTCGTCATCATCTCATCAGCTATCTGATCGCATCGAATGTATGCAAGTTTATGATCTTGCGGACATGGAGTGTGCAGATAATTTGGCTGAATCAGAAAACTCACCTGATCGACAACATTCTCTTAATCCAGCTTCCATAGCCTATGATGTGCCACATCTCACTGTCAACCTATACATCCTTTTATCCCTTCATGAATGGACACTTTGCTTACCTCTCCCGCTGTTATCGGTAAGCCCATGATCAGTCACACTGCCTGAGATGTTTCGCACAAAGGAGGGAAAGCAGGGTGTTGTCGAGTCCCACTCACCTCGCATGATTGATACTCCACAAATCCTACCTTGGAACGCTACTCCGTCATATACCTTTCCAGTAGGCGTGGTGACTTTCTTATCTATCACTGGCAGGTGATTGAGGCCTAAGTATATATGAAATATCAACATCAGATATCTCATCAAAGATAAGACAGTTTCTTCGCATTCGCTTTCTCGACAGCTCAATGGGCTGAAGTCGACTTACCTTCTTCTACCAAAAGCCTGATGATTCTGTCTGAAGTACTACAATCCGCACGCACTTAGCTTATGAGGGGTATCCCGCCTTCAGCGACGCAGTTACTCACAAGACGAAATCACCTCTGCAATCAGATGTCAGCAGCCATGTCTACATCAATTGTATGAAGAGAGTATGAACCTACCGTTGTGTCTTCTCATCCCTGATGATGGTCAATAAGCTCTGTAACTGCCTGGTAGGAGCTAGCACCAAAGCATTCTCTGGTAATTCCACTTTGTGGACGTTACTGCCCGAGGCGGGGAGACAGGTGGTCGTGGGATTAGGGGAGGACATAGCGTGAAGTGGATTGGATCTGGCTGTTGGAGCGTTCTAATGGGAATTCCCAGATGAGACAGGTGTCCTTGTGAGGGTATGACCTGAAAGTAAGACCAGTAAGAAGAGTATTCAACTACCTTGCTATCTCTCTACCATTCATCTTGTTCATCTGCTATCTCACTATCACCGGTTATCCACAACACAGAAAGAAAGAAACCAAACTCGTATCACGTGACTTTGACACATGGTTTTACCATTGCCAGTCCGACGATCTCGGCTTAAGCTTGTAGGGTCCAAGCGTGGTAGAGTAGAGTCAGTGATTTGAGTTTAGCGCTGTTCGGAGGTGACCGATGAAAATCTCGGCATAAATGTACCAATTCGTGCTTTTTTCATCTGATCTAGTCCGCCGTCCCATCGTTCGATCGAATCGAAAATTCATGAGATGAGATGGGGCAGAGTGGGGAAGAGATGTCATGAGATCACGCGTTTGTTTGCAATGGATCATTCATCTTTATACCACCGTCTCTATCTTTGATATTGGATAGAGTTGATCGGACATTTGTAGATTGTGTGTGTATACCTTGTACAGTAGGAAGAGAAGTCTCGAATAACATACTCGTACGGTACGAGAAGGAGTTTGGAATTAGCGATTTAGCCGAAGACACGGAATCGAGAAAAGAAGCATCAAGTCACTCGACTTTTGACAAAGTGGACATCTCAAAAGACTCGACCAGCTTGAGTCGAATATATCAGAGTCTCAGTGTCAACCCGTATACGTCAGCTATAACAACATGACTTCAAAAAACGGGGAATCAAGTAGACCTCCCCACCCCGTCGACCCAATATCGAATGTACCCATCCAAGATGAATTGGCAGTACCGACAACGTCGGATAGGTTGAAATCGCCCAATCCGCCGTTCGTAGAGGATGATAAAAGAAGGAAAGGAAGCGATGCGACTGTTAGATCTGGGTCAGGCGATAGGAAGAAGGTGAAGGGGAAGGGGTTGACGGAGGGCGATGAAGGTGTGTTCACATTCAGCCGTTCGCTATATCCCCAATCTTCTGTCTTTATCGGCCTGAAGGAAGCCTTGCAGGTGGAGATGATGCTGATATAGAAATATAGATGTTCCTGATTTACCGAAGAACAATTTGAAGTTGGTTATGCCAGCGTGAGTTGTCGATATGGGTTAGTTATATGGAGGATAGCATTTGACTTGACACATAGCATCGGATTGGTACTGTTCCTATCAGCTTTGGATCAGACGGTGAGCCTACATTGACTGTCAGCTTCCGCGGATCAGCAATAATGACTGATCAAGGGCGCACATTCATTCAACAGATCGTAGCTACAGCCTTACCAACGATAGCGGAAGATCTGCATGCCTCACCGTCGGAGTACTCATGGGTAGGAACGGTACGTATCCCTTCTCAGCTTTATGACCAATTCACCAACATGACAGCTGATACCCCCTTCTAGTCTTACCTGTTAGCCTCAACATTGCAAACTCCCATCAATGGCAGAGTATCAGATATAATAGGTCGTAAACCAATGTTATACGCTGCTATCATCATCTTCACGATTTTCTCGGCGCTCTGTGGGGCTGCGAAGAGCTCGAGCTGGTAAGTCGCTGGCTAGGGTATCACGCAAAGCAGGGATTATGCTGATTCTGGATCTGGTGGGACAGGTTGATCATAGCTAGAGCGTTCCAGGGCATTGGAGGAGGTTCAATCATCGGTTTGACGTGAGTATCTCGTCATTCGTTATATCTACCTTGTCAAAAGGCCAGGGCTGATACCAAATAAATAATGATTCCCAGCTCGATCGTAGTGTGTAGGTTTGTCATCCCTAGGTCGTATTGGAAAGACCTCACCTGATCCTCGTTCATATGATAGCCGATATCGTCCCACTGCATCAAAGAGGCACATACCAGGGTTTCATGGGTTCGGCTTGGGGTATAGCAGCTGTTCTTGGACCTATATTGGGAGGTGTTTTGACGGAGAAGGCGTCTTGGTGAGTGGTTTAGGATTTACTAATTGACCTAGTGTGTCCGCTAATGTCAAGTGTCAATCCCGAGCAGGCGATGGTGTTTCTGTATGTATTCTCTCTCTACGAGCTACTTGCCTGATTGACCCTAACAATTGGTCTTGTTTTTCAGATATCAATCTTCCAACGTGCGGTATCGCTTTCGTCCTACTTGTGTTCACACTGAAACTCAACCCATCTCGGAAATTGACTTTTAGAGAGTTGAGCCGGACATTCGATTTTGTGGGATTGTAAGTACACCCTAGACCATGTCCTTCTTGCTAGTGCTGATAGTCCCGCTTCCTTGACCCCTAGAGCTCTATTGATGATCGCCTCTGGTCTGCTCATCGTCGGTTTCTCACGAGCAGCAGATTTCGGATTTGGTCAGCCCGCTTCGTATGGTATTATCATCGCTGGAGCAGTCATGTTTTTGGCTGCTGTGGTAAATTTCTTGACCACCAAAAGAAATGCTATTATCCCTGCTGTAGGTGTTTCATCTTACATATTGCCTTTCGACTGATACAGTACATGGGTTAAGCTATCTACTGATATATCGTGAATCTTGCAGAGAATGTTCAAGAACCGTACTACTGCTTTCTTCCTTCTCGCTTCGACTTTACATGCTGCTGCGTTCTTGTCGTTCAATTATCTTTTACCTGAGCTTCTGCAAGGTGTAAGTGGAGTACCCTTCTCTGTTGCAAAAAAGGGATTTTACTGAATGGATGCATTGTGATAGCTTCGAGGCGACTCTCCGATCCAATCGGGTGTTCATCTTTTACCATTCGCATGCTGCGTAGCATGGATGACAGTAGTCGGTAAGTTGTGCGTCCCATAAATATCAAGGCAGAAGCTAATTGGACGTTTTGATCACGAAGCCGGTTTGATCAACTCTCGTTTGAGGATCATCAGACCAGTAGCATGGTTCGGATATGGCCTAGCGACCTTATCTTGGGGACTGTATTACGGACTCTTCACCTCGAATGTAAAATTAGCGACGCTGGAAGGGATCCTACTTCTTGGTGGGATAGGTACAGGTTTATGTCTTCAGGTTCCAATGTTGATCATACAAGCTGCTATGCCGTTGAAGGAGATGGCTGCCTCTACAGCTTCGTGGTCTCTAACGAGGAACGCAGGAGGTAGTATAGGTGGGTACTTACCCATAAACCTCACAATTCAAGATGTCCCGAGCTAAAAATGAAATGGGAACGGGTGTGTAGGTCTAGCAGTATTCACCGCCATTCTCAATACAAACCTTCGATCTAAGTTCGCCGTCATTCCTGGATATGGTACCGAATTTACCGTACCGGAATCTGCATCGGGGTATAAATCATTACATGAATTGCCAGAGGGAGAAATGAAAGATATGGTATTAAAGGCTTTCGCAGATAGTTTTAGGGTGTGTTGGATCGTCGGTGCGGCGTTCTTCGCTGCTGCTCTACTTGTACGTCCTATCTCTCGACGTGTTAGGTGGTCTGTACTAATGAGAGACGATTTTTAGATCACTTTACCGACGAGATCGTATAGTCTCAATAGGGCTAGAGGCCAGGCTGCCTTGGAAAATGCGCCGGCGGATGTCGAGGCTCAACCTTCGACTGAGATGTATGATGAGAAGGCTCAAGGAGATCGGGAGGTGATGGATCCCGTTGACGGTGAGAATGTGAACATGGGATCCTCAGCTTCGAGCGATAGGACCGTGACGGACGGTGGGGACGTAGAGAGCGAGCAGAGGAAGAAAGATAAAATAACGGAATTGGTATAACAGGGTATCCATGAGAGAGAGGGTGGAAAGTCTTTTTTACATATCTGCTTGCAAGCCAAACGAGGGTGTACAGTACACTGCAGTAGTATGTCGCGATTGTCGTTCGGAAACATACATGTAGGATTAGACATGTAGAAATGAATACTATATCACCCAGTGCAAAGACTCCCCTATGGTGTGAAGCTGATGCATCATTTTCGATGATATACATCATGCATAATCCGTCTCATCAGTTGATGTGAAGCGGGTGAGGATCTACGGGGTCGATAAAGTCCCCATACGGACCCTCGTTCGGTTGACTCGTAACCCACATGCATCTGTTTTCGTGTTGTGAAAAATTTCCTTAACCAGTCCCTCCCCTCAGCCCGTCTTTGTCCGATAGCATATAATCTACTCTACAGTCAGTCGCTACTGCCGGTTATTTTTTGAGAGATGGACCCTGAATCCATACTACACTAACACTGCTAACCGCACCACTATCACTCAATCCTACATGATAGATCTCACTTCAGTACCATACACATGCGCTTCATCCATCTTGATAGTCCTGCTCATCACTCTACTATACACTCTCCACTTGGCTGGATTGATCACTCAAAGGGAGTTGGTTCATTGACGTCGACAAACCCACTCTACCGCCGGTGGCAGAACTTGTGAATTGAAAGTGTGGATGTGGTACAACAAGATGAGGGATTGAACATACCTTATGTGAACCCATCCATCTCACCTCGCTTAGAACAATCATCAACCACGCTACACCATACGTTTAACCATATATACAATCTCAATACAAGCCTAGACCTATACATGTCACTTAGACGAGGTTTAAACAAAAGTAAAGCCTTGAGTTCCGACCGAGGAATATCACCATCACCATCACCATCACCCGTATCATATACCAAAAAACAGCCGAATATCACATAACAATACCATCAATCCATTCATCATCCATCTCATCACTACCACTTGTGTACATAAATTTCCAACCCAATCATCCATATCGATGATCATCCGCCACCATGCCAAAGAATAACGGACCACTCCAGATCCGACTCACCGAACCAGTCATCTTCCTCAAGGGACCATCCACAGGATTGGATTTCCGTGGGAGACCTCAGGCGGTCAGACAGGATGGACAACCTGCTATGGTCAGAGGTCTGTTGACCTTGCGATTGAGTAAACCGACGAGGATAAGGAGTATCACCATCAAACTCGAGGGGAAAGCTAGGACAGAATGGCCTGAAGGTGAGTTTCGCTTATCTTCTTATCTCCCATCGATACACCAATGACACTTTGTGAGGTGTCAACTTAATCTAATTTGCTTGATTGGTCGTACAGGTATTGGATCCAAACGAATGGACACGTACGAAGAGCATGTGATCCTCTCGGAGCAAACTACATTCTTCAACGCAGTTCACCACGATAACTCTCGATCCAGATCAGCTAGGAGAGCGCTCTCGGTGGGACCAGGCGTAAGAGTAGGAAATGAGGATGAGGAGATAGATGATCATGATGATTTACATGATGTCCCAGGAGAAAGGGATGATCTGGACGATTGGCTGGATATCGGTAGACCTCGTGGACCCAGATCAAGCAGTGCCATGCCTGGCACGCACGATAACCACTCCTGGCATAGAGATGGGTTCTCAAGAAGACCAAGCTTCGAAACTCCCCAATCTACTCGGTCGAGTTTCCTGGACCTGCAAAACCTAAACATACAGGAGAGAGGACCTTCACCAGCTTATACCCCTCGCGCTTCCCCTCCTCATCGCAGTTCCACCCTACCAGGAGTCTCCGGACTTCCGTCTCGCCCATCTTCACTTAGACAGAGTAACGCTTCTGGCCCGGCGACCACCACTTCTCGCGAACCTGCGTTATCACCCATTGCATCCGCCGCACCATCGCAGAACACGTCTGAGAGAGGAGATAGCGCAGAAGCGGAACATAGAAGACCGGCTCATCAGCTTAGAAGTACCCTGTCCTCGGATGCTGTTCGGGAAGGCGCGGTGTGGTCACCTACTTTACCATCTGCTGAGGGAGAATCGGCATTACAAGAGGAAGAAGACGACTCGGCGGCTCTATCTCCTGCCCTACGACCTATCTTGAATCAGCGAAGCTCGCATATGAGTGCAGGGGAAGTGAGATTCCAGGATCCAGTTCATGATAGTACTGCTGCAAACGGGAATGACGGGCACCCAACTGCAACCTCGAGCCAAGACGCATCGACGCCTATTCCCGAAGAGTCTGCAAGTACTGCCCCTGATTCAAACACCGCTGAAGTCTCTGTGCCTCCTCCATCCGCTGGACCATCGACCGCCGGCGGGAATAGAGCTGCCTCCGTTCGGACATTCAACTCTCAATTTTCTACTTCGTCTGCTTCTCTCACTTTGTCCTCCCAAGATAATGCTCCGGGCCCCTCCCATGACAGTACGCCTGAGGAACGACACCCGACAGGTATTCAAGCTGTCTCAGTTGTCAATACCGCTCATAACACCCCTGTCAACTCCGCTCCTCCTTCGATCCACCATCGTTCGTCTACAGAGACTCTGGGTAATACCGCTCAGGGATCAGGCAATGAATCCAATAGTCCCAACGCCTCTCGAAGGACAAGTACGATATCCAACTCTAATCGTCAAACCTCCGAAACTTCCGTCAACAACTTGTCTCATCAAGACCCTTTACCCACAGTCACTAGACAAGGGCGAAGTTCCAGGACAGGTAGCGCATCGACAATCGTTGAAAGCCCAGGTTTAGTCACCTCCGGTTCCCAGGTGAATGTACCGTCTTCACTTAGGAACTCTTCTCGTCCTCAACGATCTGCTAGTGGTACACCTTCCTTATCGTCTGCACCAAGTTTGCAACATCTTCGAAATTCGTCCAGCACTCACCGAGAACCGAGTGAAGATAGTCGAGGTAGGAAAAGCTCGAAATTCAGCTTGGCCGCTACATTGAGAGGACTAAGTAGAGATGTCAAAGAGACCTTCCACCATCATCATCATCATGGCCGGGGCTCCTCCAAGAGCAGGTCGAGAATGTCAAGTCCCTCCAGGGCGGGTGATAGTGGATTCAGTGATCGACCACCGTTACCCACCGCATCCTCTTCGAGTCAAAGTATTAGCATGTCCATGACGGGCAGTTACTCAGGATATGGACCCAACGATACTCTCCGACAACAACGAGGGGGAAGTAGGAACCCTTCGTCTTCGTTCCGAGGGGACGATTTCCAACCTTCCTATGGTCGGGGTGGGGCGGGATCTGTATCGACGAGCAGAAGGAGCAGGTCCAGGGATAGAGATTCGAGCGTAGCGAGGAATAGGGATGGCGAAGAGCGAAGTAGAAGTAGAGCGAGGGGTAGACATATGGGGATGAAGGTTTTGACGGATAAGTTGGGGCTGGGCGAACATGAGGATCACCACGGAGAGGATGTGCATAATTGGAAGGAGTTCAGGAAGGGTGAGTTGCAAACGGCTATCGATCCATGGTTTAGGCTGGAAGAAAGGTTCATTAGCTGATGCGTCATTGTGTGGATTTTTAGGAACATACAATTACCCCATCTCGTTCCCCATCCCCGTCACTGCTCCTCCCACTATCCATGCTGAGTTTGGTTCGGTCTCTTATCGACTCAAAGCCAGTGTGATCAGGGTCGGCGCGCTCACACCGAACTTGACGGAGGATATGGAAATTACCATGATTGCTCAACCGCAGGAAGACGATATGGAGGAGACTGAGAACGTCATTGTGGAGAGACAATGGGAGGAACAGATGAGATATCAGATTACATTGGGTGGGAAGGCATTCCCTATCGCTGGTACCATGTGAGTTTCTGTTTGCATATATGACATTTCGAAGAGACAAGCGCTGATGTTGTGCGTGGTATAGACCAATCAGTCTCAGGTTGATGCCTCTGCTTAAATGCAAGATACATCGATTAACCGTTGCCTTAGAAGGTAAGTTCCAGTTCACTTCCTGTTGTTTTGGTGAAAAGATATTATGGATGGGATCTGACATGAATGAGGGGACACAGAGAAAACCGATTACTTCGCTCAAGAACGCAAAGTCGCGCGACACGAGACACCCAAGCGATTCGTCCTTCTATTCATCAAACAGCCAGATTACAAAGAACGCGTGGAACCCCTCTTACCTATCATCTCAGATGATCCCAATGCGGCAGAACAATCACCCATAGCTGAGATGGCAAGACAGGCAGTGATCAATAATCCCCCTACAGACGTATTCGATCTGGATCGTGATCCCAACGATTCGATGTATGCCCAACTGATGGAACCTACCGGACCTTGGCATCTTGAGAAAGAATTGCATGTACCGGATTGTGCGTCCAAGATTAAGTTTACCACCAAGCATGAACAGACGAATATAACGGTCGGACATTGGTTGAAGGTTACTATCAGAGTTGAGAGAGGGGATGATGTAGCGTTGGACTCGAAAGGTAGGAGGAAGCAGTTTGATATTATCATGTGAGTGTTGACTCTTTTCACATCTACCTGTCAATCAGTTCGAACGGGTGAGAGGGAGGTGAGATTTATGGCTAATTATCCTTCGTGCGGTACAGTGAAACACCCATCAAGATCCTAGACTGTCGAGTCAACCCTCAGTGGAACTCATTACCTACCTACAGCGTCCTCAACAGAGGTATGATGACAACCCCAGGCGTCTGTTCGATACACGGAACAAAGTCTACCACTCCCAACACTTCAGGGACAGCAAGGGGAGACACAAACAATAATCTCATATCAACCTCTTCCACAGTCGTACAACCCGAGTCTCACATACATAGAAGAGGAACCGCCGACCAACCCCCCAATGGGGAGAATGGGGAGGATACGTTGCTAGAGAGGAATATAGTGTACGATAGGTTGATGTCTGGACAACAGACCGAGACGGGTGAAACGCCACCGTCGTATGGGGAAGCTACTGCCGGAGAATCCTCGAGAGGAAGACAAAGTGTCAGTACGAGTCGGATAGTAGATCAGGATGATCAGAGCCATGGACAGATCATGTTCAGTACGAGAGGATCTGGATCGGGAAGTAGGAGTAGGTCGAGAATGGGTATTAGGGATTAAAGTGATAAATGTGGATGGTAAGGTGGTTGTACGTGTTTGTCTGGTTGAAGTTTACCTTTTATATAACATAGAACTATCTAGATTGACTGTTTTCACAATGGGTTTCATATAATAGAAAGTTGAAGGAAAGGGAAGAAAAGGGTTTGATATGTACTTGTTGTTTCGGATATGGATTATTAGAGTAGCTTGAACATAAATAGAAGTATAAATGAAAGATGATACTGTACGTGTCCTTCCTTGTCATCACCGCTAATCCTATCTCACGACTGACGTTAACACTAGAGCTGTTCACTAAAGTCTTGCTTGGTTAATTTCTGTTATGTCATGCGTAGAACATCAGTTGACTGAATGTACGTTCGACTAATGGGTTGGTGCGATTATCTACCGATCTATCACATAGCTTCCTGAAGATCGATCCGGGATTATCATACAATCTTGTGGGCGTATCGAACTACCAAGACAAATCAGTCAATAGCCATCAATCGTGGTGTCGAGAATTACAACTCACATCAACCACTCGACCTTGATCCATTATTAGGATCTTATCATAGTTCATGATGGTCTGAATCCTATGGGCGATGGACAACAACTACAGATTTATACATGCTATTGGGTCAGCCAACCAGCTTCATCGACAGATCAGAGGACTGACTCACAGTGACATTCGGAAATTCATTCTGAATGATCTTCTGAATCAACGAGTCGGTCTCCAGATCGACAGAGGAAGTAGCTTCGTCCAAAATCAATATTTTTGATTTCTTCATCATAGCTCGGATTAGAGCGACTAGGTCAGGTCAACCCAGTCCACATTTTACATTAGCAAAAAATCTCAGAGCACGGGCTCAGTCACGGGTACAGTCCAATTCGGATAACTCACTCAGCTGTCTCTCACCCGCACTGAAGTTTGACCCCTGGTTGACGACCATATAGTCCAATTTGCTCTTTTCTTTGAGGGAGGCAGAGACCCTCGGATCTCCCTGGATGAGATTGAGAGCATCGTGCAGCTCGGCATCGGTGTTTGAACCTTGGGGATCGATATTTTCCCTGGATTGAAACCAGACATGATGTCAGAACATCCGACAATCAGGTATTTGTATAATAAAATGCGAGAAGAAGATGTGTATTTACCGAATCGTCCCGCTGAATAAGAAAGGAGCTTGCGGAATAATCGATAATCCACTTCTCAACTAGGTTCATACCCGTGTCAGCTTCGCTCTCCATGTACAACAACGGTGGGAGGTACTTACCGTGTCCAGACCCAAACTCCTAATATCGACCCCATCAATCTCCACCTTCCCCCCACTCCCATCGACCTCGACCTCATCACGATACCCCGTGAGCTCCACCAAACGAAACAAGACCTGCATCAGACTACTCTTTCCCGAACCGGTCCTACCGATTATCCCAATCTTTTCGCCTGGCGCTACACTGAAGTTGACATCTCTCAGAACCAGAGGTAACTCAGGTCGATATTTCATGGAGACATCTTTGAAATCAATTTTGCCCTCGCTAGGCCATGTGGCGCTAAGTGGATCGCTGGGAAGTTGACGGGGTGCTTCGGAGGGCAGGTCGGTATAGTGTTGAACCCTCTCGACGGTATTCTGCGGTTCGGACAAGTACAGTCATGTCAGATTGGAGGGTAGTCAGAAGAGAATAACGATCGTACCATCGAGATGATCGCGTCTGTCAATGACCCGACTAATCTGCCCAATGCTATTTTACCCAGGTCGTATGCAATCAGCAGATTACAGCCGGTGTCTAGTCAAACAGTCACCCACCAGAAGTAGAATTGAGGGTGTAAGTCAAGACGACCCCGAATGTCGCTGCTGAGATGGACTCTCTCATGATGATCCCACTGACTGTTACGGCCTGATGTCAAGGCGAGAACTGTCAGACGTTTCACGTTGATTGTAGTAGCTTAGGTTAGTGGTCTAAACGTAACTCACGATGACAGAAAGTAGACTGGCCAGTCTTACTCGATTACCCAGCCAACTGGTAACTCAGATCAGCGACATGGACAGTACCCACTAGTATCATGACGAGGGGACTCACAAGCCTTGTGTGAAGCCCTATACACCGGGCTCGTCAGCGTGAGATTAGACATATTCGTTCGGAGTGGGAAAGAGGGACTCACACCGATCAGTACAGCAGACTATCGAAGACCGATGTCGATTAGTTTCACACTGTCCTTTTCTAGGAAGAGGTCACTCACCAGGTGTTCGTCTAGGGATCTCTCCAGTCTCCTCTCGAAAGTGTCTTGCCGCTTGAAAGCTCGGATCACGGACATACCAGCCAACTACACGATGATTTAGTGGCGTTCAACTTCTTTAGACAGAAAGTGCTCACCTGTTCACCGAGATTCGTATAGACATGGCTTCTCAGCGTCGATGCCAGCCTGTTGATCTCTCTTGAGATCTCGAGGTAAAAGACTACCGCGAGATACTAAATCCGTCACGATCGATCAGCGAGGACCCGCTTGCTTCTGAGGATCTTTGAGGTTGGGCTCACATCAAAGTACAATATCGGGATGAAGATCAACCCTGCAATTGGATACGTGTAAAGTACCAGAGCTATCACACCGACAATACTCAATGTACCACTAGTCAAATTTAGTCAGTCATTTGTGTAGGACACCTCGAGATGTAAAAATAAATCAATAATGCTCACCTAAATACATTATACCAAGTGGAAGCGATTTTATCATCTAGGATCTCTATGTCTTTTGACAGTCTATTGATTATTCGACCGGTCTGTGTCTTTTTCGTCAGCTACCAAAGAAATGTGATATCGAACGAAAGCAAGAGAAGAGCAAAACAACGATGTTTCACGACTCACAGGAGTGCGATCATGCCACGATGTCGGACTTCTCATCACACCGGTCCAAGCCTTATCAAACATATGGAAAGAAGCTCTGATACCAGCTGAAAACATGGTGAAGATCGATCCCCACTACAGTGAAGAGAGTCATCAGCGGGTACTCAACGAGGAAGCCACATGCCACATTTCGATCCCAGCTAAACATCAGCTCACCGTAAGCAAAGCCAAGGCTACTCCCAGACCTTTTCGCAGAACATCCCCATGCATCAGTTTCGTGCCACAACGTCAAGCTCACAAAACTCACCAGCATAAATAGCCGTATAGCCGCCTTGCGGTAAGCCAGGATACTTGTCTTCTGACCAGTGGCCCAAGAACACGATGTTCAGGACAGTGGCTCCCTGTGCAGATACCAGGAAAACACCCGCCAGCATTAGTAATCCAGCCGACCTGACGGAGGCGATATAAGTTCTGTATACCCTTGATGACACGTCACCTTGAGCCTTGTCTTCAGGTAATATCAAGTTCTGAGCTTCCTTCTCTGCCGAGCTGACGACATGACTATCCTGCTCGGAACCGTCGGTCAGGTCAGTCGTTTCAGTCGTTTCAGTCATTGTCTTGAAAGCAGAATTTCCGTCACTCGATTTGGCGCCATATTGTTCGATGAGGGATTGGAATATACCTTCCTGAGAAATCAGATCCTACATCGAGGGTGATGTACATGTATCAGTACCATGTATCGCTGTGGACGATCAGAATGAGTGACAACCTACCGCATAACTACCCTGCTGGATGATCCGACCATTCCCATCCTCAGCTCGGTCCATGACAAGGACCAGATCGGCATGTGGCAGTACATCCAAATGATGAGTGACTAGTACTCTTGTCCTCTCACTCAGGGGTCCATTCAGGATACAATGATCAAGCAGATGATGGCCCACATGAGCATCGACCGCAGACAAGGGATCATCAAGAAGAACGATATCACCATTGGCATATGCTGCTCGAGCGACGCAAAGGCGCTGTCGTTGACCGCCCGAGAGGGTTACTCCTCGCTCCCCGATTATCGTGCTATAAGGTCTATTCTCAGCACTGGTGCCATGCATGCATACAAGCAAGAACGTACTCACAGGTCTTTATCCGGCCACGCTTCGACGTCGGCCCTTAAACCACATGCATCGATGATTCGTTCGACTTTGCGCAAGTCCACGTCTTCAGGATCAGTGAAGAAAGTGATGTTATCTCGGACGGACCCCGATAGTACCCAAGCTTGTTGAGGAGCTGCAATCACACAATTTGCGGTGAGTAATGCACGACTGAAGGAGTAAAGATACTGTAATTCACCGTAGCTGAGAGAACCCCCAAACTTGACATGACCCTTCGTCTGCTTCATTTCTTTCGTCAATGCTGATAGCAAAGCCGTCTTTCCTGTCCCGACTCGTCCCACAATGCATACCAATGCGCCTGTAGGCTGATCAGCGTCAGGGCTTCCGCTCTCTGAAGGGAATAGATATCTCACCTCTTGGGACTTTCAGGTCAACGTCGATAAGGGAAAACCTCTCCTCAATTTCAGCATTGCTAGTTGTAACCGTCGGTTCTGCATCGATCTTGATATACCCCTTATCCTCCTGTCTTCTCCAGAAACGCAGTCGCCGGGCGAGTGTCCTCGGAATTTTCAGATACGAAGCGCAATATTTCGCCTTGTTGCTCGGTGGGATCTCGTAGATCTCTGCGTCCAAGCCTTCGAACTGAAAGTCACCCTCCATATCGATCGCGTATGGACCTGCTGGATCAATTTCAATTTCTCCATCTCGCTCGTCCGACTGAGAGAAAACGAGTCAGCTACACCATTCGGGCTTGTGCCTCAAGACTTACCTGGAGCATCTCGTTGATCCGAGCTGTCAAATTGTCAGCTGTCGTCTCGCGATCAGCGGTGCTGGTAAATTGGATGCTTACTGATGCCCGCTGCAGCCTGACTAAGAGTCGTCAAAACCTCTGGCAAGTAAGCAATAGGGTTCTGCAGATTACTGAAATACTGTAGACTTGAGAAGATCACAGCCGCGTCGAGTTTATTACCCATCAAGGCGTAGAAAATGAATGTCACTACGGTATGAGCAAATTCAGGAGATCAGCAAAGCAATCCAACCAATATCTGATAGTTCTTAGGAAGATACTTGCAGATGGCCGCCAAGGTAGGTAAAAACGACATCAAAGCTGATAAACCGGAAGAAATGATATTGTTCGATTGGAACTTCTTCAACTCATTCAGTCTCATATCGCTGATTCTCTCGCCAAACCATGCCTCGTAGGCATACAGCTTGACCGCCCGGATATTATGCAATACTTCGGACAACAATCGGACACGCTCATCCACCACCTCGTTCTGGGTGCGGCGGATCTTGGAGATGCGCTTGAACATTATGGCTGAAAGACCCAAGGTCTCAGTCATGCGGATGTAGCGTTGGTTGTCGAAATCACTTGCCTTTCAATGGTATAACCAACAGTGTCACCTGGCGAATCATGGTCAGTTCGTGGCGGAAAGTGGAATTGATGAAACTCACCGCCAAGCCCACCGATGCCGACCAACCCAACTGCCAGAAGAGCAGTGTCAGCGAGGCTATAATTTGCGCTGGAGTACAGATGGTTTCATTTGACTGGTCTACCGCAGGGTCCTGAATCGTGACCAAGTGTATCATCAGCGAAGATCGATTGTGTCATCACACGCACGATGAAAGCAGTGTCGACGGAGACCATGGTCGTGATCTTTCCGTCGGTCATTTGTGTTCTCGATTTACCAGATAGTCGCCTGCGTCGATTGCAATCAAGCAAGATCAGATCCATAAGGTGAAATCGAACAAGGACGTACTCACATTGCTTTCCGTGATATCAAAGAGGCGAGCTGAAGACACGTTATTTTCAGCTTGATCTTCATCCTCTCCGAAAAGTGAAAAGAGGCGCTTACGGCAGGATTCATTAGCTTTCCGGTCAATTTCGACCTCCAATTGGCATAGAACAGCATCGTGGATGACAGGAAGATCATCAGCCACATGCCGAATCCGATGGATACCATGTAAGCAACCGAAGCGGGAGGTTCGAGCTGGGAAGTAGCTTTCCCTGACATGATGGCATCGTACCACTCATGTGCTCTTGAGATCTGGGTGAGTAAGTCTTTGATCATGAGTGGTATATAGGCTCTGAGACCAACTGATGTTCAATTGGGATAATTAGTGTGGATTCCGCGTTTCCCCCGGCTCACTCACGCGCAACCAGTTTGACAAGCACCATCCACCACCACGGTCTCCATACTGTCTTGTAGATCGCCTTGAAGAGGCTCTGATCGTAGAAGCATTGATCGCTTTTTTGGGTGAACCTGTATCTATCTGGTCGAAGAGATGGAGGAACCCTTGCCATGTAATTAGCCTCGAGTGCGTCACCCACCTATGTGTTGAGTGGAGTTCAGCCACAACTCGTCTTAATGCCCAACCTATTAAGTCAACTCACCAGCCTCGCTTGTAGCTCGGGAGTAAGATCGTATAAATCTTTTGTTTTTCATAAAGAAAACATCTCTTGTCAGCAACAACCTCTTTCTTACAGCTCTCAAGTAACATGCTCCTGTGACTTACCATCCTCCTCCAAACCTCTTGACCACGCTACCATGATTGAGGGTGCCGCCCAATCTAGGATGAACTTAGAATAAAAGCCTGCATTTCTGTAAGGGAAGGGCTGGCCTTTAAAGGCTGCAGCAGGAGCCGGTGTCGGCCTCCAGAATGGAATTATCATCAGGATTTGTTGTAAGTGAAGCAAGTACAGATAATGATGTTGAGGTGAAGAGAAGAACAAGGGTCAGATCAAGTATCAATTTTGGGAACTCTACTTTATAATTGGGATATTACGGTTGAGTCGATGACCACTCGATTTTACAGCTGGATTCAACCTTTGTCCGCACAAAGTGTCTATACTTCTTTGTCAATCCTTTGTCCCTGGTTTCAACCCTCCTTTGAGTCCCTCTCTCTCTCTGAGGGTTCCTGGTCAGTCTCCACGCATGCGCATGCCTGACAGTACATCGACAGGTGGCTATCGACAAAAGACCTCTGTGAGCTGAGAAAAGCGGAGCCTTGGGCACGGCAGCTCTCGCCACTCGGAGATGCTATAATAAACTGTATTATACTGTATGAACTACCTCAGTGCATGACAAAAGTAATCGCGAGTATGTGTCCGGGCGGGACTGTCGGTCCAATCAAATCGATGAATCACGTGTTTCTTCCATATATACTTGAGCATTCCCGAAATGACAAGCCGATCTAGATGATAACAGTGTGCTTATCCTCTCGGATCTTTGAAATTCTGCTCGTGTAAGACTCTGATCCGACGCAAGTTAGAATGACAGGATCCTGCCTCGGTCCATCCAGAGTGATAGCGGAACCCACTCACCTTCTTGTCACAGAGGCTCCGGAAGATAGAAAACGGGTTATCTAACAGTGTGAGGGGTTCGTCAAACTATCATCAAAGTCAGCTATTGTCATCGTGGATCGAGTATAGTTGAGACCGCAATCTCACTTCTGCGATACGTCCATCGTCCATGACCAAGATCCTGTCATAGTATGCAACAGTCTGTAATCGATGAGCGATAGATATCAACTGTACAGGCCATGGAGAGCATCAGTCTGCGTCATATCTCCTGAAAAAGTGACAGACGGCATGGCAAGACTTGCGGTAACATCGTTAAATTCAGTTTGGATCATTCTTTGGATCAGAGCGTCGGTCTCTGGATCTACGGACGAAGTAGCTTCGTCCAGGAGTAAGATCTTCGATCCCTTCACGAAGGCTCGTAGGAGTGCAACTTCACTCGAAAATAACAGTTAGTCCGCCCACACATCCGGGTGGGTTATACTCACGCAACTGCTTCTCGCCTGCACTGAAATTGGACCCCTCGTTGGCTACTACAGTATCTAGTCTCAACTTATCCCGAAGAGTCGATGAAGCATGCGAATCTCGATGAATAAGGTTCAGCGCGTCGTTCAGACGGTCGTCCGAGAAGTTTCCCGTAGGATCGATGTTGTCACTGTACATTCGCTTGGTCACAATAGCCCACTTTCGATCTGACATGGAAGGCTGACAGCTCACCGGACGGTCCCACCGAACAAGAAAGCATCTTGTGGGATGATCGATAATCTCTGTCTCAACTAAAAGAACACGAGATCGTCACGTCGAAATCACAGCAATCAGCACTCGCTTCAACACTCGAAATCGATGATCAGAGATATCACTTACAAAGTCTAAACCCAGAGATCTGATATCGGTTTCATCGACTTTGATGGTGCCACCGCATATCTCAACCGTTCTGAAAAGCGCTTGAGCAATACTACTCTTTCCTGCACCCGTTCTACCGATCACTCCAATCTTCTCTCCAGGTCTGATATCAAAGCTAATTCCCTTCAGTACTAATGGCAGCTCAGGTCTGTAACGCAATTTAACATTCTCAAATGAGATTGAGCCTTGTTTTGGCCATATGTGCGATGGTCCTGGATCTGAAGGAAATGTTGGGGCTGCTTCGGATGGCAGTTCGGTATAGTTATGTACTCTTTCAACCGTATTCTATTGAAAAAGTCAATTCTCATGGCATACGCGATTGACTGATCGAAACCGGGGCAGATAAGATCCTCTGATGCTCACCATCAATTGCTCCGCGAGTGTGGCGTCTCCCACGAACCCGTTAATAACTATGTTCACCACTTTTATGAGCATGTCACACGCGGTATTGTCTTTGCGACGAATGAACGATCAGGAAGCTCACTCGACACAGTAAGCATGATATAGTTCAGGACTACACCAAATTCCGACGCAGAAATTGAGTTCCTGAAAAGCACTCCAGAAATCACGACAGCCTAAAGCTCTGGATGAGCATGGTATCCTTCCTTTGATCGATTTACAATCGGCATGGCACGCACCAAGACAAGGAAATTACTGGCTAGCGATAATCGTAGACCTAGCCAGCTATAAACGGAGAATGAGGTCTAGCGGTTAGTAACAGCTCCTCTGTAACAATCCGTGCGAGACACAAAGATGTCATACCCACGCTCCTTGAGAGAATACCTATATTTCATCCCAATGAGCATGATTCCTTTTCGGCCCGTTTTGATGACAAGCTGAGAGAGCTATGGACTCACTCCAATCATCATACAAGACTAGCACATTATCAGAGTGAGCATGTGTGTTTCGCTTATACCAAGCAAGCTGCCCGAAATTGAAATCACATTGACTTACAAAATGGATATCAACCGACTCTTCCAGCTTCCTCTCAAACCGTTCTTGCTGTCTGAATGCTCTTATAATCGGTAGTCCTGTGAGCTGTGACATTCACGGTATCAGAAACCCTGCCTGCATCGCTGTCACACTAATAATCTCAGACGCCCAGGACTCACCTGCTCGCCGAGGTTCGTGTAGATATCACTTCTGAGTATCGACATCAATCGATTATACTCCCTTGTAGTTTGTCGAAACAGCAAAATTGTCAAGACCTAGTGCAACCAATGAACGTCAATCTCCATGAGCCCGCTACTCGGCTTCATACAAAGTGAGGAGGCCCGTGCTTACATCATAAGCTAAAACTGGTACGAAGACCAAAACAGCCCAAGGGTACGTGTAGAGTACTAGCGCTATTGAAGCAAAGGCGGCAAATAGGGCACTGTCATGATTTAACAGTCAGGATCTCCTTTGAAAGAATCAAATCTGAGCTGGGTAAAGCTCACGTGAGTACATCATACCATTTGGTCGCAAGGGTGTCGTCCAATATCTCTATATCTGTTTGCAGGTCGATACATGACATGAGAATAAGCCCAAGAACGTTTCGGGCCTGAGAGATCCAAGCGCTGACCTTTAGATAGACGATTGATGATTCGACCGGTCTATCGAAACACGATCTTGCATGAGCATGATTTTTCCTGCCCAATGTGTCAAAAGAGAGTGACTTACAGGTGTACGGTCTTGCCATGAAGTCGTACTTCGCATAACGCCCTTCCAAGCTTTTTCGAACATGTTGTAAGACGCTCTGATCCCTGCACAGCTCATCAAGAAAGAGGCGTTCCACTGTACAGCAAGACATCAGTCTGGCATCCTCGCATAGATACCACGACTTAGCAGTTTGCATACCGTGAAGACGGCCATGGCGATACCCAGCCCTAGAACGAAAATATATGTGAGCGATAGAAACACGAGAGATCATGTCAACTCATTACTAGACTGAGTTTTGACTTACCCGCATAGATGGACATGTAAGCCGTCTTATCCCATCCATTGAATTTGTTTTCAGACCAATATCCCAGGAAAAGCGAGTTAAACACCGAAGCGACTTGAGCGAGAACCAGCATTACGAAGCACACGGTAATCAAAAAGGGCGATTGGATCGAACGACCATAATTGTAGTAAACAGTAGAAGCCACCGTGCCCTCCGCTTTATCTTCGTCTAGGATGAGCTTGTTAGATTCGCCTATTTCGTCTGTCTTGACTTTTTTGGAGGTGTCGATAGAGCTCGTCTCGCTAGTTGTTGTACTTTCCAGCTCGCCTGAACCCATGGTAGGAAGCCCACTGCCACCATATTGATCAAACATAGTCTTGAAGATACCCTCCTGTTGCTTCAACTCCTAGATATTCATCATCGTAAGTCCACTCCAACGATGTAGATTTGCTCAAGCAGTGGAAGGTTAACGTACCGCAAAAGACCCTTTCTGTATTATCCGTCCATCGCCCATCTCATCCCTGTCCATAACCAAAACTGAATCCGCTTTGGGCAAAACATCAAAGTGATGCGTCACTAGAATTCTGGTCCTATCACTCAATGGTCCATTCAGTAGACAATTTTCAAGAAGGTGGTGTCCAACATGAGCATCGACCGCTGAAAGTGGATCATCAAGGAGGACAATGTCACTCTTCTCATAAGCGGCTCTGGCGATGCAGATTCGTTGTCTTTGACCACCCGATAAAGTTATTCCTCTTTCGCCGATCTTGGTCCTAAATACCGAACACAAGACAACTGTCAACTAGGACCCAACAAGGATGAGGCACAGCTAAGCAGAAATGCCTAGAACTCACAGGTCACCGTGTGGCCACATATCGATATCCCTCCTCAACGCACATGCATCGATGATCTCTTCCACCCGCGCCAGATCAACATCGTGTGGCTCAGCTGAGAACGTGATATTCTCCCTGATGGATCCTGACTGTACCCAAGCTTGTTGAGGGACTGCGCTTGAACGTATTAGCCGTGGTTCGGCCCGGATGCGCATTTGATCGTTCACTCACCATAGCTGACAGTTCCTCCAAAACCGACATAACCCTCGGTTCGTTTCATCTCATTGATCAGTCCCGAAAGCAGAGCCGTTTTGCCAGTTCCGACTCTTCCGACGATACAGACCAGCGCACCTAAGTCTCACATGTCAGCTATGACGAATGGCAATTTGGCTCTATCAACGACACATACCTTTTGAAATTTTTAGATCAACGTCCACCAAGCGGAAAGGTTTATCAATTTGCTGTTGCTCGTTCTGGTCCGATTGTTGGCTTGGAACCCCTTTCTCAGGGGAATGGATACTCTCAAATTGGAAATTGCCTTTGACATCAATGGCAAATTCGCGGTCCAGATTTATGTCGAGATTATTTTCCAGTTCCTCGGCCTTCACAGTAGATCAGGACTTATGGACCTCTCCTGTGTCTTTGAGCAGATGCACTCACCCGAAGCAAATCGCCTATTCGACCTGTCAAGCGTTCCTCAGAATGTGAGTATGAAGTTTGTAAGGACTGAGCGAGTATGACGTACCTACACCGACCCAGCCTTGGCTCAGATTCGTCAAGACCTCAGGTAAGATAGCTATTGGAGTTCGTAGAAAGCTGAAGTACTGCAGACTCGGGAAGATCACCGCCGCTGTGAGCTTATGACCTGTCGCAGCATATGTGATGAACGTCACTGTAACGTGTCCAAATCAGCAGGATGCGACAATTTAATGGTGGTTGATGCAAAAGTTTGACTCACATATAGCAGCCAAGGTAGGTAAGAAAGTCACAACGGAGGTCATCAGTGATTTGATCAGATTGTTCTGTTGAAACGTCTTCAGCTCTTTCTTCCTCATCATTCCAATCTTCTCGCAAAACCATGTTTCGTATGCATATAGCTTGACCGCTCTGATATTGTTCAAAATTTCTGATAAGAGTTTGACCCTTTCATCGACTATTGCATTTTGCGATTTTCGCAGAGAGGATATGTATCTGAACATCCATACTGTAGTGCATATCATCGTTAGGATCACACAAGGGTTTAAATGTAAGATGGCCTAACAAGAGACAACCAGCACTCACCTTTGAAGGGACCGGTCAGCAGTAAGACCTATAGCACCGATCAACTTCATCTTGGCTACACGACAAGAAAGCTATAACTTACGGCTAAGCCGACAAACGCGGAGTATCCAATCTGCCATACGAGTATACCGATGGAGACGAAGATAGAGACTGGTAGACAGATGATCTCGTTGGATTGCTGAGTAGCTCGGTCCTGCGTCATCGTCCATCAGCCAACACTTCGTACTGCGTGTTTGAAAGGATGGAAGTGTATATCACTCACAATGAAAGCACTATCAACCGAAACCATCGTCGTGATTCTACCGTTCGTCATTTCTATCCTTGATTTGCCAGATAATCGCCTATCCAAGCAAACGTCACGCGGCAATGTGAGCTATGAGGGGTGCGCGATTTTAAGGCCAAGTATTAGTATTATGGTATCTCACTTTGCTTTCCTGGAAATAATCGCTGTGAGCTAATCCACAAGATGTATCAGTCATATGGTTATTTCTGGTACGATGGACGAACTGCTGATGGTTGGGTGAGGTGTACTCACAGCCGATCCAACCATCTTACCCATCAATCTTGCTCTCCAAAAATTATAGTAAAGCAGGACAGCAGCCACCGTGAACATGGCCCACATGCCTATTCCAACGCCGATCATGTACCCTGCTGATCGTGGAGCGATCATGCCATCGGTGGACTGACCGTTCTTTATGACTTTGTGCCATTCGTGCGCTAGCGAGATTTGAGTGATGAGGATCCGCATAACTTGGGGAAGGCATATTCGAATGCCGACTGCAGTATTCAGAAGGTATCAGCCTCAACATGAATTTCAATATGACTTGCTTATGGAGAAGAAGGTTACGAAGATGACGGGACGACGCGAGAACCATCACTTACTGGCGGTAAGTTTGACGACGATCATCCACCACCACTGTTTCCACACGGTCAAGTAAATGGCTTTGAACAAGCTTCGATCGTATTTCTCGCCATCCTCAAAGCAGGTGGTTCCACTTTGGTCTGAGTCAGAACGACCATGCTCTTCTTGATGGCTCAATAAAGGAGTTCTTTCTGAAGCTTCCAAGTTCGAGGTTGAATGCCTGGGCTTTGATAATCTGTATCGCTTGGGGCGTAGGGAGGGTGGAACTCGTTTCAGAAAGTTAGACTCCAGTTCATCGCCAAGCTGAGCGACCAATCATGCATGTCAACTACAATCGATCGGACGCATGTATCAAGATTGATTGGAGAGGCAGACTTACCAATCTAGTCTGCAAATCAGGTGTAAGATCGTATAAATCTAGACATGACATTCAAGAGAGAAGTGAGCCATTCACTTTTCAAGTTTTTGAAGCAGTATGAGAAGGACTGAACTCACCATCAGCGTTGATATCCCTGGACCAAGCTACTTTGACCGCAGGCGCTATCCAATGAACCAATAATTTGCTCAACCAGTTAGCCCGACTCCACGGTAGAGGTTCGCCTCTGAAAACTGCCGGCGGGGCAGGGGAAGGTTTCCAAAATGGGATTGTCATGTTGAATTTCAATGGTATTGATAAGTGTAGAGTGTCAGTTGAGAGCCTGAAGAAAATCTCAGGAAGATCTCATAAGGTAAGTCACTGCAAGTGAACACTGTCAGATATTGCGCCGATGACCCATACTTGTTTTCGTACATCCTTTATTAGATGGTAGATCCTTTGTCAGTACCCCTCCCTTCACTCTGAGATGACATCGTACAGTATTTTAGGACTTTGAGTTGTGACGACAACGAAAGGAGAGCAAGAAGTCAACGTCAATTTCAGAATCAGCTCTCTGAAATAAGGCGACGCGAAGCTTCCGGCGGAAACGTTTCTTCAACATGACTCGGTGTGTCGCTGGGTGGAGGAAGAACACCTCATATCACCATCCTGCATTCCTCCATTCCTAACAACACATTTCATGGTGACTTGAATATAGGCTAACACAAGCAAAATGCCCAGATCACGGTCAAGATCCAGAGAGAGGGAGAGGGACAGAAAATATCGAGATCGAGATAGGTCAAGGTCCAGAGAGAGGGAGAGAAGGCATAAAGATAGGTCTGCTTCACCTTCTGATCGAGATAGAGGGAGGGAGAAGGAGCACAGAAGGTCCAAGAGGCGGGAAAGATCCGAGTCTGACGAGGAGGAAGGGGTGGATCTGAGGGATATGGGGGTTAAAGAGATAGGGGAGGAGGATTATTTGTAAGTCTGTTGGTATCCTCATATCACCTAGTACGAGAGGTGAGTGAAAAGCTTACTGACTCTTGCTGGATGTAGTCTCAAATCGAGCGAGTTCAAAGCCTGGCTCAAAGAGGATAAAGGGAAGGTAAGCTGCATTGCGACATTGTGCCTTGATACACCAGCTCACACATGGCAGTATCTCGACGAAATGTCCTCCGAATCTGCCCATAAATACTTTAGGAAGTTCATGAGGGTATGCATATCTTCATCTCCATCCTTCGCTCATCTGCCTGAAAGCTGATTAATTTTGGATCTTGCGATATACCATAGCGATGGAACGATGGTCTCCTAAAACCACATCAATACCACCCACCACCCACAACCTCAGCCTCCGAAAATACAGGCTACAAGTGGTCCTTCGCCTCTCGAGGAGATACCACCTCGTCACTCAAATCCATCCGAGAAGATGTCGCGCGTTCAACCCACTCGTCCATACGTAAAGGTGTCGAACCCGAATCAATTAGCTCGTACAGCTCTCATCCAAGCATCGGTCCGTCCCTTGCTTCGTCCAGCAGAGCACTGGGACCTTCGATGCCCACCTCGTCGGATAGGCAGTACGCCATGGAGGTAGCACAAGACACTAGGAAGGCAGAGAGGAAATCCCACCTGAGGGATATGTACAATAAAGCGGATGAGCTTGTACCCAAATCTGGAGGGAGAGAGGGGAAGATGGAGGAGAGACGAGCTACGAATGCTGAGAATAAGAGGTATAGAGATAAAGATACGGCGGCGGGGTTGGAGGTGGATGAAGGGACTTTGATGGGTGACGAGGGGAGTTTTGCAGCTGCGTAGGTCTTTTCTCTTCGAGTTCCGCATTGGCATTGTGCAACACTGACACCCTTCATTGCCTGTAGTGTCAGGGCAAGAGAACAAGCTGAGTCACGCAGGAGGGATAGAAAGGACTTTGCCGCGCAGGATCGTAGAGCGGCGGATTCGGAGAGGTTGATGGAGAGGAAAGCGAAAGAGAGCGCTACAATGGATATGTGAGTAAGCATGTCGGAGCGATAGGTGCTACATTACTGATACTAGTGTGATTGTTTAGGTTCAAAGCTCTTGCAAGAGAAAGATTTGGTTAGGACTTCGCAGGAGACACAGAATGGACAGTGTCAAGTGTACATCCTATAATCCCTGCTGACGTCCGTAGGAAATGCAGCAATGTGATGTGTCGCCTCATGTCGTCATGCCTAAAAAGCTGATCTTGTATTACGGTCAGTTGCTTGATTGCAGTCTTAGTTAGACCGAGGATAGCCTCTGAAACCACTCTTAACAATCCCTCTCTCTGATGGTCCGTCCTGCTCTCATGCTAGCGGAGATTCGCTTCGCATAGCCACCATGACCCAAAGATTATTTTTATATGATCCATCCATCTCTCATCGTACAAAAACCATTCCAACCCAAGTAATCTGATACTGCAAGTCCCATTTGAATGACCGACGAATAGATTAGATGAAGGTTTCGTCTGAGAGTCACGAGGTTATTAGCATCATTTCCAGTGCCAGTGGCGTAGTTTGAAAGAATAGGCAGATTGTTAGAGAAGAAGAGAAAAGTCAACTCACAAGGTCTGGCAGTGAGGGTTTGAGGAAGGTTGTTCTTGATGGTGACGTGTCTAGCCTCTCGGGGTTGAGCGGGTTGTCTCTTGAGGACGACGTGTTCACCTTTCTCCTTGGCCTCCCTCTTCTTGGCGGCGTTGGACTTGACTCTGTCCAAGAATTCTTGTCTGCACTTGGAGTGCTTGATGTGCTCGATTCGGATGTTGACTCGCTTCTCGAGGTATCGACCGTTGACGACCTTGTAGCAGATCACACCGACGGCTCGGGGGGTGACGTTGTAGACGATACCGGTCTTACCGTGGTAGACTGGTTGTTCGAGTAAAGATCAGTCAAGACCGTGCTTTGACTCGAGTTGAAAAAGAAGTCGGAGAGATGTTGTTGATGAAAGTACTACTCACACTTGTGGGGCATACCCTTTTGTTGAGAGGCGTTGGCCTTGATGTCAACGATATCACCAACTCGGTAGGTCTTCAAGAAAGTGGTAAGGTTGGGTGAACCATGTTCTGTATGGGTTCAACCGTCATATTTCCAGCACACATCGATATCCATCATATATCCAGTATCCGAACATCCACGACGATTCCATCCAACCATCCATGAGAGTAGTAGGTGTAGTGCGATGGTCGATAGATCGGACACAAAAGTGAGAAAAGAGCAAAGGGGGAGACAAAAAATCATCAGCATTTCTCCTTTCCTCGACATCCAATTCATCCTTCCATGAACATCCATCAAACGTAGACCCACCCTTGAAGTTCCTAGAGAACATGTGACGCGTTCGCGCCCTTGAACCGAATGAGTGAGGCATCTTGAATGATCTACAACAACAACGATAAAGACGAGGTCAGGATTCCGTTCTTTTTATAGATTGGTTGAGTTGACGATGGTGAAAATTTCTTCCTGGAGTGTTGCGATGATGTCGAGAGGATGTCGTATGTCGGACGAAGGGTGTTGAAGGGAAAATGGCTCACCTCTCGCTTGGATCTTTTGAAGTCGATGAAAGAGATTAAGAAGGTTTGATGATGGCTGTCGATGAAAAGTTGAAGTTGAGCAGCAGCAGCAGCCAGAGCAGCGACGGTGAGCAGAGTGTACAGGGAGAGTATCGCACAGCATGCTACGGTGGAGAGCACTCGTACAATTAGAGAAGGTAAAAGCTACGGTGAAGAGCGGGAGCAAATCTACACATCAATCATCGGTGTTAAGCAAATCCGATACTTTCGTAAACCATCCCTGCCCCTATAACACCGCGGCGTTATTGCATTTAGCGGAGGATTTTCCACCATACATGCACTCCTCACCATACACACAGTAGTGCACCGTACGAGTTGTTGGTCGTCGGTGGTGCATGGTTTGACCTTTGCACTGAGTGGTTGAATTTTGCACAACTATTCAAGAATCCTCGTTATCACCCTTTTAGCTCTTCTTCATCCAGCAAGTTTAAAAGTGGGTCATATACACCTAATCATATCATCGACATCGTCTACAAGTGACCTCAGCTGACGTATAGCCTATCCTCTTCTTCCCACTTTCGCTCATCGATAACCCTTTTGTCAATCTCAACAGATGGTCTCGTAAGTTACCTTCAACGACAATGGATATAAGAGATTTGGAAAAGGGAACAAGGATGCTGATGGCTTGACTCATAATTGCAGTGCTCCACGAAAGCAATCCAAGACCTACAAGGTCCCAAAACGACCCTACGAGGCCGCTCGTCTCGATGCTGAGCTCAAGGTGGGTTTTGGATCTATCTGGACTAGGGATGGGAAGGACAATGGGGCATGGTCGTATGGAAGTGCAGGCGAGGCGAGGACTATATCAATAGCTGGATAGAATAAGGAATTGTTCGGTGTAGGAGGATATGTGTTGGATAGGATACGTGGAAAAGATTTTAGAAGAACTACGACCATGCCTCTTGTCCTTCCAACCACCCAAACCCTCTCGTATCCTGCAATACAATGCTGATATTCCATCGATATCCCACAGCTCGCTGGTGAATACGGTCTCCGAAACAAGCGAGAGATCTGGAGAATTCAATTGACCCTCTCCAAGGTGGGTTCGGTTTTCACTCTACAATCCTACCCAATTGTTACAGTGCTGATCTGTTTTGTTTGCGTGGTCATAGATCCGAAGAGCTGCTCGAGAACTCCTTAAACTCGATGACAAAGACCCCAAGAGACTTTTCGAGGGTAACGCCTTGATCAGACGACTCGTCCGAATCGGTGTGCTCGACGATACCAGGATGAGACTCGATTACGTGTTGGCTCTTAAGACCGAAGATTTCTTGGAGAGACGATTACAAACTCAAGTTTTCAAGCTTGGGTGGGTGTTCTGTTTCTTATCATCATGACAATGACAAACATTTCAAAAGCCTTATACTGATATCGTATCCACGCTTGCAGTCTCGCCAAATCCGTCCACCACGCCAGAGTTTTGATCAGACAACGACACATCCGAGTCGGTAAGCAAATCGTCAACGTCCCCTCGTTCGTTGTCAGACTTGACTCTCAAAAGTGAGTATTGTTCTCCTCTCCCTTCGTCTGTACCATATAACTCGCAACACGCATGCTGAGACTCTAACCCACCTCCCCCAGACACATCGACTTCGCCCTCAACTCTCCTTACGGTGGTGGCCGAGCCGGTCGAGTAAAGAGAAAGAGAGCCAAGGCCGCCGCTGGTGGTGATGGTGAGGCCGAGGAGGAGGATGACGAGTAAACAAGATAGGAATACTTGAGAATCTTGTAATACTTGGTCTAGGGATGCATCGCTTTCATGATATCACAGAAAAATGTTTCGTGCATCGTTGGGTTTGTTGCGGTTGGGGCACTGAGATCAGTTGCGAGCAGCTCCAGCTTTGCACTGATCGTGCTTAGACCACTGATGTCTTGAATTAGCTGATCAGTACGAATAATGGACATTCATCACATGGCAATTATATACACGATCTTTATACAAGACATTTTCACCTACACCAAGAGCATGTTTACAAATACAGTATAATCAATACTTAGCATCCTTAACCACCTCCCAACCCTTGTCCAAGGCTCCTTCCAATCTTCTTTCCAGCCCCCGATACTTTCTATGCTTCAACTGCACTCCCAATATACCAACGACGCCCCTAAATCTAGGTTTTCGCTTCAAAACTCTCACAATAGCAGATATAGCCAGACTACATCAGAGAGATATTTATCAGCTTGACACCGATCACTGAAATGGACGTTACTCAAAGCTGGTTAGATGTGTGAAAAGACATACAACAGGAAGACGATCCTCTTGATTTCATAATGGTCCTTCCCGTCATGTCGACTAGCATGGTTGACTCGAGCCCTCCCGGCAAGATATGTATATTCAGCTGAGGAGATCAACGCATCTACATAGCGAAGAGGTGATTAGCTGACCTACTCTCTTCGACGGTGACATTTGGTACTTTGGTTAATTAGACTGTGAGAGTGCGGTAGACTACTCACCCGCGACTAGCTTTTCTCTGCTTCCGCTCAGTCCGACAAAATCGTCCGATCTAAAGTAAAAGGGGATCTTCATACTTGTCAAAGCAAAGTTGGTGTAGATGTTGAAATGGACAGTATCCAATCGGTTATGTATCGTATCGAGCTATTCTCATTAATGTCAGACTTAGCTCAGCTATCCTAGACCGAGAGGAAAGGCAAGAAATGGATCCATCGAGTGAATTACGATGGGGGTTGAGGGATAACACTCACATACGCAACATGATTCCTATTCTCCAACTGACGGCTGAACCATCCCACAAACGCTGAACCTCTATGACGGTCTGAACGAAGTGCGAAAGATTGTTTGATCGCTAGGTCACCCCATCCCAGGCCCGTCAGCTTATATGTACAATGGCACACAGGATCCACAGGTCTGAAATGGGGGACGAAGTGAACTCACGCCCACTCATCAACCTCGGATAATCACTCATAACGTCCAACGACCTAGTATTCAACAAGAATCCACAATAAGGAAATACTGAGATCCTGTCTTATCAGCCTTCGTCCGATTATCCCTCAGGACCTCGGCTGTGTGGTCGACTCACATGTTTCTCCATCGGCAGTAATTTCCACTACACTCCCCATGTGACCTTTCGTCTTACATTCAAAAGACAGCAGCGTTTTACCTACAGACACTTCCGCACCATACGTTGGAAACCCTTTAGACATGGTATCCACAAACTTACGTGCCAAAGCTATCGAGTCGGTGACGAATAGGAAATCGTCGATATAACGCAAGAGGCGCTATGAGAGATACCATCTGTGAATCAGCGTCCAAAAGAACACAGCATTGTCATGGTAGGGTTGCTCACCGATCCTTCCTGCCTTGTGAATCCCAGATGATCATTCTCCATACAAGCGTAAAAGAAGGAACATAATAATGAAGATATCTTGGATCCTTGGGGTATACCAATTTTTTGCTTGTAGAATTGTTTCCCGACCTACGACAGTTTTAAGAAGAGATGAGTTGACATACTGCATCGTTTGATATATTCACAACTCACCTGCCAGACATTGTTCTGGATATGTATTTTCAGGAGTTCCATACACGAATCCCTTGTGATTTGCTTACGCCGTACCTATGTGAATTGTCTAAGATCAGCTTTATGGATGATCCAAACCTCATTCCGATACAGCTGAAAGAGACCAACAAGATCGACGATAACAGCATTTCTGAGGGGTTCAGCAATTTCCTGAGCATGTTCCCCGAACGAAGATGCTAGATGGTCTGTAAGACCGATATACCAATGATCAACATTGCCCACGTGAGAGACCGAAAGGACACAGGATAGAGAACGCACCATCAACGACAGCTCGAGATTTGAACAGTCTCCTCGAAGCGCCCTGAGAAGCTTTACTAGCCGGAGGTAGAAGTAGACAATAAAGCATTAAGCAGTAGTCGTGATTCTATACCATCATTCATAAGCTTAATCCATTCCTGCACCCAGTCAGCATACCTTATCGAGTAAATCCGATACCACCTGAATCATCTTATCCTGCTTGATAGTGTCGAACGCAGCTTTGATATCCATCTTGACGAAATATAACTTGGGTCTAAATTGAGAAGCGTAGCTATCAGTTGACACAATCTCAGGGAAGGGTTACAACTTGGAAGGTAGACCCACATCTTTCCATGTTTATCGATCAACTCCACCTTTAAATTCTGTAAAGGCGAGAAGATCTCGTTGGTTCCGAATAACGAAGCTCCCAGCGAAGCTCTATGTCGATCCTGTGACACACAAATTAGCTGGAGTGTACAATCTTGCAAGAGCAACAAGGTCGTCAGCTGATCATGATCAACTGAATAATATACCTTCTCAAACGTCAACACCTGATGAACGCCTTTCAATATCTGGTTTGCCGTCAACCCCTTCTTACCGAATCCCGGCACAGGTATACCAAGGACGTTTTGTGATTTCTAATCAAGCGACAGCAGTATCAGCTATTATTCTCGCGCCCACGAGTATGGCAGATGAAGCGAGATACGTTCTATTTTCTTTCCCAAATTGACAATAGGTCTGAATCCCTTAGGTTTCGGAATCAGTCTCACGGCCGATACGCCCAGTGGACCTTGTTGAGCAGAGTACGATTCGGTCTATCGATTTCACATCAGTTTCGGCATCCTCTTCTGTCTGATCCAACTCAGATCGATGAAGCTGATTCACCTTATTCAACTCAACCAGTAAATCATCTTTCAGAACCTCCAAGTGAGGCTTCGTAGCCCTCAACCAATCTTCATGGGTATGATAAACGGTCTCATATCGAGTTGTGGAAGTTTCAGTGATGTAGAATGTATTCTGCACCATTCAAGAGTGGACATCAGCTATTATCGATTACCGTCATCCAAGCAGCATAGCTGGACAAACACACCCTTAACAGAGGTATCAGGAAATCTGAAAATACCCATCTAACAAAATCAACTACCAAGCTCCTTCTCTTCTCAGCTTCGCTGACATTGAGTCGTTGCGTATTATTCGGATCGATGATAACCCATTGAAAATGGTTTATCTGCACTCCCTGGATCAGAGTATGTAAGTTGACTGGCTCATATTGCTTGGCTTTGACGAATCGTCTTGCATCTGAAACAAGCAGCTTCTTAGTCAACTACTGACTGAACAGCTAGCTACCTGAGGGTGTGTATGTCCACTCACGCGATAATATTGTATCTAGATTATGTTGACTACCCATAATATCTATGGAGAAGAGGTTGCGAAATAACATCGTAAGGTATCGACATACCTGGGATGAAGAGGGAGTCAGCTGAAAGTATAATCATTATCATGCACAATCTTGCTTACCTGTCCATGTGGTACTGGTACAAGTAGAGGAGGAAGAGTCTCGTTGCGGCCTGCATTGATCGAAGGCTTGTTGTCAAGTGAGGTAAGTGGGGTATCAGGGATGACTTGGGTTATCGGCTGACTCGAAGACTTCCCATTTTCCACTCCATCATATCCGCGCATTAGTGACTAGCAGACTCGTGTTAGCTTCCGTTCCCGCAGCCATAGCATTCGAAGCTTACTTGCGATAGCACCTATAATACAGATGGCAACAAGTAGATTAGACTACTTCACCGATTGTAAAAATTTAACTCACCATCTCAGTATCTTTACATCTCCTCAACAAACCCTTAAAGTCGGTCTTCCTATACCTAGCCACCAACTCTCTGATCATGCCTAATATCCCCGCTAATCTCTTGATGTTACCCCTCACTCTTGGCAGTTCGTCATCTCCACTCAAGCGATAGAATAACGATGGGAAGACCTGTTGAGTGAGCTCGAGAAGATCTCTGTTCGCCGGTTGGCCATTGGTAGAAGCGAGTTTATGCAATATATCTGCACAGGATCAGATCTATCAGTTATAGGGATACTGCGATTGGGACGAGTGAGAGAGGTCTACTTGCGTGAGTGTGGTAAGCCATATACCATCTTTCCACTGGACGTCCTAGATATGTGTCCGTAAAATATCCTCTGTCGGGATATCTGTATTTCTGCCAGAGCACTGAACGTTGAAATGAAAGAGAGTGAATTGGATCAGCTCAAATCGTATCATATTGTTGACTTCTCAACTTGCCATTTCACACGCTTGCGCTTCTTCACTTCCACAATAATATCATCCACGCCTTTCCTCTTCCTCTTCTTGCCCTTACCATTACGCTCCCCTAGCTCACTAGGCAGCTCATCACTCCCTTGCGAGGGAGTCTCGAGATGCTCCGGAGGGAGTGTCTGAGCTTGAGCACGAGCGATCTTCGAATGATCATAGAGCTCATACACCGGTACCCCGCTCAATTGGGTAAAACAGTTATTCCCAACCGGCAGGAACAGCGACGTGTGGATGAGAAGTAATCGAAATGCCTCGTCACCGATTCTACGTGATTCGAACGTTCATGAGCCTGGTCCACATGTATAGCGCGCGTGACTCAAAATTACTGCTAAGGTAGAAAGTGGTCTGACCGGCAGGTGCCGAGGGTCATATAAGCTCATGTGTGAGCAAGCTTACCTTGATCTAAGCAGCTTCCACTCCGTCTCTCTCAGGACACTACTTGGTGAGTTCACATGACGATTATCCACATGAGGTCTTGAGATATTGATGGGCAGTTCGACCGAGGGGAACTATACGATCCAAATAGCGAATCAGCTATCAACGTAACTTGTATACTTACACTTCACGCAATGTCAATTGAGTCCGATGAAAGAGGACTCGCCCTATCACCAGTAATTAGAACATTCTTCTCTCCTATCCTAGCCAGATCCCTCAGAATGCAATTAATCGCTTCCTGCTGCGACAGCCCGTTTGCCCTCCTGCAATCCCTCAGCTTTATCTGCAGTTCCGAAGCATCTTGAGCGGATCTAAATACACATATGGTATGATCCAGCAACTTCACATAAGCTCCCGGATCACTAGGTTTTGATATCACTCGATTTTCTGCTGTGTAAGTTGAGCTGAGGAATGTGGAGAGCGTGTGTAGGGTTGGATAGTACGCTGAGAGTGTTTTGTGTCTTAGTGGTTTGGTCGACCCTTCTCCTGGGGTATCCATCATGGTTGTTTTCTCTTGTCTACCATCCCTGTTGTATCATACGCGACGGTTGGGACTGGATTGGGACTGGTATGATGTTCGAAATGGTTTACAGAAATGTTAAATACGCACGGTGCTAGTTCGAATGTTTACTGTGAGGTGAGGGTGAACAACCTCCACCTACTAATTGGGACTGGTTGACGTGTGCCTGATGACATGAGAGTTACGGGTATGTGTCCGATATCAGGCGCACAGATGATATCGAGGAATACTGTATTACATATGCATTGTATGTACCGTATGTATCCATCTACCACTATGACTTAATAATTGTACAACGTTGAAGTAATAAGTATATATGCAATGATGTGATGTGACGTGTTGAACTAAATCTCCTCTCCATAACCATCCCTAATCCGACAGATGCTCAATACTGTATCTCCCACACTAATACCCATCCTCCCTCAACTTAATCATCAAACCCCCATAAAACCTCCCCAAATCAAACTTCTCCTTCTTCCTCTTCTGCTCCTGCTGCCCGTCCTCGGCTTTCTCCAAAGTAGCATCCTGCAATTGCTTCTTACTAATCTCGCTATTCTTATTCTGCTTCTCATCGCCAGGTAAAAGCTCATTCACCCAATCGATGATTTGTCCCACTTGGGCTATATCCCATGAACTCCCACTACCCCCACTACCCCGACTAGTGGTACTAGGTGATGAGCCCGCTTTACCCTCATTCTTTATCGATTTGTTCAATTCAAATTTGTTTAGAGCTTCTTCGACCGCCTCACCTGGATTCTGCAGGGGGTTGGTTTGAAGACCGATTGATAGGCCCAGATGTTGATTCAGACCATGTTTCGAATGATCGTTCTGATTCTGTTGGTTCTGAATCGGGGACTTCCGATTGTTCTCATACTCGCTCAACAAAGCATCCGCCTCTTCTTCCTCTTGCTGTTCCTTCCTTGCCTTTTGCGCTTTCTCATCTGAATTTCCCAATCCCTGAGGGAACAGTCCTCCTTCACCTCTAAGATCCCAATGATGACATTCGTCCACCGCACCCAGATATTCACCCCATTTGGCCGAACTAACACTGACCAGCCCGTCATTGCCTTCATACACCCTCTTCCCGTTCGGTCCATGGATGATGTTCGAGTGATCCTCCGCATACCCATTTTCCGCCGCTGCATCTAAAACTAGTTTGGGAAACCACAGTGGATGTAACACGGACATCTTGGATATACGACCAGCGACCGAGGTGTATTTCACATTTGCGGAGTCGGGAGTAGATGGGTTGAAATGATCTCGTAGGAAGGAAGTAGTAAGGTTTGAGTAGGCGGGCGAGTCAAATATGGACAAGAGGTAGGACGTCAGACCAGCAGCAAAACTACTGCCGAAGGACGATTCGGCCTGTTCTTTCGTTTCCTGCTTGAGGGGTGGTCGAGACAATAGAGGTGATTTCATCGAATAGGGTAAAAGGGATTTGGTCTTTCCACCGGCCAGAACGGCTGTCGCAGCAGCTGCGACTGACCCTACACCAATATTGGCAGCGCACCAGTCCATAAATGGGGATCCACGATGAGGGGTTCCGATGGTGGTGAGAGAAAGAGGAGTGTAGGATGTAGGTTTGATGGTCGATATGAGATATCGACAATCTAATCCTCCCATTGAATGGGCAACGAAATTCACACCAGTCCCTTTGGGTAGCGTGTCTTTCAGGAATTGATGCATCTGCTCTGCACGTTCTTGTATGGAGCCGGTACTGGATTTCAAGTTAGACGATCAGCTTCATGACTTGTGATGTGACGAGCGATATGGCTCACCCTTTCACTCCTACCACTACGACATTTGCACCTATCTTATTCCGCAGAACATCCAGCACGTTTGCCCAGTAATGCAATTTGAGCGATGGGAAGAGAGGTATGGGCGTAGCGGTCGAAAAGCCATACAGACCTATAGTGAATGACAAGTCAGCTCTGCCCGCTACATTTACTTTATGATGATGGGTCTAGAACCACTCACCATGACACAGCACGACAGTCTCCCTGGGCGGCTTTATCCTCCCACCCACCATAAGCCTCTCATCATTCATCAACCTGAATATCTCCTTGGGTCCAGGGGGCCATTTCGGATCTGGCGCCAATTTGGGGAACTTGACATCTGGTCTTTTACCTTTCCCTCCGTGTCCTGTCCCACTTCCATGCTGGTGATGGTGGTTGTGGGGAAGACGCGATGGTCCAGCTAGGGGTATTTCCGAATGGGCGTGCGAGGAGGAATGAGATTCAAGGGATGTTGAGCGCAGGAGATGATCGCGCTGACGTTGAGTTTGTCGAACGTGCTGCAAAGCTTTCGCCTTTCCTTTACCCTTTATGGATGGTATGGAATCTACCCATCTATGCACGAGGTACCGAGCTACCGCGAAGTACCGGAAGGGAGAGAGGGCCGTCATGGCGGGTGGCGATGGGATGAACGTGTGTCGGTGTGAGGTGGAGTAGGAGTAGGAGCAAAGAAGGCGGAGAAGGGTACACCGCGAGGGTGAGAGGTGGATGTAAAAGAGTGTGAGGTGTTTGAGATTGTAGATTGACTGAGGATGTTATATCATGTATGTATGTATTGTTTGTTGATGGTTGAATGTTGGGATGAAGAATAGGATCAAGCGATAAAAGCAAGAAAGAAAGTCGAGAACTTTACTGTGCGGTGATGTTACGTTTTATTCGGCCGTTTGTTGTTATGACGTGTTGGATTTGATACCACGTGGTATGAGGGGTCTGTGTTGTTGTCGTCAGTCGATTCTTTGGGGATAGATCGGATCTCGCTTTTGGTTGATCATGCCACAAACAAAGACGAGTGTTTACGTTGGAGCTAATTTGGGTATTTATCTGCTTGCAGGAGGAACGTTCATCTTGCCTAGGGTTATATACCTTTTAACGTGTCCAATAGTAGTGGGGATGGACCATGGTCAGGTGATACTAGAGCAAGCAGAAGGGGCAGGTCATGAAAGGATTAGATGATAATTTCCCCAATGTACGGTAGTAGCACAGATGTCATACCGGAGTGGGCCATCAGTCCACGGAGGAGGGTAAAGAATGACCCGCTGTAGATGTCACCCAAAACCTCATGAGGTCGTCTCAACATTCCTTGCAAAAGTCATCTCGACTGCGGTCACTGGTAACCCAACTCACCTTGAGCCTTGCAAGCTCAAGTAACTCGGTGGCAAACACCTCAAGTTGCTTCTGCGCCAGGGTCTGACCACGTGGCAATCACGAGTCAGGAGCCAAGGGAACGCGTTTGTTATTTCACAGCCAAGGGATGTGTTCTTTGATCGCAGCACGGTGCAGGCAGAGCACAAACAAAAAAAAAGAAAATCAAACGGTTGCATAGGTGCATCGCATTCTCACAGCACTCTTGCTCTTCAACGTACAGTGTACGTATAACTACTCTACAGCTTCACTCTCATTACACTCTCTCACTTGCCAAGCTCTAGTATCACCAAACGACAATCATAGATTACCAACCAATTGCCAAAGGGCTTGAAAGGAGGTTTGAAACGGAATTCCAATTAAAAGATCATAGCTCAACACCGCATTGCAACGCGAGGCAACTGAACGACCGACGTCGACCTGTCTTACCACTCTTTACGACACTCTCATTCGTATACATTCCTTGTATATCATCACCATTGCCTTCACTCTTCAACCTCACTTTGACGAACACTCAGCAAATTGTAATTCCGATTGATTCGACATCATTCACAAACACAACACAAACAAAATGTTCCCCTCACTCCCCCTAGCGGCTACCGCACTCGCCCTCCTCTCATCGGCCATAGCAGCGACAACATGCAATGGACATTCCGAACTGTGCGATAGGAAATACTCCAACGTTACGTTCATAGGTGCGCACGATAGTTATGCTGTTGGAGATGGGTTGGCAGATAATCAGGATAAGAACGTGACGGCGCAGTTGGTATGTCCGCTGTCTCTTCAATGGGGTTGCTGGTCGTGACTTGTTTGGCTGATAAAGATGAGTTGGTGGGATAGAATGACGGTATAAGGACTTTGCAGTTGCAAGCGTGAGTGTACCCGTCACGCTAGATATCGGGAATGATGCTGACAGTCAGTTGTGTAATACGTTGCTCAGTCACAATACGGACTCTGGCGTGCATCTGTGTCATACCTCTTGTGTGAGTTCGCAATCTTTCTTGTTCAGAAATGTGCAAGTGCTGACTCTGTGGGATTTCATAGTCACTACAAGACGGTGGATCACTAGAAGATTACCTGAAAAGTGTGGTCTCATGGGTATCTTCCAATCCGAACGATGGTGAGTTGGACTTGTAGTCATAACAAAGAAAGACAACAGACTATCCTGCTCTCGTTTTCCGTCCTGAATTCGAACTCGTATACCTTCGTGAATACCAAATGCTGACTTTTTCATTCGGTTCATAGTCGTCACGATAGTCCTGACCAACCCAGAAAACCTCGCCGTCTCCACCTATTCCTCCATCCTCACTTCCTCAGGAATCGCAGACTACATGTATCAACCTTCCTCTTCGCAGATCGCTCTATCCGACTGGCCCACACTGGGAGAACTGATAGATCAGAAGAAGACCGTCGTGGCATTTTTGGACTACCAGGCAGATTTCTCGAGCGAGCCGAGGTTGATTGATGAGTTTACTAATATGTGGGAGGACGCTTATAGTGGGTGTTCTCTCCTAGTGGAACATTGAATGATGATGTGATGAAGTATGCTGACCCCTATGCTGATTTACCCAACAGACGTCGTGGATGCTTCGTTCGCGTGCTCGGTTAACAGGACAAATGGTTCACCTAGCTCGCAGATGTATTTGATCAACCATTATCTGGACAGTGTGAGTCAAACCCTACCCGATCAGATCTGGGCTCACATCGTCTGGGGAATCTGGACAATCACTGATATATGTCCGGACATAGTCATATGCTCTTGGAGGTACTCAGTTCTGGATACCCAACAAGGATCAACTGAACGTTACGAACAGTGAATCGGGAGATGGGTCTATAGGGTTCCACGTCGGTAATTGTGTATCGTTGTGGGGGTGAGTGGTTATTCCACCTTGCTACTTGCTTTGATCGCATATGGAAAGAAAAGGCTTCAGCACCTGCGTCAAACAAAGCTAATACTCTGTCCAAATTTTAGACGAAACCCCAACCACATCCTCCTAGATTTCTACGACGCCGCCTCCAACTCTCCCTTCAACGTTGCAGCCTCGCTCAACGGCGTATCACAACCTACCAACACTGTCACAGCCGGATCTGGAGCTACAGCGAGCGTCACGTCCGGATCGACAGCGAAAGTTTCGACGTCAAGTTTGAACTCTGCTGCTACTGAGAGTATTCAGCTGATCAAGGGATTATCGATTGGTTTGGGGGTTATGGTAGCGGTATTAGGTGGGGTGGGGAGGGTATTGATGTGAGCAGCTGGTCTGTGATATCATACCTCTTACGCAGAGTAGAAAAGAAGAAATATGTTATGTATTGTCGAGATTATGGTTTACGATAGGATAGGACATTTCGTGGTAAAGTAGATAGTAGATAGGCACTCTGTTACAACACTCATTCACAATGCATCTCACAGTACATATCCATCCCACTGCTTCCTCTAGTGATGTCAGCGTTCAGCCTTTTAACTGCAAAGCGAGGCAAAGCGAGCTGGACCCTACTCGCAGCTGAGATGGATTATCTTGCGTTCTGTATTCATCATTCGATGAGCTCTCATCATAGTCCAGAACCAAACAGTCATGATAGAATCTGAGTTATGCATACACCCCATCAAAAATCATTACTTCTCGCTCCACCCCTCCCCCCTCCACTCAACGACCTCAGGCCACCCCTCCCCCCTAACCCTCTCGCTCGTCCCCGCAGGAGTGGGTAATCCCGTAAGATCGTTGCCCAACCACTCTTCCTCGGATTTACCTTTCTTCAAGCTCAATTTCGATTTCGCAATCAAAGCTTTCTTGGAATCTCTTATGGAGATGAACGAATCGTCCGATCCAGGTACGGAACCCCTCACGTAGATTAGGTTGAGGACTGTGTCGATTCGGTGGACGAGGAGGTTCTGGGTGGTTTGGGTTACGGTGCCCATGTGGCCTGGCATTTTCTTGTTGGGGATGACTCGGCCTGGGTCCTGTGGTATTTCAAGTGATCAGTCAATATGATCTCGAGGAGTTGTTGTGTAGATTGTAGTTGATCGAGGTAGATTGAATCGCTCTAGAAAGGGTATTGGGGGGGAAGATAGGAAATGAGCCTGTGAAAGACATGACCCACCTGATTCTGACCAATCGAACCTCCCGATCGATGTTTGACTGAAACACCGTGAGAGGCTTTCAAACCTCTGAAGCCATATCGCTTCATCACACCCTGGAAACCTTTACCGATGCTGGAGTATTATAGACGTAGTCAGCGATTATTGTTCGTGCACGTTATACACAACAATGCCCATTTCACAATAATTTCGATTGATCATTCCGTCCCTAATGAACCGCGAGAGGACATATATTCTCCCCCTGTCGCCCATTTCATCCCTCACTCTTTAAACGATTCCTCATCCCCCGATCCCATAAACCCAAAGAAAAACACCCACGTCGTACCCTGCACATCAACATACTGCCCCGGGACAAAATGCCCCGCATTAAGTTCCGTCCCCACTGCCAACACACCATCATTGGACACTTGATACTCCTTCAACTTGTATTTAGGATCCACACCTGCCTTCTTGAAATGACCCAGTTGTTGCGCCGGAGTGGTCTTCTCAGGTCGGGTGGAAGCGCCGATCTGGAGGGTGTGGAATGGTGAGGTCGGTGGGGGAGGGGTATGGCGGATTACTTGGTTGGCGTCGACCTGGTGGATGGGGCGAGAGTCAATATCCGCCGTAAGATATATCCCTTCAGTGTAGTATGGGGAGATAGCACGTAGATGCCCATCAAGCGAGATGGTTGATTTGACAAGGATTTGATGTAATATGTTGGAGTTGGATATGTACCGTCGCACATCATCCAAGATATAATAAAACTCACCTGCAAGACAGTCACAGGCCATCTCCTCCCATCCTGATCCCACAAAGCCGTCATACCTCTCTTTCTAGCTATCAATCCTGTTCGTAAAGTATGAGGTGTCCATTTTCCAACCGGGTTCGAAGATCCAGCAACGGTGCTAGAACTGGAACTCGATGCTATTGGCTCAGCTACTTCTGCTACGGTTGCGAGACCTCGGGAGAGCTGTTTTGAGAATGCACGCAGTTGTAACATCGATCGCATCGTTGATGAATGTTCTGGCTGAACGACACGGGGTAGAAAAGGTGTTTGAGATGATGAGGATGAATGATATTGCAGAAGGATAGGTATGGAGCTCGATGATGGAAAAGTCTCATGAAGCTGGGTAGAGGACGAAATTTAGTGCAGTGTACTAAAAGCTCAAAGCTGAAATGGGTTAACGGCGATCGCCGCTTACCGGGTTGTTTCACGTCGCGGAACCCCCCTAAAAGGCTTTCACAGCCAACCATCATGCATCATCAAGTGCATCTCATATGTCAATCCCCTTTCTTCATAACGTTACTGTCACTCCTACTCTACCATAGTCCATAGGTCTGGAATCGAATCTGGACGATTTCCTACCATAGCTTCAACTCTCGACCTGCTCACCAGCATCGCTGTGCATCCTAACTCATAATAGCTTGAAACGCTATAAAAACCCTTATCCTCAGCAGGCTAGAGCACCCCGTTCTCAACCCTCGCTTACCCTGGAACTGGTCGATTATCTCGTCATTCACCTTTACCTTCATCTCGGTGCCCGGGCGATATAAACATTTCATCTCTTTTCACCCTTTTCGCTTCCCCATAACTCCTATAATCCCCTCTCATCTATCTGTACATCTATATCCGATTACCTTCCTGACGACATCATCCACCAAGTACGCGCTACAAAGCAGCACACCTTCCATTGCCAAGACCCATCAATCTCCTTCCGACCAACCCCCTTTTCTTCCCCCGGTATCACCGTACGCCAACATGGCAGCCATACCTGTCAATGTCAATCAGTATCCCCAAGGACCAGGCGCAGGCGCAGGCAACAGTCCCATAAGTCCTCACCCTCAATCACAGTATGGCGCGCAGATGAACCAGTATCCAACTACATCAAGTATGTACGGTGATAATTCGCCTATAGACGGTGGGTACCCCCAGGGGATGGGATATCCCGGAGGAGGGGATAGGGAGTTTGATAGGCAGAGTAGGATCGTTAGTCAGCCTGCTGCGCTGTTGGATCAGTGTGAGTTGTCTGTCACACCTCCGAGTCAACCTGGTGTAGATCGAGCATCGAAGGATGCGATGCTGACTGTCTATTGAATGATGTGTAATAGCCCACCTGAGACCAGGAAACCAAGCCGAGCTGCTCTCTCAAGATCGTACACTCCAACTATACCGAGAAAACGCCAAGAAGACCAACGATCCCGAACTGATTTTCGAGTTCTCAGTATTCATGATCGACGCTGCGAAGTCAATGGTCCCTCCCGAACTTGAGGCTGACCCTTCCCCTCCTCCAACAACTACCAAACTCATTGAAAAACGAGAAGAACTAATCAAAGAAGCTACAGCCTTGTTGAAGAGATTAGCAGATAGGGGGTATCCCGATGCTCAGTATTTCCTCGCGGACTGCTATGCCAATGGGATTGGTACGGTTAGGGGAAGACAGGATTTCGATAGGGCTTTCCCGCTGTTCATATTGGCCGCTAAGCATGGTCATCCCGATGCGTGCTATAGGGCGGGAACTTGCTGTGAACATGGTTGGGGATGTAGGAGGGAGAGCGCGAAGGCTGTGCAGTATTACAAGTGAGTGTGGTATTCCGTGCTTGAAGTGTCATGCGCACCACTTCTACTAGTATACACCCATCTTGCATATCACTCAGATTGTCTCAGGAGCTCTTTCATGTCAATCTTGTTTGAAATACAGTATGAAAAACATTTTCAAAGATTTGCTGACCAATCGAATCCCATCTACTCAGAAAAGCAGCAGTAGCATTACACCCAGGAGCGATGTACCGCCTCGGAACTGCCGAACTTAACGGTGCACTGGGGCTATCTCGAAGACCCAAAGAAGGCGTGAAATGGCTGAAGAGATCTGCGGAACACGCTACTGAGGAATTCCCGCATGCCTTACACGAATTAGCACTACTTCACGAAAGGGGTATTGATAATGTGTTGTTTGTCGATTTCGAGTATGCCGCAGAGTTGTTGGCTCAGGCGGCCGAATTGGGATATGCACCCTCTGCGTTCAAGTTGGGCGAATGTTATGAGTATGGGAAGATGGGGTGTCCTGTGGATGCTGCGTTGAGTATACATTATTATGTGAGTGGTGTCTTTTCTGAGTACTCATTATCGTCCTTCTACGCTTTCACTCCATTCTTCCCATCAATACAAATCCTATCAAGAAGATGAACGATTATGAACCAAAGCTGATTCATGTAATCGCTTGGTATATCACAGAATATCGCCGCTCAGCAGAATCACCGAGATGCATGTTTCGCCCTCACTGCTTGGTACCTCGTTGGATCGCCTGGCGTACTACCTCAATCGGATACCGAAGCTTATCTGTGGGCTAAGAAGGCTGCTGAGATGGGTTTGGCAAAGGCTCAGTACGCCGTTGGGTACTTTACCGAGGTGAGTGATAAGTTCCATCGTGCTTGGTCACTTTCGTCAATAAATCGTTCTGACTCAAAGCTAATACTCTCAAATCTCCGGGATAGACCGGTATCGGAACCGAAGCGAACCCGCAAGGAGCTATGAAATGGTACAAGCTCGCTGCCGATGGAGGCGACAAGAGAGCTACCAAGAGATTAGCGTCTGGACAGAGAGGTGGAAGTGGGGGCGGTGCAGCGCTGGACAGGAGGTTGGAGATGGAAGCTATGAAAGAGGAACACCAGGCTAAAGGTGGGAAAGAGGGCTGTGTGGTGATGTGAGGAGGTTCAACTTTCCTGAACGAATGTTCGGTAGAAACCACGAAATAAATGGAAGAAGGGGGAGATCGAGGTTGAAGGTCGTCCTCAACGGGTTAAACGATATGATTGCTATTGTTATACATGACAATGACGTACGAACCCTTGTAGCCATATTATAATCCCTTAAAAAATAGATTTCGCTCTCTTTGTTCCCGGTCTCAGGATTTTAGTAGTATGTTTCCGCACTTTTGACATTTGATATTTGAGATTTGACACACTTGGACTTGTCCATTGTCGTATATATACTTTCCATCAGGCTCTATTCGATAGTATTGATTTTTCCCTGGACCGACCAGGTATGTTATGGCTGTACAGTAAGCGTACATGATAGTAAACATCTTCATGCAGATTCATCAATCACGCCTTCATATACACAATGATCATCATCATAAAACACAAATCATACACGCAAAGCCAAAAATGGTGAAGACCGGTGCGATTATGAGTTAGATCAACGTGAATTAAACAATGAGATGTGGAACTGCTCAGCCGCTGGGATCAACCTCTCTAACACATTTGGCCAACCCAGCTTCTTCCTGAATCCTCAACAACTCTCCTCCCCTAATATGCTATGCGATATAAACCAATCAACTCAACTCCGGGAGGGTCGTCTGATCCATTTATACTGAACTGAAACACTAAACTCACCTTCTTATCGCACAGATCCCTAAAGATCGAATCGCGCTTATCGAACAGCTTCAATGGAGTATCGAATTCCTTAACTTCCCCTTTGTCTAGTACTAGGATACGATCGTAGTACGCCACAGTCTGGAGTCGGTGGGCGATGGACAGCAGCTGTACAGTCGATGTCACCCATCAAATGTTCGCGGTGGCTTGAACCGAGGTGAGATTTACTCACCGTGATATCTGAGAACTCTGTCTGGATGTTACCCTGGATCAACGCGTCTGTCTCTGGATCTACCGAGGAGGTAGCTTCGTCCAGGAGGAGGACCCTACATCGTCTTGAGAGTGCTCTGATGAGGGATACTACAGAGCAATGGCATGACTTTGTCAGTACCATCTTTGTAAGGGATATCAAGAGATCAGAAATTGCTGGTTTACTTACATAGCTGTTTCTCCCCAGCACTGAAATTTGCTCCCTCCGCAGCGACGCTCCCATCGAGTTTCAATTTATCTCTGAGCGTGGCAGAGACTCTGGGGTGATTTCGGATAAGGTTCAAGGCGTCGTTTAACTCTGCGTCGGTTCGTGATGAGGTTGGATCGAGGTTATCTCTGCGGCGTAGATACAATACGACATCAGATCAAAAAAGTCTATGTCACCTGAACAGGTCTTACGATAATTGGGAAATTAGACTCACCGGATAGTTCCAGCAAACAAGAATGCATATTGAGGAATGATAGCCAATCTCGATCTCAACTATTCGCCACCGACGTCAATCAACAATCAGTCCAAGGGTGCAACGAGTCAGTGGATAACAAGAAAAGTTGGAAAAGTAGAAGGAAGGAAACATAACAACATACAGTCTCCAACCCCAACCCCCTCAAATCAACCCCATCAACCTCAATCACACCACTATCAACCTCGACAGTCCTAAATAAGGCTTGAGCGACGCTGCTCTTCCCTGCACCCGTTCTACCGATTATACCGATCTTCTCACCAGCGTTTATACTGAAACTCAGATCTTTAAGGACGAGGGGTAACTCGGGTCGATATCGGAGACAGACGGTTTTAAATTGGATCGAACCGTTATTTGGCCATTGGGTGAGGTCGGGGTCACTGGGTAGGGTGGGGAGAGCTTCGGAGGGGAGGGTGTTGTAATGATGGAGACGCTCGACACAGTTCTGCGTGGAGCGTGGAGTGTATCAGATTATCTTTCGTCAGTGGTGCTTGGTTGGTGAGGTATGGCGTGGAGGGGGAAGAGTTGACATACCATCTCTTGTTCGCATTGAGCCCAGAGGGGTACGAAGAGCGTGAATACTGCGAACGAACGATGGTCGGTATATGCCCTTCTATTTGTGAAAGAATACCTCGAAAACGTACTATAAGCCGTATTCAGCGCGTACGTCAACACCTGTATGTATAAGAAAGGGAAAACAGATTTCCTATTAGCTTTGATCGTTCGTACTCATTCTACCTTGGAGCCAGCTGACTGACCACTCCAAATCTTTCGGGAGAAACGTCTTCTCGTCTTACGACTCCGATAATTCCAATAAGCTGTGAACGTTTCCGAAGATCAGTGCTCCGATAGATGTGGGCATTAGATGACTTACCAGAATGATACTTTGGCTCAAAGCGTCCAGCCGAACGGATAACCACCTGAAAATATCATCACTTTCAGTCAGCATTATCCACTCGAGTCTCTAAATACACTGGACATACCGTTGGCAAGTCAGCTGTGGCAAGAGGTAACGATAAATTAACTGTCAGCTGGCCACATTACAACAACCTGATGTTACGAAGATCAACTCACTGTCAGGATATAGGCTTGCTATAGGGATGAACAGATTAGTTAGTCAATCCTGTTGTGCCTGCCGACAGAAGAATGGGACACAATCACCTGCTCCTTCTTCAGTCCCTCCCTCAGACGATTTTGGAACTTTTCTTGTTGCCCAAAAGCCCTGATTACCGCATGTCCGGCCAGCTATGATGGATCGAAGTCACCTCATCAGCCTTATCACCATATAGTACTCATAGAATAAGGTGTGAAAGGAAATCCCGAAGCTATTCACCTGCTCGCTGAAAGAGGTATACCATTCGCTCCTGATCAGCGATTCAACCCTCTTCAGCTCTCTTGAAGTTCTGGTGTAGAAGGCAGTGCAGAGATACTGTAAGAGAGTTAGCGATACGTCTGATGGATATGATATGGGCTTTTACGGACAAAAGCGCATCCGAGAGGGATGAACATCAAACCCAACCATGGATAGGTGTAAATGATCAGACCCATCGTTCCAAGGATGATCAGCGTATTACTATAAACTATAAATCAGCAAGGATACCGGTTTCATTACCTAGATGTACCAGACGTACCTCAATAACTGATACCAGATTAAGGAAAATCGATCATCGAGAATACGAATATCTGCAAAAATCAGCGGTGTTCGTCAGCTTGTGCAATGCAATATCTGGAGTCCCGAGTCGAGGGTTACAGACCTTTCGAGAGTCGACTGATTATTCGTCCGGTCTGTTCAATACCATAATCACACCCATAAGTCACCGTCTTCTTAGTTCATTCGAATCAATAGCACGCGTCAATGGACCTACTGGCGTCCTATCATGCCATGTGGTTGGGCTCCGCATAACGGCTGCCCAGCCGCCATTGAACATGTTGAAAGATGCCCGCATAGCTGCCAAAGCAATCGCAAAGACCGTGGCGAACTGGAATGCGCGATGTAGTGCAATGGTCCATGAAATGAGCACTTTCGAAGATGGTGTCTAAAGCAATACTGTATTGGGAACTCACGTTGAATAGTGCTTGAGCAGCACCCAGTCCTGCAATCGCCGAAACAAAGTTAGCCATACTCTCATTGTTCGACGTGTCGTGAACGGGGGTATACGCACCACCATAAACTCCCATATATTGTCCTTGGGTGAACCCATTGATAGTTGATCCAGTCCAATATCCCAAAAACAGGGAATTCCCAATCGCAGAAGCCTGTGTAAGAAGTAGGCAAACCGCACAAACGACGACATAAAAAGGCGAATCCAAAGCTTTGAAGTATGCTTTATACGTCCCCCAAGTCACATTTCCAGTGAGCCTCTCCTCATCCTCGAATTCTTTTGTTGAGATTGCTTTCGCATCCCTAACTTTCATATTGGATGGCGTTTTTTCCTCTTCATCCGCACCCTGGTCCGCTACCAGCGGGCTGACCTCGATTCCCTGGGGAGCATCTCGAGCGATGTTCGTTTCAATCCCTTCGGATGGATCAGCCTCGTGCTCGTGCTTATCGATCACTCCAAGTTCGTCCATCAACGGTTGGAAAAATGCCTTCCGTATTTCTCAGCTCCTGTTGAGTTCGAATATCAACGTCAGTATGTTGTGTGGAGGACGGGAGACGAGAGATGACTCACAGAGTATGTACCCTGCTGGACGATCCGACCTTCATGTTCTGATACCCGATTCAACACCAACACCAAGTCTGCCTTGGGCAATACATCCAGATGGTGAGTGACCAAGATTCTCGTTCGATCGGCAAATGGACCATTCAATATACAGTTTTTCAGAAGATGATGCCCCACTCCGGCGTCAACCGCTGAGAGAGGATCGTCCAAGAGGACAATTTCAGATCGATCGTATGCTGCACGAGCTAGACAGAGCCTCTGTCTTTGACCCCCTGATAGCGTTATGCCTTTTTCGCCAACTTTGGTTCTGTGAGAGCATATCTGTAAGTGTCTTGCTCCAGGGCAATCAGTGTTTTCGTTCTGACTTACCGATCTCCCTCGTCCCACATCCCAATATCGCTTTTCAACGCGCAGGCGAAGATCGTATCTTCAACTCTGGCTTGATCAATCTCGTGCTCATGCGAAGAGAATGTGATATTATCCCGGACGGTACCAGATTGTACCCATGCGTGTTGAGGTACTGTGACGAGCACTTGTGATCAACGATCACCCTGAGAGACCGTTGCGTAGATGACATCACGTACCGAAGCTTACAGTCCCACCAAATCTCACATGTCCATTGAGCCTTCGCACTTCGTTGATCAGTCCGTTCAACAGTGTTGACTTGCCTGTACCGACCCTTCCGACCACGCATACCAGAGCTCCTAGATCATCCACCAATTTCATGAGCCCTTCGATCCTGCGCTGATGAGAAGTGGCACATACCTCGAGGTATCTTCAAGTCAACACCACTGAGATGAAATGGAATGTCCAAATCTTCTTCATCTGGGTCTACGTCCATAGCGAGTCCAAGCTTCTTGCGTTTTCTAGCTTTCTCCTTCTCTATCTTCGTCTCTCTCCTCTTCTCCGATCTAGATTTCTTCTCCGTCTTATCATTCTCGGGTGAGTCATCTTTCTCATCTGAGGTTTTATCTTTCGGATCATTCTTGACTTTAGGAGCAGCATCATACCGGAAATCTGCCCTAACGTCAATCCCATACTTGGCTTCGGGATGGATATCAAGCGAATCAACGAGTTCTTCCGCCTGAAAATGGTAATCAGCTACCTCAATCTTTGATCAATACCTGAAGATATCTCTGACCTTTAGCGTTCGACGAACTCTTCCTAGAGATACTGCCATATCTCCAATCGCCGCAAGAGTCATGGGTAACAAAGAGATAGGCACTCTGATGACGGAGAACCATTGTAGGCCAGAGAAGATCACCGCAGCGGTTAAATCGTGTCCGGACAGAGCATAAGTCACAAAAGTCACTAGTATGATTGAGCTGTCAATGGCTTATCATGTCTTAGTGGTAAAGACAGACTTACAGATAGCAGCGAAAATGGGTATGACATTCAATATCGCGGTCATGACCCCTCGAAGCAAACTCTTATTTCGCAGATTGCCCAATTCTTGTCGACGGATACCCGACACTTTCTCACCAAAGAACCGCTCGTAGGCGTATAACTTGACTGCTCGTACGTTGTTCAATATCTCAGTAAGGAGTCTGACTCGCTTGTCTGTATGTTGTTCTTGTCGATCACTGAAGTCCATAAACTTTCGTGTCATCCACCCTATAATGAGGCCTTGTAAGCGGGAACAATCGAGAAGATTAGTCAATTTCTCTACTCACATTGGGATGGTCCAGCAATCGCCAAGACCTGCGCAATGATCAGCAACAAGTACTGTAATGTTATCGAGAGTACAGCAGATGACTACCTACCGCCACACCGACCAAAGCAGAATAGCCAAGATTGTAAATGAGGAGTGCAATTCCTGCAGTCAACGTTATAGGATCTATCATCAGATTGGCCAATGTTGACATTGCCCATTCCTGATGCAACGCGTTCCAGCCACAGCCATAAATCGTAAGTTCATGATTTGCCTCAGCCGACGCTGAACTTACAATGATGCTACAATCGGTCGAAACTAGGGTGAACAGCCGGCCATTGGTCATTTCATTTCTGGATTTGCCTGACAGTCGCCTAGCGTCAATGATCGTCAGCGAAAGGGGTTGATTGCAAGAACAGGACACTCACATGGACTTGCGGCCGATAAGATCCACAAGCTGATCGAACGACAATCAGGTAAGCTTTTCCGTCTCGATACGTATAGGGCAAGCCACTCACCGCCATACTTAGTCTTGATCCCATGATGAACTCTACTTGATCGCCCTTGAAGAATAGCAAACTCGCCGAGAATTGCATGACAAACAGAGCTATCGCCAGTCCAATGCCTCGACCAATGCTCTGCGGTCGAGGGATGTCATCCGTCAAAGTCCCGTTATTACGCGCTTGATAGTACGTGTGTGCGGTAGTCACGTGTTCGATAAGTCGCTTAGTCACGAGAGGGGCAGTCACCCTCAAAGCCTCTGAGAGAGAAACCGGAACATGTGAGTGATCTTTTTTCAATACCTACAGTTGTGAGAACAGAGAATACTCACGCCCGGCGATAGACAAGACCACTGTTGTCCAGTATTGTTTCCAAAATGAGAGATAGACGGCGTACCATAGACTCATATCATACTCTTTACCATCTTCAATGGCAAGTTGGTCGTATGCGATTTTCTGGGCTTTCTTCTTACCATACAGCTTAATGTGCTCGGGATCGGGCTCTCCCAATTTGATCTTTGGGTCAGTGTGTGTCATTTGGTCCGAGTCTGATTGGCACTTTTCAGGATCATCCCGATATAACGGGTCTGCATCAGAGCCTGTATTTTCTGTCGGCGAGTTCGGACAATTGTCGACAAGGCGATTGGGATCACCAACTGGTTTCTCGGAAGCACAATCGGGCGCCTGAGCAAGTGCGCCAACCCGACGAGAAGGTGGCATCCGGCGCATGAAATGCTTCTGTAGTCTTTCGGCATTCTACAGTACGAATATCAGTCTGCGTGGAGTACATTATGGAAGTACTTACTGTTTTACTGGTCAACTCATCGCTAAGCGACCATAAATCTACCTTGTTTATCAGTATCAGAATATTACGGCAAACCTAAAAGCAGAAAAAGACGCACCTTCAATTTGCAACGGTCTTGAATAGCCCACTTTGAGCATGGGTGTAATCCAAGTATACAGGAAATTGGATACGATATTGGCTTTTGCCATTGGAATGAGCTCGCCCTCGAAGATCGCTTCGGGAGCTTCGGAGGGTTTGTAGAATGGAATAGGCATCTTTGGGTAATTTAACTGATTACCTCTTGGGAGGCGTAGGAATTTTGATCGATGGGGAAAAGGGGTGTTATGTTGTCAGATATCAGAAGTAAGATGTATTCGAGACTGTTCTTGATTGAATGTGAAATGAAAAGGAATATAGGGATGTGGACGGTTGGCTATTGAAGTATTAGTTCGAGTTATATACGACACTGGTCAGTGGACTGGCCGTCTGACGTCGGATCGTTCACGAAAGTCTGGATCCCGTATCGTACTTCGGAGTCAGAAAGGAGAAAGTGACACTGTCGTATAATCCCATAAAGGTAGGGACGGACAAAGGGTGGGATGCTCAGACGAACCAATCCCATCATATCCTGCCAATGCTCACCTTCCTTTCGGTCGGTCGAGTCAAAAACCGATCGGATACGCGAGACATGACAGAGCACCATATGAGATCGAGCAGGCATCCAATTCGCTGACCGGTATGATTATCGACGGGTCCGATGAAAGATTTCAATCCTATCTGGAAGGGATGTTGGACCACCTTTGTACATCAGAATATCGAGTGCTGATTCTCAGTGTGAGCATTCTAGCTGTTTTTCTCAAACATCGTACTTTACTTTGCGACCTGTAACTTGTATGTGCAAGATAACATTCTTAGACCAAACATACCGACGAGGGACATGACGACCGACGTCAACGAGGACAAGAGTATGGCGGGCAACCAGCCAGAATATCGGAAACCTCCCTTAGGAATTAGCGTAAGTTGGCAGCCGGAAACGAATCTCTGTTTCTGACATTCTACCCCATTAGTGGCGAAGTTCGACTTGGTATATCACTGCAGGTGTGTGTGTGTGTGTGAACGCGAGTACAGAGTTATGGACGCCCAGTGACATGGTCTGCCATAGTCGTGACATACGGAGCCATGACCGAGGCGCTTTGCTACGTAAGTCGTCATTCAATAGTATCGGACAAAGGTCACAGTAGTCACGACAAGTTGTCACCATGTAGACGATCGGAGTTCCCGTCATTCCGTTCCGCCTCGAACATCTGGGTTACAGCCACATATCGACCAAATTATCCTGGTTCCTCTTCGCATATTGTATCGCAATATCCATTTGTAAGCTCCCCACTAAATCAGTGCCCAAATGGGGGCACGTGTGGACTGATGAGTCTGGACCACACAGCTACCTTGCCTGGCGCCATACTTCTCGATAGGAAAGCATGGCGACGAGGTCCACTCATAGCTGCGACTCTCGCAATGCAATCTGCGCTTTTACTGTTGATCTTCGTGGATAGGTTCTGGGTTATGATCTTTGCACGTACTATTCAGGGACTATCTTGCTCGATCATATGGTCTGGTGAGCATCAGTCCTAACACCTGCCATCTCGAGATTCGATGACAATGCTAAATCCTGATTTGACAATTGGGGGAATAGTCGGATTTGCTCTGATGTGAGTTCTCCTAGATCCACAATACTGTAATTTACAGTATTGCCGATGATCATGTAGCTGCGAGAACGTCGACAAGAAGGTCATAGGCCGTCAGCTGGGATTCGCATTTGCAGGTATCAGTACAGGTGAAATCATAGTAAGTCATTTGAGCACTGCTCATTCCGCGAAAACAGTTGATCAGGAAGGCGAAATGTACAGGGCCCAGCATCTGGAGGGGGACTGTACGCAGCATTCGGTTGGAAAGCACCTTGGGTACTCTGTATCATAATGTGTAGTGTGGAGCTGCTCGGAAGGTGGTTAGCGGTCGAGCAGAAGGATCTCGCCAAGTATCAAAGTAACTCACCAGCGGGGATAGAAGAAAGCAAACAGCCAGAGATGAGTCCAAGTCCAGCAGATATTCCGGATTTTGCGGAACATGGTCATCTTCCATCTTCAGACCAACCCCCAAGAAGTACCGAGACTGCTCAGAATGAGCCTGAACATTTCTCGCCATTGAGGGTGATCAAGATTCTCTTTTCCCTTCCAAGGAGCCTCACCGGTATTGCTGTGAACTTCCGTTTGGGCTTAATCCTAGGCGTCTTGGATCCTACGTAAGTGCCCTCGCAGATATGCTCAATAGGTCCAACCATCTGACGGTTTATATTGCAGCTTGACATTAAGGCTCAAAGATCAGTGGGGAAAAGACTCGCATTTTGATGGATTGGTATATCGTAAGTCCCGCATCATACACACTCCCAAGTCGACTCTCATCGTTAATCATTAGCTTGAGCGTATACAGTAGCGACTGGCGTACCATGTCTCATCACTTCGCCCTTCACCGGTTGGCTTGCCGATAAGATAGGTGCAGAGTGGATATTATCCCCTGCAGCGGTTGTGGCAGCTCCTTTCCCTTTACTGATGATGTTGAGCAGAAGTCTTTCAGGATTTATCATCTGTTATGGGCTATTTGGTAAGTCTTGACCTCCATTGAAACGAAAGCGGTGCTGACCGGCGTTGAATATTTAGTCATATTCCTGAATAGTACACTTACACCGATTGGAGTGGAAGTAGCAGCCGTTACAGCTCAAAATGTGAGTTGGATCGATCTGGGTCATACCTATGGCTATGTATGATTGACGAATCGTGTTCAAACCAGGAGGGGATAAGCGAGTTGCACCAATTTGCCGCACTGAATTTGGCCTGGGGTAAGTGTCGCTGTTTTTACCTGGAGGTCGGACATAGAGGATCATCAAGTCGCTGATATCCCTCGACTTTTGCGTATTAGCAACATCAGCCGCGGCCGGTACGATCATCGGCGGACAGCTGTACGACCACGTCGGCTGGAATGCAATATGCTGGTGAGCCAATCGTATTAATACCACTTGTGTTACTGATCACCGCTGCTTCATTCAGGTTCTGCTTCGCGACCTCGCTTGCGCTTCTACCTATCACATTGCTGTATTCAGGCGAAAGACCATTATACCATCGCATGGTGTATCGAAAATCCCGCGCAACTTCAACATCGACCGAAGGGTAGTAGGCCACAAAGCATGTCAGCGACTTGAGTATATAGACAGCCATCAGTACAAGAACAGAATGTGAGAGTATGCATAGTCATGTCTATTAATACAGTTCTGCAAATGCCAACACATCAGATACCTCCCGCCCTTCTTCGAGGAGTTGCGGATGATCGTGATCCAGCTCCAATTCCTGCACTTCTGGGTGTGTAGGCGATACCCATTCCCCCGACTTTCGGTGTCCTCGAGACGGCTTCTTGTCGGATCTTTTCCGCTTTGGCACGTTCGATCCTGCGAAAGCAATGTCGTCAGCTATCGTGGATCTGGTAAATTTTGGAAGGGAAGCAAAACACAGCAATCAACTCACTCTTCCCTCTGTCTCGCCATCTCAGCTTCCATCTCCGTCTTCTTACTGAAATCTCGATTGGCTCTTGCTCTTGCTAATGCGTCGAAGTTCTTCTCACGGATGGAGAAGAAGACACTTCCCAGTTCGGCTACTCGCATCATCAGCTGTCTGTTCCAAATATTGTGGAATGTGCAGTCTAGCTCACCTAACCAGTAAGGGTCCACCGATGTTACACACATCATGTATTCTGTGAGAAAGTCAGCATCTCATTACGTTGGTCAAAAAGCGATAACTTACGTTTCGAGGTCAAAACCACTATTAGAGTCGTCAGCTTCACAGTCTCATCAGGAATAGGCAAGCACACTTACATTCATGATACACAACATAATCCGGCATATCTACTTCCTGTCAGCTGGTTGTCTTAGAATCTATAAGCTAGCAGTGCACTCACATCCGAGACCATACAAAGCACTCGTAGGATGCAATACACATGGTAACTGAACTCTGTCGTCAGCGGCGGATCGAAACAGCACAGACTCCAGAACGACTCACCCCAGTTCTAACATTCATGTACTCTCCTATACCCTTAACTCTAGCAGCCTGATGGAAATACCCAGCAGTGATACATTTCCTATTCCGACGTCAGCTGCGCTTCGCTCGAAGATGAACTTGTATGGCATAGCTCACCTGACTACATCCCAATCGGTCCCAACAGACAGTATCTCCATCTTCTGCTGCTTCATGATATCCTCCAACTGACCTCTGACTTCACGTGCCTTTCTCATAAGTTTTGGATGTAAGAAATGCTTCATACACCATGCGTCGGAGTATCTACAATCACACTCATCAGCTATGTTATCTAGATCGGACGTGATAAATGTAACCGCTGACTTACCCATTACTCTTCCACTGGGTATAGACATGCAACAAAGTCAAATGATCACTTTCCGGCACGAAGAACTTCTCTCTCGCCGCATCACTTTCCTCAGCTCGTTGAGGTGGTCGATAAAATACAGATGGGACAGATAACATAGACACGATAGTCAACATCTCCGATGAACATTGATACTCGGTAGCGACGATCAACATCTTCGCCAATGACGGTTCCATCGGGAAGTCTGACATCTTTCGACCCTGAGCTGTCAGATCTCCTACGTTATCCAAGGCACCGAGACACCAGAGCTGATACATTGAGTTTAAGATGTTTTCTTGAGGTGGTGGATCCATAAAGTCAAATTCTAGTAAGTTCTTTACTCCTAATGACTTCAAAAGAAGAACGGTGTTGGCAAGATTGGTTCGTTGGATCTCCGGGATGTTGTTGGGGAATAGCTCGTTCAGGTAAGCAGTCTCGGTGAAAAGTCGATAACAGAATCTATGACGCTTATCAGCCATATGGACGGGTCATGTAATTTGCAGCTATACTCACCCCGCACCAGTACGACCAGCTCGACCTGTCCTTTGTCCAGCATTCGCTTGACTGATGGGTGTAATCTGAAGAGCATCCATACCGACCTTCGGGTTGTACACCTTGAGCTTCGAATAACCAGCATCAACGACATATAAAATACCGTCAACTGCATGAGCGTCAGCTAGAGACCTTGGTTTGTCGAAAGAAGAACCTATATCCAGCTTACCTGTAAGCGAAGTCTCAGCGATATTGGTAGCCACTACCACTTTCCTCCTCCCATCAGGCGTAGGCGAGAAGATCTTGGCTTGCAGATCTGCTGGCATCTGCGAGTAGATTGGTAGCACTGCGAGAGGCGGCGTATCGTCTAGCTGTTCTAGTCGCTCTGCGTTCCTATGTCAGCGGGATACTGAAGATTGGTTCGAGAGCAGACCCACCTTCTATCACTTGACATGTACACTCGATGTCCTCTTGACCAGTCATGAACACCAGTATATCACCCTGAGGACTGGACAGATGTATCTGCAGGACCTGCTTGATAGCGCTATCCACGTAATCTTCACAAGGCGATTTGGAGTGGAAGATCTCAACCGGGAAAGTTCTTCCTGGAATCGTGTAAGTCGCCGCATTTCCGAAGAAACGAGAGAACTAACATTAACATCAGCGAGCGATCGAGGGAGTGGTTGACGAAGATGTCCACTACTCACCTTATCAGCGTTCATGGTGGCAGAGGTCACGATCAACTTGAGATCTCGTCTTCTGGTCAAGACTGCGCAAAACAAGTCAGCATGAATTCCGACAGTCAGGCAACAAATGTGGATAATTCACTCTTTCTTAGCAGACCCATGAGGATATCCGTACTGAGCGATCTTTCGTGCGCTTCATCCAGAATGATCACACTATACCGATCCAAATCTCCTTCGTTCAGGGACTCTCGTAGCAATACACCATCCGTCATGACTACCAAAAGCGTTAGCTCGATCGATTATAGTCACCAAAGCAGCTTACACTTGATCTTGGTATCTTTCGAAGTGCAATCCTCGAATCGAATCGCATAACCGACAGTTTCTCCCAAACCACACTGCGAAAGCAGAGTCAGCTACTATCCCACGACCGACCGGGAAAAAACAGCTCACTTCCATCTCCTCGCTCACACGCTTGGCAACTGACATAGCAGCCACACGACGAGGTTGCGTGCACCCTATCATACCGTTCGCGCAATATCCATCTTCGTAAAGGAACTGTCCTAATTGCGTGGTTTTACCAGATCCGGTCTCTCCGATCACAATGAGCACTAAAGAATGGTTTGTGAGTTGAGTACACACGAAATGATTTATTGGCCGACTCACCTTGGTGATCTCGAATCATACCCATCAATTCCTCTCGTACAGCGAACGCAGGTAGATATTCCCTTTGTTCACGCAATGTACGAGTCTTAGCGAAATTTGAAACACCTTCTGATTTCTGCAGATGAGTCGAGAATTGTGAATCGGCTTTATAGCTTGCACCTTCTCCATCCCCGGCTTTTTGTCCTTCTTCACCTAGATCTGGCTCATCCTTCACCCCAAGGATATTACCCAATGTAGTTCCAGCAATAGAAGCAGCTTTGGCGGCAGCCTATGGTTCTCGTCAGCAGGAGCGCGAGGATGATCATGTATGAATTGACTGACCTTTTCCCTTTCCTGACGTTCCCTTCTTTCCTTCACCAAAGCACTACCCTTCTTGGAGAATTGAGCCATGTCACTCGTGCCGTCTTTTACAGGATTGATCGGTTCTAGCTGTCTAGTGTACGCTACCGTCCCATCCAAGAAAGGCGGTTTCAAGTCATGCACCAATACGTGAACTTTGGAATCGGAATCATCTTCGAAGTCCATATCGACACCACCGCGCTGCATGACACCGGATGTCTGCATTCGGTTGGTCTCCCATAGATCGTTATCGGCGTTCTATCCGACATTATCAGCTCATATACCATTAAGAGCATACCGGTATGCGATGAGAATGGGACACTCACGAATTGAGCTTGACGAGCGGTCTGCCGTTTAGCAGCTTTCGCTTCCAGCTCTTTCTCCTTCTCTCTTTCCAGACCCTCCCACTGCGAGAACGGATTATGCTCTTCATCCGGTGCCTGTCATCTGCATCAGTAAACCGCCCTCTAACAGTAAATCATGGAATACTCACCACTGCACCCTCATCGTCGTAGCTATACCAGTCCCTATCAAGCCTCACTTGCTCCTCCTCCCACTCTTTTGCATCCAGCTCTACACCACCTTCATCATCCGGTGAGTCCTTCCTACCGGATCGAGGAGTCTGATCCCATGTCTGAGGCCTTCTTGAGCTTTCCGCTTTACCCCATCCTCCTGGTCCCCTATCCCGTTCATTACGAGGAGTCTCGTCCCATCCTCTATTGGGCACTCGCATACTGCTTCCACCCTCGATTTCACGATCCGACCGAGACGTTCGAGGTGTAGGTGCTGCTCCCCAACTTTTCCCTTCGGATCGTCCATCCCTCCTGTCTCGATCTCTGTTGTCCCTTCTGTCCCTGTCTCGATCGCGATCATCGTACCTTCCGCCACCTCGTCTATCTCTATCCCTCTCATCACGATATGATCCTCTGTTCAGCCTTGACTGGAAATCGTCTATTCCACCTTGTTTCTCTCTTCCCTCCTTGTCTGCCGATGAAGCGGTGATGGATGATGAAGGGGCGTTCTTCCTATTTCGATATGCTTCCAGTTTGCGCTTGGCTTCGTCTGAGAGACCAGTACCTCGACTTGGCGTTTCGTCAGGTCGTACTCTGGCATGTTCCCGTTTAACCGGTATGGAGGGAACTGTATCGCGAGTCAGACGGAACCATCGTTGAGAACGAAGAAGGTTTACTCACCTTTGAAAACACCTCCGGAACTTGACCCGTCATCTCTATCATCCTCTGCATCTCTCTTCGATCTCTTACTAGGCGGTTCGCTCCTCCCTTCGGCAGCAGCGGCCGCGGCTCTCTTCTCCGCCGCCAGTCTGTCCAAACCCAGCAAAGATGGTTTGGCTGTGGGCGGTGCTCGGAAAGCGACAAACTAGTTTTATAGATCAGCTTAGCAAGGTTGACTTATATTAGCTGATAAGTTCACTTACATCGCCACCGCCTCTCCTCAAACCACCTTTCCTAACCGGTTCAGGAGCCAATCTGTCCGAATCATCATGCTCCATACCCTCAACATCGGTACTTGCTCTACCACCCAGCATTCTCGGAGGAGAGTGGTCGGAAGCTCTCCTACCGCCATTAGAATGAGATACGATGGATTGTTCTGCTAGTATGCGGGTATGAAGGGATAACATCGCATCTTCTGGGAATTTACCGAATGTTGATACGGCTAGGACATCTACGATTTTAGTATTGAACATTGTGAGCAGACCTGAAGACAATTACGTACCTCTCAAGAAGGCATCTCCACTCCTGTTACCTTTCGCTATCTCCACTATACGTCTTCCAAGCAGATCATTCACATTGACAGAGTTCATCAATCGAGACATCTAAAAGTATGGAGATGAGCACTTCGAGCATAAAGATTTGTGAAGATTACTTACCTCGATCGCAATTTGGTGGATGAACTCCTGCTCCGAATTGCCTCCATGTCGAGGAGGTGACTGAGCTGACATGTTGCTTGATGTGATCTTGCAGATATCTGGGAGATCACTAGTGGATTTATGGATGCTTGATCAGTTACCAGATAATTCAGATCTCATACCATTTAATCTTCGAGCTGCTTGTTCAAAACAACCTACACCAGAGATGACGGAATCAATTTAAGACCGCAGAAAGAATGTTCCACGTCATCACTTCTTATATGTTATTGTTCGAAAAAAGTTGGAAAGATGCAAGATGAAGAGACCAAACACAGTCGAAAGAGCTTCTGCTGCATCGAATATCTTCCTCGAACATCAGCGCAAAAGTTGCATTCGGCCAAACGAACCACGAGTAGCAGCCTAGGAAGCTGTTCAAGTGCCTCTCACCATCCCAGCTTCTCTAGCAATCTAGGAATCTACAAAATGGAGAACCGAGTCACCAACGATCAAGGGATGAAGGAGATTGAAGTCTGTAGGAAAGCCCTACTCAAGGCTAAGCAAGATGAGCTGGAGGATGAGTAAGTACACCTTGATACATCTCTACCATACTGATGGCTGACGAAGGTTGCTTTCCACATGCAGTATACTAATCCGCGAAGGGATAGACCTCGTCCTACGCTCCTATCCCCCGGCGGTACAGCTAAAACAACTCGAGCTTCTCCTCGCCCTCCTTCGACAGCTTATCCATCTATGTTCCTCTTCTCACACCTCCATTACGTCTGAGGTGGAAAACAAACTTATCCCAGCCTACCAACCAGGAGGACATCTCGCTTCTCTCATCTTACTTCATCTCGACCATTCCCAAAAAGTCCAACAACAACGATCATCCGAGGTCCTCTCTCTAGCTGGACATCTCTCCACCCTATTACCTCGTCCGTCCACTTCCAGCAGCTTATCAACCACATTCATCGTACCGCTCTTCAGACAAGCCATAAACGCCGGTATAGCCAGAAGATCGAACTTAACGGTAATCTCGACATTACTAGACTACGTACCTTTATCTACCATTCCCAGTAGTCTTGTGGGAGATCTACTAGGTGATCTGGGGATAGTGGATTGTGCGAATATCCGTTCCAACCTCATTATCAACCTTCTCACCAAGCTATGTTCATCGACAGATGAAGTTTTGGAGAAGATCGTACCATATTTCGATCCAAGCTTACCAAACGCAGTGATGGTAACTATGAATCGATATCTCTTACCAGCCCTGTTCAAGAAAGATCCAAATTACGTATCAGCCTTACTAAGATTTTTATCGGATAGAGCGGATCTGTTCGGTGCATGGATAACGGTAGCTTCCATTGGCCTCTCATTGGGAATAGTCAAGATCAGAGATTTGCCTCAAGATGATTTAAAGGATGCTCTGGCGCATGAAGATGCAGATATAAGGATTAGGGCGTTTGAACTTGTGTCTGGGTCGAAAGAGCAGTTCAGCGAGGATGTGATGGAATTAATCAAAGATGGATTCAGGTGGAACGATGGTTTGCCAAGTGCAGGGTGGGTATGAGTCTTTTACCCATTCCATCACGAAAATCCATACGATGTAGAAAACGTTGCTGATAATTTGATAATACATGTAGGAGCCGCTCAGCATTCTCTTCATCGACATTCGCATTCCTCGTGCGTCTACACCAACTTGAAACTTCCACTCGGCGAGTACTCCGCAAGAAACCTAATACAGACAGCATCAAGAAAGAGCAGGAATCTTTGTCTCACGTGCTACCACTAGGCGAAGATTTCCATCGGTGGTTCCTTGAATACCTAAATGGCGGATTAATACAAGCTAGAAGATTTCCAGTATTCAAGATACTGTTATCGTTGAATCTTTTGGGAAGGTATTTGGATGTTTTCGGTGATATTGAGGGCGTCCAGGAGAAAGTGTATACGGAAGAGAGGGTCGAGATGTTGTTGGCATGTCAGATGAGCGAATTCACAGAAGTGCGGAATAGGTCTCGAAAGATGTAAGCTAAGTTCCTACAACTATCGTATTCAGTACATGTAGCTGACATGATTTCGTCCATATAGTTTGAAATCTGCAAAAATACCTTTGCCAGGCTACGAGTCCCTTTCGACCCCCTCATCGCAGGCTCTACTGAATTCAGGAATGAACTCGATCAATTTGCCAAGGAAAACTCAAGCTGAGGCTGGTAAATCCGCTTTGTGCATATTGTTCAGTAAGCTGGTGCAAAGTGATGAAGACCAATCTCATGCGTTGAGGTTTGTGGGAGATCTGATAAGTCAGCTGGAAAGAGGGATCGAAGTTGTGGAGAATGACTTGGTAAGAGGGATAGAAGAGTATCCTTTGCATGGATCTTTGGCTGCTATAGGGTGAGCTGAATTCCCCAATCGAGGTTGAACGATAGCTGACAAAAAGGGATATAGTGACCTATTTTCATGTCTTGATCTCACGACACCGAATGCTCAGAAAGCATGGCAACTCACTTTCCATCACTTGTTCACCCTCATCAATCGTATATGGAGTATCACCAAGACAGTAATTTCCCTTGCTCCCTCGACTGTCGAAGGTGCAGTAGATTCCTCTAGACCAGATCATGAGATTGCTCGAGCGTACGAGGTACTGGGTAATGGGGATGATGAGGAAGAAGACGGAGATGGTGGAGAAGGCATGGATCATACAGTCTTGCTATCCGGTTGTTGGAGAGCGACGAAGAGCGCAGGGTGAGCTGACTTTTGAATGCTGCGATCGAATAAGCTGACATCTTCTATGGAACAGCGAACTACTAGCCACCATCATATCTCTACCTATCACTCAATCCGGTACCTCCCAGACGATATGGACAAGAGCCGAGATCGATACAGCTGGTGAATGCTTCCTAACGTGGATGCACGAGATCAAACATCGAGGAACATTTTCCAAAATCGCCATAGCCTTTGCTCAATTGGTAGAAGCTGTTAGACCTATACCAGAGTTAAGGGGATTATGTGAAGATTGGTTACAAGTGAGCAATTCCCCCTCAACAATATACTTCCGGACTAAGAATCAATAGCTAACGAATGTTGAGTACAGCATGAACTACGGACAATAGCCTCAGACCAACATTCCACCACTCGTCGGTCCGCAGCATTACCGTACTCGATCTTATCCCTCGTATCGTTCGACGAAGAATTACTTAATACTGCTCTGTCAGCCCTGCTGGACCTGGCAAGGGTGGAAAACAAACAGACATCGAATGTGACGAAGGTGCATGCTTTCAATGTGCTGAAGATTGTGTTGTTGGATGCAAAGCAGACAAAGTGGTTTGGTCAATGGTTCGAAAAGGGGGTTATGACTGCTTTGGGTGCATTTGAGTCGGCTGAGTGAGTGGGGGTTCCCCTGGCGCTTTCAATCTTCTAGTTACAGTGCCATACTCACGCTAACGAACCTCGATCAGCTGGAACGTGCGTAACGTCGGTCTAATCCTATTCTCCACTCTCGTCCATCGGTGTTTGTCCCCTCCAAGAGGTGGTCAAGATTATTACAAATCCCACTCAACTCTCGCAACCAGACAATCATTCTCATCTTTCCATTCAAAATACCCTCTTATCATCCCATTCATCGCGGAATATCTTGAACAGCACAAAAGTGAAAATACGGGTAACAAGCATTCACCGTTGTTCCCTATTTTGATCATTGTCAGGAGTCTGAGGTATGATGATGCTTCTGAGGGGTTGGTGGAGGGATTAAGAGGGACGGTGCAGGGTTACTTGAGTAGTAGGGAGTATCAGGTATGTCAGCTACTCTTTGCGGACAAAGTCGTTGCATAAGGAGACGTCAGCTGACCGAATATCGTCCGAACGAGTAGGTCCGACAAGTTGCTGCTCAAGCGCTATCCTCACTTATACCGCCTAATCACTCGTCAGACCTCGCTCTAACTCTTACGAAGCAAATGGATAGGTCCGATCTCAACGCCGTACATGGCAAAGCGCTATATCTCAGACAGCTCATCGCAAATGTCATCCCTTGGTCGGACATCCCTGACTGCTCCAAACAATCCATTGAGGATGGTCTGTTGACGTTAGTCAAGCGAGACGTACCTGGTACATGTCCGCCTATAACTCAGGCTATACTAGAATGCGTACAAGATTATCGTACCAACTCAAAATCAATCTCGTCGGAGCTTGTGATACAGACTTTGTCGTTTACTACTAGATATCTGAATACAAGGGAGGACATCAATTTCATACCTGGAGAAGACGCTCGACAAATCTCAACGGTGAAATTCGTTCTTTCCCATCAACCTACTCTGGATGTCGTTTTGGGATTATTATCTAAATCTGCCAGTGAGATTGATCAGACCCTCGTACTGGAGAGTTTACCCTCTTTACCCCAACTATGGACTAGAAAGGTCTTTGATACAATTTTGGAGATCGCTCTGAGTGGGAGAGGAGGCGATGGAGTGAGGGTTTTGGCTCTTGATGCGTTATCTGAGATTAGATGGTCAGATGAAATCTTCCGAGGAATGCAGGGAAGATGGTCGGGTATCATCAAGCGATTGGAGAGGGTGATAGGAGGTCGATGTATTCCCGTGAGAGAGGCTGGGTTGGTGGCTCTTGGATGGGCGGTGAAGCAGGTGAGTTATGGTTTCTGTTTTGGTGTGGCATGTGGATGATCGCTGATTTTCAAATACACAGTCTATCACTTGCAATGATGTCCAAGCTACGCAAGGCCTTCAAGTCATTTCTCCCTCTATACTGTCTTTCTCACAGGAAGACGAATCCCAACCATCTCGATATGCTTCACTCCGATCTCTCGCCCATCTCACCCCGCACCTGTTCTCTCGTCCCATCTCAATCCTACACCAAACTTTAGTCAGGCTAATACAAGATGATGACGAGGAAATACGTAATGGGGCTTGTGAGATCGTATCCCAAGGACTAGGTATGAAAAGGGGAGTGGTACTTTCCAAATCCCTATCCCTATATTGGGAATGGCTAGAACATCACCTAAAATCACTAAAGCAGGAAGAAAGGGAAGAATGGTTAATCTGGATTGGGGATCTGGCTAAAGATGAAGTAGGATATAAGGAGGATATGAGAATTTTAGGTCGTCATAACAATACGACGGAGGTGTTATTCGAAGTTGAACCGTCTAATATATTCCGTGATCCCCTCGTGGACCATTATTACTCCAATCGACTACTTAAATCCCTACATGTGGGTCAAGATGTACGGACCGTTCGTCCCGATTTTACAGAAGGAAGTCGGCTGAGTCCGATTGATGATGCGTGGGAAGCTAGGAGGACGATGGAGAGAAGAAGGGCTAGTGGACTTTAGCGTGTCAGTTCAAAGGAGGTGGTGTGTAGGTCAAATGACGTGAGGTGAGGTACGTTGCCATGCGGTGGAGGATCTTTCTTCCTTTGTATGCAACTTCGATATGGTGGATCATTCTGTACATCCATGCATGGATAGGGTCAGCATGCATATAGTCATTTTTGTCTTTGTATCAAGTGGACAAACTTGCAGACACCATGCTATGATCTATGATACAGCTACTTAGGTCACGGCTAAGACGCCGTTTTAAGGTTATCTGAAACAATTGGATTTGCCACTCTGGGCTAAGGATAAATGTTTCATTCGATCGAGTATCGTTGAACGACGCTCAGACCTCTTTCAATCCAGGTTTATCAACCTCCACCATCAGATCGCCCTTATATAAGATGTATACACACATACACACACATGAATACGCGCACGCCAGTTGATTGATTGATCCTTTCACCACCTAATCACCTAATACCTGTTAATACTGTTTAAACTGCTTCTCGCTTACTTTATCACCTAGGTCCCATCACAAACACCATTTTCATCAATTTTAGACTGGACTGTATCTACACGTTTTTCCTTTATTTCGATCTATGTGGATAGCCTCAGACCGATAAACTCAAAGATCACCCAATGGCCGAGTAACTACAACATCAACTCGTGGTGGGTGATTGTACTTTACGGACCGAGGGGGACAGGGGGATACATACCTGTATCAACAAGAACAATAAGACTTTTAACAAGATCGATCAAGATAAAATTGTGTTGTCTTCGTCCGTCCGTCCGGATCGGCAGTGGTACTAGCACTACTGTGGTACTTGTCGATACTCTTCCGATCATCTGGCAATACTGTAAAACATCATCTTGGCTTTAGATCAGAGTGGGGATGTTGGTTTTCAGGAGGGCGGATGGGATACATACTATATCTTAACTGAGGACGGTATCTTCTTCTAGATTGAATGGTGGTGATATGCGTACTACTACTATACTGGAACATCACTTTTCAATGATAATCAAGATACCATCATAATTTATGTGTTATTTGTTATTGTCTTGATATCAACGCAAGACAATCACTCGACCTCGCTGGATTTGGGGGGTACAGTACAACAACAGCAAACCATACCACCATATCAACCCTCTCAACCACTACACAGCCCATCAAACGACCTCACCTCACCTCATTTGGATACTGGATCTTGACACTACCAGCGATCTTCCTCCTCTCCATCATGTCCACGTCCACGATATCATCCTCCTCGACCCGTAATCATCCACACCAAACACGATATCATCCTTACTCGCTTGATTCCAACCTACTAGCCTATCGTCATACGGGACCCCCATCGATAGCTTCCACTTCGACCACCTCGTCTGCCCCTTCAATAGCTTCATCCAGTGCTACGATCGTTCCGTCTCTTACACTTCAAAGACAAGATGGTCTCAGGATCAAGGTCAATACCAGTGTCGCACCAAGCTCTCACATATGGGACGAATTCTACAACGAGCATGGTAGACCTCAACCTGCTCATCATGGAGATGGAATGGAGATACATGAGGAAGAACCAGAAGCTACCACACCCCGTCTTCCACCATCCTCATTCCAACACCCACCTGAACCAGATCTTAATCCTGCCAACTACAATTTCAACGAGGATACAACAATATCAGAGTTGCTGTCCATGTTCGAACTTCCAATTAATACCGAAGCGCAAACTCAAATCGGTACATCAAGCCACCACCTGCCTGCTACCAATACCTTGGGTGACTATCCCGGGGCGGAATTCCTCAATTTACCTGATACAGCTTCTACAATGGATGCTCAATTTCCAGGATTAGATGAGTTCGATTTTACCCAGTTCAACTTTGATAATCCCCCTATACCTGCTGCTAATGAACCTTCAAATTCGACTGCCACTTTAGAGAATGGTCATTCAGAGGAAGTTGCCACCCAGTCAAGTGGTTTCGACAGGGCGCAGAATAGTATGGAAATAGGTTTGAATAGCTCAAACTCAAATTCAAACTCAGATACTCCGCCAAACAATCCAAATACATCAACATCTCAGATCGAACCTTCACCATCTGTGCAACCGAGTACAGGGGGTGAAAAGCATACGTGTACTTGTAAGTACACATTCCCACCTTGCATACTACTCCCATAATGGCAAACAGTCATGAGCTGAGCTGCGGTTGACTGGACGTACTTCTCTTTCCCCCACCTCGACCAAACCTCATGTTTGTGTGTATCTCCAAATCTTACTTCTCCATCAAACCACGACTTTGTCAGACACTGTACCCCTTCCCCTTCAAACACTTGCTACATCCAACACTCCCATTGTTGGAGAAGCATCACCTATACCCAATGAAGAGAACAATAAGACTTCATCGACTTTACTTTCTTCGAATAACTGTACCCCTCTTGTCATCGGTTCCTCTTCTTCATCATCATCATCTTACCCTCACTTGAAAAGAATGAAGATGAAAGCTCTGTCCACGGATAAAGATGTGATTCGATTTCAGAAGGAAGTGCTCAACGTAGCGGCAAAGTTTTATACGGATTTGGCAGATGTTTTTGTAAGTCCCTTGACTACCCTATCAAACACAGCGGTGGCCCTGACATCTGATTACATATCTGTCAGGGAAATACTCCGAGCGAGACCATCAAACTTGGTATGTCGCGTACTGGTGTTTTGGTCGAGGACGATACCATCTCCGATGTATTGGAAGACATCAAGTCGTTATGTGCTAGATTGGTAGGTCCCCTGGTCATATAGCGTTCGGGAATGTCAGCTGAAGGTAATGCATAGACGGCCAAAGCATCTGATATCCCTGGGTATCCTGCCGATGATGACGATGTCAATATGAGTGGCGATGAAGTCCCGCCACCGACCCTACTCGTTCCTCCCGTTACATATCGTTCAACCCACAAAACCGCTCAAAAAGGCTCTTCGACCGAACCTATCGACTTGACCGCTTCCACACCCAGATCAGAAGGTGTTACTCCCGCTGCTCCACCTCATGTACCTTTACCTCCATCTATACCTGTGGTCGCAGCGTCCCAAAAGACTCCAGCACGTATAAACCACGTATCCACACCTAGATCTTCCCCTCCATACCCCGGCTCAAGGCGTAAACGACTACACGATCCATTCACCCCTGAATCGCTAGGTGCGGGTCCATCGAGTGTATTGCCCACGGCCAACACTTCACCTCTATGTCCGGGATCTACGCCATCTATGCCTTTCAACGCATACACACCCGCTCACTCGCTTCCCGCACAGACACCCCTAGCGAGGATGCTGCTGGACTTACCGCCACTTCCTAATCCCACCAACAGGGTTATACATGGACCATGGAAGCCTTCCGAGGTGGAACGATTGAGGACGTTAGTGGCGTTTTCGCAGGATGTGGAGGATAATGCTCCGATCGATCATACGGATTGGTCTTGGGTTGTGGATAATTTCGGAGGGACGAGGAATAGACACCAGGTGTTGATCAAGGCTGTTGAGCTGGGTTTGAGGGGTGAGTGGAGTCTTCTCAGCGTGGTCTCATTTCTTCTCAGTACCTCGATCTTTGGGACCTGCTCCATTGCAACATGAGAAGATGAGGCAGGATCTAGGCTGACAGGTGTCACTTGCACAGAGACTTCAACACACCATAGTCGACGTATCAAGCAGAAGGGATATCGAGATGCGTTAGCAGCTATGGAAGACGAATTAGGCGCTACCAGTACCAAACCACTACCAAGCCCTTTACCACCTTTACTCCCTTCTGCTCAAATCACACCTCGCCCACCTCGACCAGACGCCGCAGCACGAAGGCACAGTGAAGTCGCACCGGTTGATCATATCGGTCCAGGAGAATCAGGTAAACTAGTAAAAACCTCGTTGATGTTGGGTGAGGGAGGCAGAAGGGAGAGTGATGGCGGTGTCGTATCTGAACCTACACTTGGGAGGGATACTTCACTCCATCCGATCAAAGCAGCACCAAGAGCGTTGGACCTATCTTCGCCACGAGATAGAAGAGACTCGCCTTCTCAAGCTCAGACTCGGACCTCACCCATCCGCCCACCTCATACTCCCAGATCCAAATTGAATACAATGGGATTCAAACCCTATGCTCATCCTTCTTCTGCGCCTCCCCAACCCCTGTCTACCAGACATGGATGGAGACTTGTAAATGATGGGAGACCTAGTGTGATTAGTCCGACATTTGGGCGGTTCGCGATGAAGGGGTTGGGGTATGGGTATCAGTATCGGCTCGGTGCGATCTCTGGACCGGGGGAGAGGGGTGGGGGTGATGGTGAGGGGGGAGAGAAGGATGGGTGAGGGGCTGTGAAATTGTTCAATGAGGAGACGAAGAAGTGTAGAAAGGGGAGAATGATGATAGGATGGGACACGGATTGAATGAGGATGGAGATGACCTGCAATGATTGATATGACCTATACGAAAGGGTACGAATATAACGCATACAAACACGAACACGGCAGAATGACTTTACGATGGACATGTTGTAAATACTCTTTATGATATACCTATACATATACTATGCCTGCTTTTTAATTTGTACTTGAGGGTTGATCTGAACAGGAAGGACTATTGATATATGGTTTGAACCATACTATGCATTGTTGACCCGATTTCATGGATCAGAACATCGTCGTGATACCTTACCAAAACCCAGATGGACGATCGCCTTACACCAAATTAGAGTATGCTATCTCGTCAAGCATTGTATGGTCAGGTGTCTCCATCCATGCCTTGATACATGTGATTATACCTCCAAGAAATCCTCAAATCGGGAGCCATCCAATATGCCCGACTTTTCGACCCTGTCCAGCTCTTTGCCCTATCCAAGTTGAGTCATAGTTAGCTCATTTCGATTTGTAGATCAGCAAGGCGTGGTGAGGTCAGGTGGGTGGGAGATCTGGGCCCGACAGCATGATGATGAACTTGGACTGCAACACTCACATTTTCATCCAATCTGATAATGGTAGGTACAGACCGCACGCCGTACTTGATTCGTGCAGGATGGGAAGGGACGTTCTTCCACCTGTGCAATCAGAGCGGAGTTGTCAGTGAGGTTCATAGTGTAGTAGATGGAGGACATGTGAAGGGATGATGCACGATCCGAGTGATAATAGGGTGGTAGACTTACCCCGAATAAGGCCCGATGTAGGTTATCACTCCGTCTAAATTTCATTCACAATCAGACCATAGACAGTCAGTCAAATCATAGTAGATTGATCATTCTGAAATCAGAGTAGAGTATACAAAAAACTTACTAGGTTTCGACCCACCCGTAAAAGCACTTTTCACAACCCCCTCAACATCTCTACAATGCTAAGTATCTCCCCAGCGTCAAATCAGCCATCAGAAGGTAGAGTTGTGGTACGTCGGTGAGAGAGCTCACGGGACACCACATCCTCCCTCCCTCTACGTCCGAGTAGAATATCAGGTACGTCGATTTCTTACCAGCTTGAGGTTTCAGGTAAGAGTCGGAAGGTGGGTATCTGCGTAGGCGAGAGGTCAGACAGTGTTCAGTCTCTGCGGGAAAACAGGGTGGAGGTACACTGTTACTTCACTTTACTTACTGGCCTGAGGTGGTTAATGGCATCTTCGCTGTACCTTGAGCCTGAGACGGGATGAGCAATATGTATGACAGTAAAGACAGAACGTACGAACGTAAAGTAAATACGGAGCGAGCGTTGTTGATTTGAGTAGTTTTTTGCGTTCTCCAGAAAACTCGGTTAGATCCGTTGAATCGTTATCGATAACGCCATCGATAAACTTGGGAGTCCGAAAGCTCGCTTTCCCCAAGCCACGATCATGTCGAGAGAAAGTGCTATCTCTGCTCATAATTGATTGTCTGTGAAACCGTGAAATGCAACCTCATGAGACATATGTCATATAAATACGATATTCATCCTATCTATAAATATGTATCAAGCTACAAAAAGTTAACAAGATAGCAGCAAGATACCCAATAGTAATGGGTTGAACGACGCCGAAAGGCGAAAAGCTATGTGATATGTAACAACGGATACTATGAACAATTTTACCTAATATATGAACATGACGAGATTCCTCTTCCATTTCTCATCAACCTACAACCTCAACAACCCTCTAGCCTTCTTACCCCTCCCCGCAGACGTACCACTCCCACTCCCCTCCAACTCATCAACATTACTCCTCTTCACCCCCTTTGCACCGCCAATTCCACCAAATAACATCCCCCTCCTACTTGGTAATTCCTCCCCCTCCGCCTCCTCACCCCTAATATCCCGCATCATCACCTCACCCTCATCATCGCTATATATCCCCTCATCTTTGCCCCTCGGACCAACAGACAGACTAAGATTGGAATTCCCGAACCGTGTACTCCTCGTAGGTGTCGATACAGGCGAGCTGGGAGGGGACCTATCATTATCCGGAGAAGGCGTTCTAATCTCCCTTCGTGCCCTACTTGCAGAAGAGGGGGAAGGTCCAGTAGGCCATAGAAGTTTGGGTTTGGGTAAGGGATTAGGTTCAAACTCCTCATCTTCTGGATCGAGCTCCGATCGGGGGAATACAGAATTACTGGGGTATAACGGGTTGGCAAAGACTTTCTTGGATCCTCTGAATACGTATGTCACCGTTGGGAGATCTTCGTCGACTATCGGACCCTTGGTTTTGGGTATTCGGGTAGATGGTTCGCCAGGTTTGAGCAAGAAGGGATTGGATTCGTAATCCATCATTTGCTTTTGCTCTTCTTCTATCTTCTTGCGTCGTGAGTTCTCTAATCGAGTAATGCCTTTAGCTTTGGAGGAAGAAGGGGAAGAAGCGATTCGGGCGGCATGTTTGGTAGGTGGTGGTGAGAGGAGGCCGGTGGGTGAGATACTTTGAGCGAGAGTAGGTTTAGTGGAACTGGATGGTATGGGTGAAGCTAATCTGGGACTTCGACGGGGAGCTAATGATGGGAGACCCTCTGTATCTGAGTCGAAGCCTTCTTCATCACCTCCTGGGTGGTGTATTGTTATCTGTCCGGGAGATGGTATGGGTATGGGTGCACCCAATCCTACACCTAAGCCAGATACTAAGAATGGGTTGTCTTCCTTCACTACAGCTCCTCTTTCCTTTTCATTGCCACTTGCACCACCTATCTGATCTACTTTCCCATGAATGCCCGATTTATGTCCCCCTCCCATTCCCACTCCTTTACCAGTATTGAGCAATCCCATCTGCTGAGCAAACGTCAATCCGGGTCTACGTCGGATTTTCTCTGGTCTGGAAGAGGAGGAAGCATTATTGGAGAGGAAGAAGGTGGTATGTCCCGATGGGGATGGTATGGGCTCTTCTTCCTCTGTTTCTTCTATGATAGCGGGGGATAGACGTCGTTTGGTACGTTGAGTTTGCGGGGTGGGGAGTTGGGTGATACTCGAGGTAGAAGTGGATGGAAGGGATTTGCGAGGTCGAGAAGATCGTCGGACTGTCTCTGGGGTGGGGAGGTGACTTGATGATTGGGATGGAGGGGTTGGCAAGCTATTTATCGATATCTCGTTAGCTCGCCATTCGTCTTCATCATTTGAACAGGAAGGGAGGCAAGGAACATACGATGAAGATATTATATCTACACCTCTACCTCTCCTTTTCCTCTCCACTGTCTTGGGCCCATCTTGTTGTTGTTGGTATGAAGCGGTCCAGCCGGATTTTTGTTGTCCCTTCAAGGGAGATTGCATGGTCGATGATGAGGATGAGCTGAAGTTGGGAAAGGAAACAAAACAAGGTTGAATGATGATCGAAATTTCTTCTTCTTCTTTCCGTTCCTGTCTCTAATCTGATCAAATGCTAAGAACGATCTGCTCCATCAAGAAGCGTACAGCACAGGATCAAGACGGGAAGTCGATGGACACTACAATAGATGAAAATGGGTTGAATGTAAGGTGTGAGAACAAAAATGAAAAGACAAAAAGAAGAAGGAATGATGAAACGCGTCACTCAACTAATGTTCTCAGTCCGATCATCTGGCAACCTACCAGCCATTTTAGAGCGTGTTACGTAAAATTTGTCCTCAAGACAGTAATGTTCTCACCTATGCGAGTGTGGCAGTGCGATGAAGCGGAGAGTCCCGCTTTTAAGCCTAATCCTAATCCTAATCTCGGCTGTACGGAGTGCAAGCTAGAGTACGCGTACGAGTAGTTGTCCGCTTTGACCATGTTAAACTTCATTTATTCAGTCACTCAACCATATTCATTACGTCGAGCAAAACACTACACTGCTAGATCAGTCTCTCGTCTGATGCTCGCCCCGATATCATGACGCAGGTGAGCTTGTCCAAGTCGTTGAATCGGATATGAAGCTCACTGATTCCGTCTTAACAGGAAGCAGATATCTCATCCGGTCGTCCTTCCTCTCCCTCTCCCTCGACGTCTCAACTTCCACCCTCCCCATCTCCCAATGGCGATATATCTCTCGAAGCATCTCTATCCAACGTCTCGCTAGGCTCAAGCCAAAACGAAGCTGGCCCCAGCCGTCCTAACGGACGTAAAACACCACCTTCACCCCTCGAAATCAAACGAGAAGAGGAAGTTGACCTAGATGTTGAAGGAGATATAGGTGTATCCCTAACATCCCCCACAAGAGCTTCATCGCCTTCCAACGATTACTTCTCTGCAACTCCCTCGCGCAGGTCAAGCTCAAGACTTGATCGCGTGCTCACTCGTTCTCCCTCACCCTCACCACGCCATCAGAGATCGCTCACTCCCGATGGACATCTGGAGGTATCACCCACCAAAATCCCTTTACCTTCACCTACATCCCTCTCTCCTCCTCTTTCTGCCCCTCCATCCCGACGATCTTTCTCACTTAGATCAATATCAAGCAGATCACCCAGTCCGCCTCCCCAGCCTTTCGCCTTGAAACCATACTTACCAAATGTGACGTCCGTCATTCTCTCTTCGGAACAGCAGGATGGAGACGCAGACGATACAGCTCCGTTCGAATCAATCCCCCTGTCCTCCACACCACCTATGACACCTACAGTACCTCCACCATTATCTCCCAGCTATGTCAGTCCAGAGAGGAAAGGCAGACAGTCATGGGGTGGATTCGGAATGACCAAAGAAGGTCAGCGGTATGCCATAGGCGAAACGCCGGATCACACCAGATCCCAGACCGAGCAGATACGCCGCACTTCCACTACTAGCTCCGTCCATTCTTCCCATTCTATATCAAACAACGCGAATGGTGTCGGAAGTACTCCAACTTCACCGCCTCAGAATGGGGAAGGGTCAAATAGTAATACGCCAAGGATACATGCTCCCCCTGCGCATCCATTCCCATTCCCCATTCCCAATGAACCATACTCAGAGGAACATAAACGAATGTCAACCTCCTCTTCTACTCATCAACAGCAAATATCAAATGCCAACGGTGCATCAGGAGTAGAAACGCATGAACATGGTATAGGAGTTAAAGAAGGTGTTAGTACTTTTGAGAAAGTCAGATCACACACCAGACCAGCATGGTTACCACCTAAAGATAAGCACGAGGATGAAGTCCATCTGCATCAATGGGAAGAAATGATGAATCAGTCGAGAGAGCATGAGAAGCAATTGAAGAAGGTCAGGGAGCAGAAACGGTTGGAGAGGGAGAAGAAGCTGGCATTGATCATACCCAAATGGGAGGGGTTGATACATGATAAAGAGTTTAGTATACAGAAGGTACAAAATGATGCGGGGTTGAGAAAGATGTGGTTCGAAGGGGTTCCGACGCATCTGAGGGGATTGGCTTGGAGTAAAGCTATTGGGAATCCTTTGGCGGTCTCGAAAGGTGAGTGGGTGATACCTCTTTTCTACCCGAGTTGCGCAGCGCGGTGGAAAGAAGATGTGGCTATTGCTGTGGCTGATCTCTGATCTACCTTAGATGCATATCGTACATATGTCACTCGATCCGAAAAAGCTCAAAAATCAGGTAGATTCCCTCAAGAAATCTTGCATCAGATGGAACAGGATATGGATAATACCCTACCGACACTCAGAATGTTCCATCGAGGTAGTCCTCTTAGAGACGATTTGAAAGAATTACTGTGTGCTTGGGTGGTTTATCGGTCAGATGATGGTCTGGGATATGTGAGTGAAAGTATCAGCTATGCAGATTCCTTGTCCTCACTCTTCAGGGTTTCTCTATGTTGTGTGAAAACACCATCACATCATACATCCTATTTTCGTGCGAGTCTTTAGCACTTTTGTTTAAAACATAGCTGACAGATCTCTTCGCCCCCCTAGGCCCCGTATATCTCCCACCTCTCAGCAATGTTCCTCCTCGTCTCCCCACCCTCCGAAGCATTCATCTCACTCATCAACCTCCTCTCACGACCGTGTCTTAGGGCATTCTATACCCAGACAGAAGACGAGATTGACGCCTACTACCGAGTCCTTGAGAACCTCCAGGCAGACGCTTATCCAAAGATATACGCGAATTGCAAGAATCTCGGGTTGAGGGTACCGGAAGGTTGGTTTAGGGGTATGTTAGTTGAGCAGGTGGATTTCGAGTGCGCTTGTAGGCTTTGGGATCAGATTATGTTGGATGGGGATGGGTTTATCTTCAGGACTGCTTTGGCTATATTCGGGTTCCTTGAGCCTCGGTGAGTGGTCTGCTTATTGATACTTGCATCTGCGATCCCATTTCCCTTTACACGTCAAGGGCTGCGGTCGACCTTACCTCTACCCTCTATATTGTACAGAAGGTGTAATGTAAACTGATCCCTCGACCATTTCACAGACTATACTACCCAGACCACGATGAGATCCTATCGGTCCTCGAAGGTCATAATCCCGCTACCTTAGCGATCCAAGCGCGCGAGAGAGAGCGAGCGAAATTGCGCGGAGAGACATTCGACGACTCGATAGATGGGAAATTATCTGTGTTCGGGTTGAACGAACATACTTTGTTTGAATGGTTGGGTGAGGATGGGTGGAAGGAGAAGGGGTTTGAGAGGTTGGTGTTGAGGGAGATGCCTGATTAGTCTGGATGGAATGGCGAGGGGAATATCGTTGGATCGGTGGAATGGGAATGTCGGTGGGGGCGTATATGAGCTGGGGATGGGAGAGCAGTTGGGGTTGCATAGGATATTGCGTTTGCATTGCATGGGATGATATGCATCGCCATACATACAATACAAGGAGGGACCATGCAGATGGGCAAAATGGTTCACCTCCACTTTCCCACGAGTGCATCTTCATCTTTCGCTCCGAAAAGTCATGGTTGCTTGGAACAAGCTTGAGGCATGTGAGCGAGTGATCAACTTCACTCGACCTTCAATCGACTTGATGAATGAACAACGAACAGCTGCAAAACTTGACATCAAAAACAGAATTACGGAAAAGTAAGAGCGACATCGTGATAAGATCACCAAACCAACTCGACACATACCTACAGCAACTCACTCTTGATCAGAAATAAGCCAAGATGCCTCCTCCACCTCAAACTACCGCCGGCGGATCGACTTTTGACAAGAGTGAGTAGCGAGTGACGAGTGAAAACGGGTACATCAGTCTCTCAGTAGGCACCATGGTTGCTGGTACGAAGAGCAGACTTTAGACGGTATGATATTGACTTTTGAGGGGCCGAGGATTACTTTGACTGTCAAGACTCTTTGAAGAGTATAGGAGTAGGTAGCTGATCGATGGTTGTTTCACTCTTTTGCTCTTCTTGTGATCTGATCGAACAATAGTGAAGATGGGTGCTATAATGGGAAGTGAGTACTTATCCCTTACAACAGAAACAATATATAGTTTACCAAGAATGTATGAATGCTGATGTATGACTGTCGTACAACAGGTTGTGTCGGTCTGACTATCGGGTTCATATTCGGTTCATTCTCCGTAATGAGGTATGTCATGTACCTGTACCTCCTACCATCAATTTCCATGTACTATAGGAGGAGGAAGATGACTTCCCCGATTTTCACCCCATCTCGCATCCAGACCAAGATTAAGATTAGATGTATCTTAGTATCTTACGCTCGACCTTCGCGCTGATACCTTCGCTTCCTAACCTCGCAGGGCCGGTCCAGGACCTAGAGGGTTGGTAGCTACCTTGTCGCAATACATGTTATCTTCAGCAGCTACGTTTGGGTTCTTCATGTCTATTGGATCGGTGGGTCAATCTCTCTTTCTCTGACCTTACCTTGCCTTCATGATCACCCACTCCACCAGAGTAGAAGACATATGCGCACTGAAGAATCACCACGACGGAACGATCTTCTTGAGCTTGAGCTAATTAATCTACTCGTACGCAGGTTATTCGAACGGAATCGCAATACGCCTATGCCCTTCCTCCCAACGCTACGAACAATAAGATAGCTCAGCCTTTGATGATGGCCTGGAAGAGGTCCGAGGAGAGACGAAGGGCCGAGCAACTTTGAGTTGATGTCGAGGCGAAGGATCGAAAATAGTGGACGAAGAATGAAGGACAGAAGATGGCGGATAGAACAGCGGTTCAGCGAGTCCAATCGAGAAAGCTGGGAGGCGGAGGTAGCGCAGTGATGGCAAGGAGGAAGCGAGATATTCATGAGGGTGAGGGTATCTCACGATATATAATCAATCAATCAATAAAACATCCACATGATGATATGCAAACACATAACCATTCTCTCAATCTCTGTCATTCCTTGATTTCCCAAGTTCCCCTATCCATTGATCAACCAGATAATATTGATCAACCAGATAAGACTGCATCAAGCAATCTCGCTCGTCACCACGACCCACCCAATTCACCTGGACCACCTGATCCACGGAAGAAATCGTATGATTCACTCGTGAACTGTGTATGTATATGCATAGCTACATCTGTATTGATCATCTACTATCTACCTTCCTTCCGTGCACGCATCCCAGTCTATCCTGCAGCTCGACTACAACTTCGCAGCACTCAACTTGATCGGCTCAACCGGCGTAGCCGCTTTACTCGGTATCAACCCCGCCTTAAACTCCAAAATATCCCCAATGTAAACATTACTCTCCCTCACTCCCTCCTCCTGTCCCTCCACTCCCTTCTCCTCACTTCCCTTCAAATTCTCCACAACACTCTTCAATCCCTTCTTCGTCTCCTCATCGAGATTAGTCGCAGAGTCTATAACTCCAACCGCAAATTGTTTAACAGTGTCCAAAGATGGATTGGTAGCTAGTAACGTAGCGATGGAGGATTGATCGACAGTGATTCCAGCTTTCATGAAATTTTCTACTAGTGGTCCAGCGGATGAAGGGTCAAATTTGATTCCTTTGTATTGCGATTTCAAGTGTACCGAGAGTTTACTTCGTTGAGATGATTTCGTGGTGATGTATTGTTCGTACAGTGATAGGACATCAGATTTGGTGATTGTTTTGAGAGCTTCGACGTCGTTCTCGCCTGATTCACATGATAAAGTCAGTTCAACCTTCCTTATCCATCTTTCAAACCAGACAAGTAAAATGACCATCCAGACCGCTGCTCCCAGAGCCGAATTGACGAGAGAGAAGGATCATAGGGATGAACCTAGTTGGATTCGATTGAGAGGTATCCCACACTCACGCTTATTGAACTCATAATACCTATCCTTAACCCTCCCCCAAAACCTCTTCGACTCCTCACTAAGATTCTTCGGTTTCTCCTCCTTCTTCTGTATCAAACTCATTCGATGCTTCTCAAACTCCTCATCCGTCATCTTATCGATCGTCTCTTTGAGGAACGTATCAAGGAGATATTCAATCTTATTTTCCACCAATTCAGTAGGTTTCTCAGATTGCACGATGATTGAATATCCCATTGATCCGGCCGAGGAAGAGGCATGGGAGAAAACGATATATCCGAGTTGCTGTTTCGTCCTCAGGTAGTCAAAGGCAGGTTCAGAGGCGATTTGACTGAAGAGCGATAAGGTGTTTCTGAGCTTGACGTCGGTGGGTTCTCCTACGTGGAGGTGGTAGACTACTGCGCTGTTCACTTCTGCTTTGTTTGGTAGGTCTAATGACCAGATGTGTTCGGATGCTATCTCAGGGAAGCAGAAATCAGCCGCGTTGCTCTGACTTGGTGACCGTGGCTTGACTTACAAGGAGGGGTCAACAATGATCGAGGAGACTTGATTTCTGAAGCGCTCAGTGGTCTGGGCGAAAGTACCTGCTCAACCATCTCTTGCATCTCCTTAGCACCTTCAGGTGAAGTATTACCGTGCACGAGAGTTTCAATGAACAACCGTGAAAGCACTTCTTTACCAAATGCCTCGACATCGGAAAGTGTGACGACTGAAAAGGATACTCATCAGCTGCGATCCTTAAATCAGAAGCCTGAGTTGAGCTGAAATAGCTGTACACTCACACTCCAGTTCCTTCAACCTCTCTTCCTGAGTCCAAGCAGTTTCTCTCGTCACATAAGCGTCCCAGAACAAAGCGATACCATATGGATCAGCCAAAGCGAAATTCTTCCATTCCATACGTGTCTACCACATTCAGTCCGCATCAGCTAAAACCCCTTCGTTCGCTTGCTAGCTAATTCACTCACCGCTTCGACAATCTCCCTGAATCTACCTTCGTCAACCTTGAACTCCTTGAACTTCTTCAACATCGTTTCAGTCAAGACTGCCAATTTGTCCGAAAACCCTCCAGCGGAAATACCAATCCATCGATGTTCGTTCCACAAACTGAAGGAAAGTTCGGCCAAGTCGGCGTCGTATACATCTTCCGTTATCGAGTCTGAGAAGAGGTCACAGAAGAGTCGGGAGAGAACGGCGTTTCGAGGGGTGGTTTGGAGGATTGGTCTGCAAGAGGAACGATTCAGCATATGTCTAGACCCATATCAAAGTTTGTACTCACGAATGAAGGAGGATGTCAAGGTTAGCACGAGGTTGCCAGAACCTATCATCTCGCTTGTACCATAATCTTGAGGAAGGCGTATCTTTAAGAAGAACAGGTCGGTTGGCAGGCTATATATGATTTCAAGTCAGCTGGCATGTCACGATTTCTAGACAAAAATAAATTGACCTCTTTCACATCGAACTTCTCTACATCCAGTTTCTCAGGGATGAAAAGGTTAGGACCAGGTAGCTGTAATTCACTGAGTACCTTTCCTGACATTGCCTAAATAATACTAGCAACATCAGCTTCAAACAACCGCAGAAGTCCAAAGACCTGAGCTGAACGTGGAATCAGACGCACCTCTTTCAAGAACTCCTCATCGTACTTTACCCTCTTATATTCCGTCCCGTAAATAGCTTCCTTCTGATCGAAATCACCTTTACTCTCCAAAACATCCTTAGGCAACTCCTTACACGTTATACCAATAGTCGATCGCCTAGGATCCAGCAACTGTAATGCAGCCTCAAGTTCATCCTGCTTGTATTCCTCTACTAGCCATTTGGCAGATACGATCTTCTCCCTTGGGACGGGGGATTGCATAAATCCAGATAAGCTTGCACAATATGACGAGGTTTTACCACGCTCGGCAAATTTGAATGAGATGTCGGCGATGGCCTTGATCTCGTTGAATGCTTCTTCTGAAGGTGGTTTCGAACGGAGAAGGGAGATGTACTTAAAAATGACCAATGCGACGTCTTTGTGGTGTGCTATGTACCATAATGACGGTGTGAGTTACGGTGATGGAAGATGCACTCCAGGTAACTCACCTAGACCCTCTGGGGTGAGGTCTACAGATATCTTGAAAAGCGAGAATCCAGCAGCATCGTGATGGTTTCCTGCACTTAGCGAGTTGACCCATCCTTGCTTCTTCAGGTATGATAAAATCGATCCTCTGCCTTCGTGACCAAGGAAATGAGCCAGGAAGTGCGTGGGCTAATGAGGCAAGGGTCAGCTAATTGGATGACCTGCATTGTATAGAGGCTGACTCACTCTCGATTTATAAAGGTGATCCAAATCAGGGAAAGGGAAGATGATCTCCAGACCTCGCATGTCTCTCACGGGCTTGGCGAAGGTGAAGCCCTAAGACGAACTATATCAGCTTCAAAAACCCCATTTCTCAAAGAGTTCGTAGCTGAAGTGAGAAGGGATTGTAAGATTTTTGGAAGACTCACCCCAACCTGTTCCTCCCCAAACGGACTCTCCTCAAAAGTCAACCTCACCCCCTCAGGTCCAGTCTCAGACTTCCCCTCCGTCCGTATCGGTACCTTCTGGAACTTCTCCTTAACCCATTTTTCCAAAACTTCAATAGGTTCTTTACCGACTACGGCCAACTTCATCCTTCTAGCGCAGTACTCTTTTTCCCACCATTCCATCAATTGCTTTCGGGGGTCTCGTCCTGCTTCTTTGGGTTTTGACCAGAGGGTCTCATAGTTCCCTGTACCGAATTTGGAGTATGGGTGGCCTGGACGAGAGAGGGATTTCTCAAGTTGGAAGAATCTCTATAATCCGCGCATACATATCAGCTCAAATATATCATGAAATCTCAAAGACAGGTTAGCTGACTTACCCAAACGTCATTCTGTATGTTCTTCTTATGCTCCGAATCCACAGCTTTGATCTCTCTTTCTGTGCAGTCCTGTCGTATTGCAACAACGCTAAGTCAGCTGACATGTTCCTCTTTACAACTCAGGAGTGAGCTCACTTCGTTGAACAAAGGCTCGATGAAGAATCCAGAGAACATATTCAAAGCACCTTCCAGCGCATCAGGCGAAACGTCGAAGAAGTAGTTTGTGGAAGTCATAGCTGTCCAAGCGTTCGAGTGACCATTGTGGGCAGTAAGATATTGCTGGTATGCGTTCTCTGATGGATACTGTTTACATCTCATCTTGTCAGCTAGTTCGCCCAGTCGCGTCTCTTCCAGCTGACTTACACTTTTCGTACCCATGAAAAGAAGATGTTCACTATATACGTTACACAGTATTAGCGGACGTCTCTGCAAGTCGCCACGATGTTGCCGAAACGAATCTTTGTGCTCAGACGACTATTCTTGGCATGTCCACATATTGTCTGGTCATGGTCCACCATCCGCCGTCCTCTTCCACCAAATACACCTCAACTAAGATCAAGCGACTCACCAGAAATGCGCACACCCCGGCAAATCAGCAGGATCACTAAAATGCCCCACACCCACATCCATAGAAGCCGCGGCTTTATCTGCCTTCTCATCCGACACAACTACCACTTCCAGCCCATTGTCCAGAGTGAAGTACTTGTGCGGTCTATCTTCCGTTGGGGGGAGGATGAGTTCGACTGGACCTGTGGCTTTGGGTATGGGCGGACAGGGGGGGAAGGGGGAATGGGACATTATGGGGTTGGTTGGGAGGTGGGTTTGGGGACTGTAGTTGTAGTATTTGGAAAAGGGGTATGAGAAGAGGAGGGTCAGTGTTAGGACGATTATTGAGAGTTTGTATATCATGTCAAGTAGGAACGATAAAATGAAAGCAGGTGAAGGAGCATGAAGCTTTTGTATTTCAAGAGGAGAAGAGGAGGGGGATGATGATTGTAAAGGGAGTTATGCTCGTCTACATCGTCCAACATCCGAATCAAAGGATCGTCATCGGTTGAGACTGAATTTGAACTCGTGCGAGAAAAAGAGAAAAGAGGGAGATGACTCACTCAACAGGTGCAACACTGGCGTATCTCCTCTGACTCAATATCTGTTCTACAGCGTTCGACTTCTTAGATACCTCTCTACGAGCTAAAGACGAACCCAGAGTGGATGATGGTCTTATGATACTTGCGTTGACGTTGAGGAATCGTCTGATTGGGGTGGAGGTTGTTGTAGTGAAAGGGACGGATCGAGGTGATAAAGATGATTTTATACCTCTACCTAGTTTTAGGAGAGGTGACATATGTATATGTGTTGTCGATCGAATAAGGTCGACTTTTGTTTATGTGTCCGATAACAATACAATACAAGAGGAATGAGGATTTACAATGGCGAGGTAACCACAAACCACGAATGACAAGGAACGAGATCGAACGAAATCGAGTGATGGAAGTGATTCCGCGGGAAACTACAGTATGTTTCACTTATACGGTAAACAGAGTTTATTGTTTGAAACGATCAGAGTGCTTATTGTTCTACTCTCCACTGTGCATGCATGCATACGAAGGGAGATCCACGCAGGTGTCATACAGCAAATGGAAGATGCATGAACCCATTCATCATGTATGCAACCTAGGAGGGTAGCTCTTGCGGTTGGGCTCTGTAGAAGGGAATTAGCTCTCAACGTATTCAAGGCGTGATCGCCCCAACACTTTACTCGGTAGAACAACCATTCCTGCCCGGCCACATCCTAGCTGTCAGTCCATTCATGCACCTGCTCATGGTTGTTTTATAAAATGCATCGCTATCTCAGCGGAATATAAAAATAAACTAGCGAAAACGAAAGTATATATGTAAAAGTGATAGCCTCGAATCCAAAGTGGAGAAGAGGTGATTAAGCACCGAAACCATAGAGAGTTCTACCTTGTCTCTTGAGAGCGTAAACTACGTCGAGGGAGGTGACAGTCTTTCTCTTGGCGTGTTCGGTGTAGGTAACGGAGTCTCTGATGACGTTTTCGAGGAAGATTTTAAGGACACCTCGGGTTTCTGCATTGTAATCACACAGTTAGCTATTGTCCCTTCCCTTCGCCACTCAAGCGACTCACCCTCGTAGATCAATCCTGAGATTCGCTTGACACCTCCTCGTCGTGCGAGACGTCTGATAGCGGGCTTGGTGATACCTCTACAGAACAATCGAGCGTCAGGGAGATTGTTCGTTTTATTGATATAACTTGTGGATGATGAGAGGGTGGACTCACTGGATGTTATCTCTCAAGACCTTTCTGTGTCGCTTGGCACCACCTTTACCTAAACCTTTACCACCTTTTCCTCGACCGGACATTGTTGTGTTGATATGTGATGGGTTGTTAAAGAGAAGAGTTAAAGTGGTTGACTTGGGAGTCGTTTGTCTGTTGTTGAGTGGATGAAGGAGGGAAGATGAGAGGATGAGATAGATGGTGGGGTTTATATACCTTTTAGGATGTGGATGTGTATGGGAATGAGTCATGGGAGATGGGGATAAACAAGCCATCGGTATCATTGATTAATAACGGTGTTACGGCGATATAACCACTATCAAGAGATAAGTCACGTGATATGGTAGGTTATCACGCTGAAGTCGGGATTATACCGTGAGCTGGAAACCAAACAAGATCATATCACACTCACTCCCTCTCCTTTGCCTAGATAGGGTACAGCGGAAGACAGATGCTTGCGGCCTCTGTGCTTTGTTGCATCGGCGCTAGACTATGAATGCGTCATAGGTGATACTGTATCAGAAGGACAACTGACCATTAGGATTAAAGATGATCGATACAGTAACTACAGTACTTGTACTTTTCGACGCGCCTCAGAAATAATGTTCAATAGCATCGCGTTCTGCTGTTCTGTTGTATATATGCTCAGCCAACCTCTCATTCGTAGATGTCTTCTCGAGAATTGAGGAGGAGCCATTGCGTCTCTTTGGTATATGTATCGTTGTGATTATGCTGGACATCGTCAACGCACGTCGCTTTGACTGCAACTGAGAGTCACAGTATGATAAGCGCCTCGAGGGATCAAAGCGTACTCCTGTGTCAAATGCAACACTCCCCTGCATTTGGATTTCGTTCTTCAAATTTACCATATTCTTGATGTCTCACCCTCCAAGAAAGACGAAGATGTAATCAATGTCCACCCCACATCCACGTCCACCTGCCGACAAGCTACATAAACGCACATCCATAGCTTCCTCTACGACTCCCATCCCGCAATTGGTCCGAAGCAGATCGACCATCCACTTACCACTCCACCGACGAATCATCTTCCCTCACGATGATCCGAGTTCTGATATACCGCAGATCGTTAAAGGGGATAATGGGGAGGTGGAGTTGGAACTAATCAATGAAAGGTAAGTACGAGTGATCTTGACCATCATCCATCTATATGCATGTCCAATCCCTTCATCTTTACATTCACATCATCAACCTTACTTGTATCTCAGAACCTCCTCGCTGACTCCAATTCACATACTCAGACTCTACCACCTCCTCGCTCTAGCCGTAAGAGCCTACGTGACATCATGGTACATCCGCTTCACCCCCGACCGTTCCTTCCCCCCATTGATCCACCAACAGATAATCTATCCCATCTTATCGCCTGTTCTATCTAACCTAAACACCACTCAAGGCAAAGACAGAATATGTCATCTCCTTCTGATCGATCTTCCTGTGATTCTTCATCTGCATGTTCAGACGTATTACGAAGCCAAGTCTTCTCGAGCCTACCTCCCCTCTGATGGACAAGATGGGCTGTCGGAGGGGTACTACAGGAGATTACCTCTTCTTTCCATCACACCATCAAAAGATGGTGGGGGATATACACTCTCCCCATTATACCTCTCAGCCTTATCTTCCGCACTGCTCAATCGATATATCACCGAGCAACGGCACGTACCCGATGTAGAGAGGTTGATGGCCCGAGAGATATTGTCAAAGTCGATCTTGTGTAATGTCCTGAGGAGATTATGCGAGGGATGGTTCTGGTATCAGCTCGTTCTGAAAATACTTGGTGAACCGGATGGAGCACCATCACCATCACCATCACCATCACCATCACCAGAAAAAACAAAAACAAAAGAGAAAGAGACAGAGAAAGAGGGTAGATCGCTCGATCAGATCATTCTGAACTTCATCAACACATGCATCACCCTCTGCATCAGACTCTGGGGTATATGCATTAGTATCGTAGCGTTATACTCTGCTGCTCCGAAGACGGTGGATAGGAGATATGAAAGAAGTTATGAGCCGCTTCTCCTGCTTCTACGTGAGGTACTCGGTATAGATGGATATGAGGGATTGGAGATGAGAAGATGGGCGAAGAGGATGATTTGGGGTTGTATGGAATTGGTCGTTGGGTTATGCGGTGGGATGTTAGATAGGTGAGTAAGCGTACCCCTCATCCGTAAATTCATGACAATACATAATCCTATCTATTCGTTCTCTCGCAATGAAGAAGAACAGATACTAAACCTTCTTCGTCTCACAGACTCTTCCCCCACCTACTCAAATCCCACTTTCTCACCCCCTCTACATCCCTGAGACTTATCGACCTCATGGAACGACTCCTCTTCCCAGATGGATATCCCGGTCCCTCCCCCGTCGACCCAACTCCCCAAGAGGCATTAGATCTAAGAGAAAGAGCAGAGAAGAGGATAGATGAGTTGGTCCCAAGTCTGATCAAGCGGGTGTTCTTCAATACCAAGAGAGGAACCAAAGTCCTTTTGGATCCTCTTGAAGATAGCGGGTGTAATGCCCATTTGGTGGGCATGGTTTTGAACGCTGTTGTGGGGGGTGTTATACCTGATTTGGTTATTCCTCTGGAGGTAGATGAGGAGGAAAAGAACGAGGAAGATCGTCAGGCCGTGGGTGCGGATGGAGGGTGGTGATTGTTCGGTCGTGATGCAGAGTAGACTGCTCGGGATATAGATTAATCAGTATTCGTTCTTTTGTTTTTGTAGTCAGAATAGCATAAGTATAGTTGTATAGATCTAAATGTATATATATGTGTACATAATGTCCTCTCTTTCCCTGCATCTACGACATAAGCAATCATCAAGAACCCACCTCTCTACTACGAGCAAAACAACACTAAAAGATCATTACTCCCTTCCCATCCCATCCCCAGCTCGAGGAATTTGTAAATGTCTAACCCAGACTCCACCTAGAAATCCTTCCACTCGTCATCTTCCCAACCATCTTTTTTCTTCCCTCCTTGTCCTTGTCCCGCAGCATTACCTTTCGCCCCACTTCCCGAAGCAGCAGCGGAAGTCGGCTGATCATCCCAACTATCAAAGAAATCGTCCTTATCCCCACCTCCATGAGGCGTGATAAACCCATCCTCAGCATCCCCAGCCCTCTCCAACTGACCATACCCCCTCTGACCAGGGGTCTTACCGCCCAAACCCAATTTACCTAATTGTTCATTCAAATCCACTCCACCCTTTTGTCTAGCCACGTCATTGAGCTGGTCCCATCCCTCCCCTGCTCTGGCAGTAGCCCACGTCCCCGCATGAGCAGCCTGTGCTCCAGCCTGGGAGAGATACCTCCTCCATTCCTCAGAGTTCTCCCCAGAGGTATATTCCGATGCTCTTGCCATACCTGGTTTGACCACGCTCTGGTTAATTTCATTAGCCGCCGATGACACCGCACTGGAGAACAGACCCCACCCCTTTGAGAGGGCTCCGAGGGGATTACGTTGCAGCTCGTCGAAAGTGGGTGCAGAGTGGCTTGAAAGTGCGTATGAGGGATGTTGAGCAGAAGGTTCAGGGGTAGGGGTCGAACCGAACCCTGCATACCGACCTCCTTGGGAGGGTGGCAGGTGGTCTGGCCTGGAGGCGTTGGCGTTGCCCATGCGCTCGAAGTAGGCTTCGTTTTGGGTTTTCTGGGTTGGAGCAGCGCTGAAATTGGGATTGAGGTTGGAGGAACCTATCCCCCCTGCGTTACCGCCAGCACGGGATTTGCGAGTAGCTTGAGCTGAGGATGGACGGGAGGGCGCGGCTGAGGCGGGTGGGGGGGCTGAGGGGGACCATGAGGCTGGTGGGTCGGAGCAGGCTGCTGCGAGCTTAGGGAGGAATGGTATATCAGCTCTAGTCATGCTCAGAAGTGATGTGTATTATAGTGGAAGGTTTATATCCCTGATATGAGAGGATGACTCGACTCACCTTCTCACGATATTGGCTTGCAGCCCATGAATTGTACTTCTCCTGCATACCCATCCCTTTGGTATATCCACCGTCGGGTCCGTAATTCTCGATAAACGATTTAAAAGCTTCGTTTCCCCCAAGCTGTTACATATTACTGTATCAGCTACTAGAATTCCCTCCAACAGCTGAAAAGAATAACCCACCTTCATTTTCTTCAACTGATCATCAGACCATTTATCCATCGTTATACTCCTCACGAAGGATATGTGAACGCCAAAGCCTATCATCACATAGTATCACTATGAGCTCAAGCTCAACTAGCCCATGTTCAGATAAAGAGTAGAATCAAAGCTCACCTCTGTGAATACCCGAGCATTCTAGACAGATGAACGTCCCGTAACTTACACTTGCCCATTGAGGTGAAGGGGCGTTACAGTCTACACAGACTATAAAGGATACGATTATCAGCTTGGACATCGCGCCGTGAGATATATGGTAGTAGGCAGCGTGATTATATACTTCATGAGCGGGCTAACTCACCCTTGTTGTTTCCCGTGTTCATGAGAGCTAGTAGCTCTTTCTTTTGGTAGTTCTCTGCCATGGTGGTAGGGTGGTGAAGTAGGAAGAAATCGTTATGCAAGGGATATAATAAGGAAGGTAATGAGTCGAGAGATTTTCCAACAGGGCTCAAGAGGGAAAAGAGACTAGAAGGACAGTATCGATGGGAAGAGGGGTAAGAGCAGGACGATGTACAGATGAATGAATGAGAATGCATATACAGAGTAGTATACAACCTGAACTCTAAACATACTACTGGTACGGATCGACGTGACGAGATCTACTCTATGGACACATGGGCTGGTACACTGATAAGAGAGAGTGACGTGGCATTTTGACCAGCTTGACTCGATCACTTCCATCCTTATTAGCGTAGATCAAAGAGATGATCATCTTGCGGATATCTCCGCTCGTGTAACAAGAATAAGCTTACAGAGTATGAGATCTGACCTGATCAGGTAAGATTAGATGATGATGATGTTGCATCGGCATATCGGACTATCTCATATCTCTCCCTCATCGCCTCATCCAAGGAATGTCATCTAAACATCCATTATAACATCTATCAAATCAAATCGCATCACTCACTACATCTTACCCAAGCACCTGATTGCCAGATTGCCCATCGGAAGATACACTCCATTGCAACCCACTAAACAAACTCAGTCTGATATATCCATAACATCAGATCACAACGCTTATCACACCCTTCAGTCAACCATCATCCACCCATCCATCGGAAAGGAAACGCTTATCAACAATGCCAAAAGACGAACCCTCTCACCCCCCGCCCCTCAAACGAGGCGACGCATGTCTCTACTGTCGGAAAAGACGAATCAGGTGTTCAGCTGATAAACCAACTTGTCAACATTGCTTGAAATCCGGTCGGGAATGCGTGTATGATACTGGCAAGCCAGTCAGCAGGGTCAAACAATTAGAAGAGAAAGTAGCAGAGTTGGAAACACTCTTGAAATCAGGTGGTGATGCTTCCGCTACCGCTACTTCAAGGAATGAAGGCGAAACTAGTAGACGGGAAAGTACAGCCTCGAACTCTCAACCTCCCCCGCTTAATCATCATTCGTCGAGCAACTCGAGTCAATCTCAGGATGTACCGATGGATCAATCGGGCATGGGGGAATCATCAACCTCGTACGGGTATACAGTCAGTGCCGAGAACTTTGATACGAACATGTTTGAAAGTATCTTAGCCGCTCAGAATGGTGGGACTGGATCCACCCCGAATGCCGGTAATAGCTTTGCAAGCTTTGGGGGAGCATTCTTCAGCGGGACTACCAATACAGGCACCACGCCCAACTTCTTCGCTAGCTCTCCTAATAGCGGTCAGAATATAGAGAGTTTATTCGACTTCAACATGTTAGATCCAAACTATATGAGCTTACTCAGCTCTTTTGGAGAGACTTCTACTGGTCCTTCCACTTCTGCTCAATCCACCACTGACTCATCAGTGCCTCCCCCTGCTCCTCCTACCCAACCCACAAACAACATCACCCCAGACCCACCGGTCTCTATCCCTCCTCAGTCTTCTTCAGCCAGTGCCATACCCCACTCACATCTCGACCTTCCCCCACCACCCCCATCATCAAGTACCATCCAGTCCTTCTCAGCCTCTCTGGGGTTCTTCGATCCCAACTCCTCCAACTGCCCAATGCACCTGAATATCGATAACCCGAAGATCGCTCCTTCCCCTCAAACCAGCCAGTCAAACTCAAAGTCAAATCAACACGTCAATTCGTGTGGTCCCGGGGACTTCACCTCGCAATTCCTCAATACACTCAACCAGAATAATCCACTCACAGAATCAGAAGTACGCATAGCGGAATTGATCAGGTCCGCTCAACTCCAATTACCCCCCGGGTCAGATGCCGAATCATTATTGAAAGATGTCGAGATCAGTATGGAGCGTACGATAGGTGCCGATAGACATACGTCGCTTATGTCTGGCTTGGAGGATACCCATGGGAGAAATGAGAATGAGAATTCTCAACAATGGGTAACGGGTGTGACAGATTCTTCGACCAATCAAGATCCGGCTGGTCCAGGAACTACAAATGGAGGGTTATTGAGCGAGGTACCCTTCTATAGTGCTGGAGAGACGAATCTTGGTGATACGAATGATGATGGGTCGACGTTGGTGGGTGGGTGGTTTGATGCGCATGATTTACCTAAAATTGCGAGGGATCATTTGTGAGTTGAACCACCATTTTCCGTCGCCTTATGTGGTTTGCCTTCCCTGTGCCGGGCAGCTGCTGATGATGAGCCTGCAGACTTGATCTTTTTTTCTCTGGGATGAGATTGTTCGGGCAAGAGTTCCATGTACCGCGGTTCATGGCTAGGTGAGTGATCAATATATCATTAACCTTTTTCCCAGTAGATCTTCTCTCATTATTTTATGATCAACCACACATTCTGGGAACTTTTCATGAGGACATGGGTCTCATTCCTTTGCTGGGCTGACCTCGTCGATCCCGCACAGCCTTACCTTACCGACCCATAAACGACCTCACCCATGTCTACTCTACTCAATGTACACCCTCGCATCTCGAATATCCGATTCCCCACCTATAAGACAGCTGGAACCACATTTCTACAAGATCGCTTCTAGCCAGCTGGAAACTTCCATAGGAATGGCCGATAGGTTACTGGACGCTACGAGGGCTTCGACGCTGTTGGCAATTTACAAGTTTAGTAAAGCTAGGTATCATGAGGGGTGGATGATGACTGGTCAGGCTGCTAGGTTAGTTTGATCTTCAGGCCCGCTTCACCTACAGCTTCGGACAAGGAGTGTCGATCAATGGATTAGGGCTGATCGGTGTTCCATTGTATTGTAGACTCGCATTGTCCTGTGGATTGCATCAGATCCCCTCATCGGTGTACAAACCTACCAACTTGCCTCATCTCAATGCAGATCTAGTGGGGATGATGAGGCATCGTTCGTATGTCTTACCACCGCCCAAAGATGCTATAGAGCTCGGAGAGAGAATATGGTGTTTGTAAGTGAACGTCTGTCACGTTCGGAACGACAGAGCTGACTCGAGGTTTTCCGCTGTAGCTGGTCAATCTACGTCACTGATCGATGTGGAAGTATTTCTACACAATGGCCTCCTGCTATCTCCGATGAGGTCGTCACTACCCCTTTTCCTAGACCATTGCACGAGTATGAGCTTGTGAGTGATTGTTTGCCCTTGACATCTTAGCTCATCTACAACGCATCTCAAACGACATGAGTACCGATCATCACCTCAACCTCTCATTTGACTTGAACGACATGACTAACGTCTTTCGTACTTCAAGGGCCTCGTGACCGAACAAGACGACCATTATTCCGTTCAATCGATATACAAACCCTCACCTCACCATAACCCTTTACCCCATTACGCAGAGACCACCCTGATTTCGATCCGATTACGAGCGATATGCATTCTCGAAAGAGCTTCCAAGCTGATGTATCAACCGCCCGAAGAAGGGTGGGAACGATCCATACCGATATTCGACCCTAACCCAAATACCAATGCAAACCCTTCATATAGCAATTCCAACTCCAACTCGCCATCAAGTAATATAGATGATTACATCTATTCGCAAATCAGTACCGCAGCAGGGTTCGCACCTTCCTATCAGCGCAATGGAACACATACTAGTCCCAACAACACGAATGGGAATAACAGAACGAAAGAAGGATGGACCAGGACAGCTAGGATCAGAACGCCAAAGGCTTACGAGGAGGTCAAACAGGCTTTACTGAAGATAGAGAGTGATTTACCGCCTGAATGGAGAGTTGAGTGGTGGAAATGGGATGGGAAGGTTCAGGAATGGCATTTCACGAGAGCTAGGAAGGATCTGATCACTCTTGTGAGTGCGGTCTGTCCCCTCATATGATCCTACTGCAACTATTTGGTATCTGAAAAGAATCTTGGCTGATGTTCCTTCATTATACAGCATTTCGTCCTAGGTTGCGCCTGGATGTTCCTCTACGATGTATTCTCTTTCAACGCTGAGAACACCGATGCGATAAACGTGGCGAAGAGGTTGACAGTCACCGTTCGCTTCGTTTCCAAGGAGGTTATGACTAGTGATTTGGATGTGTTCATCGCCATGACGTGGGTTATCCCTTGAAGCTCGTCGGGGAAGAGCACAGCTGCTGACTAGTTCCTACGTATCGTTTAGCTGGTCTTTCATCTCTAAGATATTGATCAGGGAGATGAAGAGATTACAATCGCTCGGCGATGTATCAGGTAAGTTTCCTCTTCCGCCACCACTGCCCCTCGGTGGGACTTTGACGACCGCGCCACCACGACCTCAAACTATCTTATTTCTGATCAACGTGCAATTCCTGTGGAGTACTAATACCATCTTCCTTATCTGCATATAGGCGCAAACACCCTCGAACCGGATATTCAAGTCCTCGTGTCAGCCCTACGCGAATTCGGACAACGATATACCATAGGAACTATGCAGGCTATGCGTACCGAACGATATCGACAGACTACAAAGGAAGAGACGTCTTTCCTGTATAGGCAGGATAAACGATCTCAGCGTGAGGCTGATGGGCGAGCGAATGCGAACGAGGTGGGTGACGATGATGTGGATGAAGAGAGGATATCGTTCGTTAGTGTTAGACAGGCTATGAATGGGGATGATTGGAGGGCTTCGGTCGGTGAGGCGGATGATGATGATTAGGTGATGGGTTTGGTGTCCAACAAAACGAAAAGAAATATTATATCTCTCCATATCGTTACAATTCGATTTGGTGATTGGTTTGTTTCTTTGCCCTATGGGGTTTCGACAAGACATGATGTTTCTATGTATTGTGTTGGTTAGATATTTGGTTTACCCTAATTTGAGTGAATAATTCAGTTGTATATAGTCATAGTACATGTTGAATGACCAATTATAAATGAATTTGTCAACTGGTCTTATAAATCAAACACAGTACATCACATTCGATGCTCTATCATAGCAAAGATCTACTGTACAGTACGTTCGTAATACAACAACAAAGCCAACCTATAAGAACCCAACTAAGCCCTGCGACATCTACAGCCACAACCCGTCGGACAAACGCTCCATCCACCCACTGATGGCATTTCATCGCCTTGTTCGGTGGAAGTTAAAGTAGTATGTGTTCCGGTATACGTCCGAGCAAGACTCGCATGACCGTCTGATGTGTCTGGGTAATATTGGTTGAGGGGTAGAAGAGGTGCTTGGTCTGCTTGTTTAAGCCATCTGATCAGCCATAATCCAGCGTATGTGTATAACGGATCAAGAAGTGAATGTAAGATAAGATGGTGGAATGTTTTGAATACTAGGCGACTGAACTTACTATGATACACCCTCATGCAGTTGCCATGACCTCCATGACCGCACTTCCTACAACCCAGATACAACCCTTTAACGACCTTACGACTATGTACAAAACAGCGAGTCAACATCTGTGCCCTGTCCACTCTGACGGATGATCGTATTCGAAGGTAAGTGAGTTTGACTTACCAGATCGAACACACTTTAGCACCCAATTTACACCTCTTGCACCACCAGAACTTCTTCCCTTCTACACCTATATCATCTAGCTCGCCAGTCGATTTCCCACATCGCCCACAATGCAATTTGTGCGTTATGCCTTCGTTGACGGCTACGATCTGCAATGAGGGGATGTGCGAGTAGAGTCGGATATAAGATGCTGGGAGGGGGAGACGATGGCGCTCTAGCATGTCTGAGAATTTCAAAGGATTCAGTACTTGATTCTCTGGTAAGTTAATGTTCAAAGATGCTTCATACACTTCGGGGGTTGAAAGACCCACTCACCGACATAAGAGTGTACGAGTCTTTCCACCTGCTTCAAGGGGAATTCGCCAACTTTGGATCCAATAATCGCAACAGAGGTAGCAAGTTGCATCTCTCCCTATACGCCCCATCAGCTTATTCATCTGGATAGACATTAGCAGCACTCACATCATCAATACATCCCTCCCACCATCTCCGCAGCGCATCCACTCTTCTCTTCTTATACCTCATCCACTCATTCTTATCGAACTGTTCCACATCTCCCTTCACGGTAGGCACTTTAATCATACCCACCGCCGGCTGCACCTGCTGAGCAGAATTCCGCCTACTAAGCGGCCCATCAGGCGTACTCGTACCTCCTTTCCTCAAGCTCGAAAACGGTAATGGACTACTTCTCAACGACTTCCCTCCAATCGTACCCGATCCGTCCAAACCGGTGTTCGGCGTCGGACTAGTCCTAGAGACCGTAGCAGTCGTGGTCGACCCTGAGAAGTTAAATTCGCCTTGAATACCGTACGGATCCGGATAATCTGACATCGCCATAATTCGACTAGAGGTCATCTTGGATAAACTGCTCTTCTTACTTGTCGAAGTACTCATCGTACCCCCTCCTCCGCTATTTTCTTTCTCCTTTTCAGGTGGTGGAGGAGATCCAGAGGATGATCTGGATGTGGATGCTGCGGTTTTGGTCATTTTCATAGAGCTCGATACGTTTCGACTATTAGCCTTGATCACAGTGGCATTGGATCCTCTCCTGCTTTGTCCGCTTCCACTTCCGCTGAGAACATCGCTTAACCTTCTGGTTATAGATTCGGGTGGGGCGAATGCCAGGAATCTCGATTTCGGGGCATGTGATTGTTCTTCAGATTCTGAGTCTGAATATGAGTCTTTGGTGGATGAAGATGATTCGGAAGATTCAGAGAGGACCTCATCATCTGCACCTAGGAAAGATGGCGCCAGACGAGTGAGAGGTACTGCAGTAGGAGAAGGGAAAGGAACATTATGATTCGGTGTTCCATGAGTGGGAGAAAAGGTTGGCGGGGTAGGTAATCGAGCGGTGCCATCCATCGTTCCGCTGAAGACATCTTCTTTGAACCCTTCTTCACCTTGATATTTAGGTGAGGGATCGAATTCTTCAATCATATCTTTCAAGAATGCCCACAATCTAGCATCATCCTCCCTCCCACACGATAAAGCCACATTCCCATTCCATTGGCAAAGTGCTTCAGGAGTATCACCTTCCAACTTATACCAGTTGGCAAGGTACGCAAATTCAGCTTCGTCGGTATCCGGCAGAGGGAGGAACCCGAGCGTTTGGAGAGGTTCATAAGCTGGATCAGATATCGAGGGAGGCGGTCGTCCGAGTTTGTCCCAGTGGTTTACGTATTCGGCTTTGCTGTATACAAAAAATCCAGATTAGCTATACATTTCCCCATCTTTCTGTTGAGGAGAAAGCCAAAGATTGCACTCACACATCATCAAACGGTATCTCTCCGAGCTTGAATCGATCTACAGCATATACCATCTCTCCCCTCGGACTCCATCCTACGAGTTGTCTCGGTACTTGATCAAGGGGTAATGGCAGACTACCAACTCCCGATTGTCCTTTCACCTCCATCTGTGCAAATCCACCATTCTGAAAACATGCCACCAGATTGTCATCGCCGTTCGCCCATGCTACGTCTACCGCCCCTCCATCTTGTGTAGGGATAGCATACTTGGCGATGTAATGTCGTCTTACATGCCATATCTCCAAATGAGCATCCTCGTCGACATTCGCGTGATTGGCACTGTCGCTTTCGGAGGAGAGTGTAACTGAGCTTGGATTTGGTGAAAGAGTAGGATCAGAGGAAGTAATGGGCTGGATGAGGGGAACGACGACGAGTTCGATAGGATGATCTGGGCGCCAAGCGACTTTCCGGACGGGATATGCGGTATGAAGTGAATGCACAGGTGATGGAGGTTTGTCCCATTGCTGACTCATGTCCCATATCTGCGATGTTTAACATCAGCGAACGAACTGACACACCAAAGGGATGAAACTTACCTGAACTATCTTATCCGCACCAGCACTAGCCAGCCAGCCACCACCTCTTTGTCCATCACTGTCTTCATCTCCTCCTTTCCACTTCAGATCGAGTACACTCTTACTCCCATGAGCACCGAAAGCTTTTCCAGTGCTTCTCGATGGAGACCTGAAATCATATCGCCGTATCGAACCATCATCCAATCCAGCAACGAACTGGTATGCGTCTGTCGGACAGAATGTGAGGGATGTTATGGCAGAAGAGTGTTTCAAGGCTTTTCGATTTGACGGATCACGTTCCCGTAAATCCTAAAGGATGATGCTCTGTTAGCTGTATTCCAGGCAGACCCTGGGGGAGGAGCTCACCCAGAATCGTACACCGCCTTCTGTACCTCCTGTCAAAGCTAGATGCCCATGACTTGCCGACGGACATAGTCGCACACAGTTCATAGGTCGAAAAGTACCGCTCGAGATGTCCTTGTCTACAGTATGGTACATTTAGCGAATGATTCGGAACACGGGTGCATCAGCCTGAAACTGCTCACCAAGTCTTCCCTTTTCCACGTCGAACAATAAAAGGTTGCCACTAGGGGTCGCAGTTACAATCTTCGTATCGAACGCTGTCGTCCGAGCCAATATCAATAAATGCCCCTGCTTCCTGCATTGCGCAACGCGGCGTTGAATCGTGGTATATCGTTACTCACCGCCCACACCCCAATCCACGTCATTGACGCCTTTACCAACGGGCCAATTAGGTTTCCACAGATTGACTACCTCAGAAATTGTGACTCCTCCACTACCTTTTGCTAATGTATGTCGATCCTTTGTCTCGTCCGAAGCGAATATCGGTGTTGTCGAGCCGGACGTTGGATCGTGTATTTTCATCACCCGTAAGTCTATATCGCAGAGTTTTAGTCAACCCATAGCACTACCCTCAGTGACTTCGAGCAAGGTCGGGGAGATGTCACACGTACACTGCCCACCACCAATCGTGTAGTTCCCCTCCGGTCCTTGAGCCATAGCATTCAACCTAGTAGTCTTCGTAGCGCTATTCATCCCCCACCCCCTCTTCCCATTCAGCGAAGCGGTACTCATGAGATTCACCCTCACACCTCTATCCCGCTCTCTACTCCTACTTTGGCTCCGTACTCTGGGCGTGGGTACCTGGCTTGTACTTGTTAATCTGCCAGATCCATCATCCGTCAAATGCCTTAGCAATCCCGGTCTACCAGGTCTACTGATCCCAGCAGTCAGCAGTCCAAGATTATTGGGGAGATTGCTACTTCTACTATTGAGGGAGGAGGAGATGGGATGGTAAATCGTACGCGGATCATCGTATATGAGATTCTGGACGATATGCCTCCGTTCAGATATGGAGGGTCGATGGGAGTGAGAAGGGATATTGAATGATGGGTCTAAGGGGGATGATACCCTCGGAGAATCGCCTGCTCGGTCTCGAAGATGGATAGAGGACGCATCGGAGCCTGAACTTGGGATGGCGCTGTGTATGGAATCAGCTTAGCTTTGATGAAGAGGTCGCAGAAAAGAGAAAGGAAGACGCACGATGAGAAGGCATTGGTAAGTCGGTTCATGTTTGATTGTCTTCTTCCTACTGGCACTGGGACATCTTGGTCTACGTCTGAGTGCTGCCTCGCTGACCTGCGCAGTTCTGTGGGCGCAAGAACGACTCTGAATAATCTTCATAGGATGAACATCGTTTCAACCGTCTCTTTCCATCTCTCATCTCTCATCTCATCCTCCTTGCCCAGGAACCGTCAACAACGAGCGCAACCAAGAGAGCTGGAGCCCCGCTCAAGCAAGAGCTGGGATAAACTCGATAAAAACAAGCATCAAAGATATTCAGCAGATCCCACGGTCCTGACTCGATTTGATTCCGTCTTTCGCTCTGGCTGACCTTTGCAGCGAATTGTGAATGGTCAATGGTCCAATCTCGAAGGAGATACGAATAACATTGACAATCAATATGAACCTTCACCACATCATATAACCATCTCAAAGATAGAACACATAGAGTCAGAGCAAGATGTCAGGATCAGGATTCCATGGGTTCAAACAGTCAGTTAACTTGCTCAATTCATCCAGAAAAACAGAGAAATGTAGCTGATTATGGCTTCCATGTGAAACAGAGATATGCCCCCTCCAGGAGGGTACGAGGCTATCAAGTACAAGCGAAACTTGCCCGTGAGGGGTGTAGGAGGTGCCGTAGTGTTCAGTACCGTCGCTGCTATTTGCGCTTTTGGTTTCTGGAGGGTCGGAGCAGGAAATGTTGAGAAGAGGTGGGTTTTCTCTGGCTATCACGGATATCCTGTGGATGTGGACTTTGTCCCATGATATCTCAGGCGATCGTACCTGACATGGAATCAGTCCATCGATATGAGATAAACAGAGAACGTGCTAATCTCAGGTGTGTGATCTTAGAGAACTAAAGCGTGAACAGGCGTGGTCCCGAATCAACCTCGTACCATTACTCTTAGCCGAGCAGGACAGAGATGCGTACAGGAGACAACAGGCCGCTTTGGCAAGGGAGAAGGAGATCATGAAGGACTACCCAGGATGGGAGGTGAGTGATGTGTTTACGATATAATCAAGACAAACGGCTGTTCCTGTTGTTGAGGACGAGGAAGAGAAGCAGATGTCAAACAAGTAGGGGGGGTTGAAATTGAGAACAATCAAACATGTCAAGGCAACGAGGCAAGACAGCTGCTGACTCTGACCGTCTTTTTGATAGGCCGGAAAGAGCACATACAACTCATCTCGATATACACCCAACACCATTGTCGTCCTCTAATCTATCTCACATCTGGATGAACGGAAGAACACAGCAGGTGATGGATCGTTGATAAATCCAAAGAAAATGTATTATCATTGCATACGGCGTAAGACCCCCAGGATATCAGGATGATCCCGAATCTCGTTAGATAAATCTGGAATTACTGAGCACAGTGATGTTCACAATTTATAGTACACATAAAAAACACAAATACTGACAAAATTCCATCGAACTCCAAAAGTAATCGAACCTGGATGATGCCAAGTGAGCCGTTGACTCTTCAAGAAAACTTTCTACACATCCGACCGAAACACAAATCACGGCAAGATTAACGTTTGAAATGAACCCTCAAACGATGTTTGGGACTTACCATTGACCATCTTCAGATGATCCTTTGATCGTCATATATAAAGGATATCATCAATTAACTATATGCACAGCACTAATGTTTGTTTACCCGTATCCAAGTCCAAATTTGTGTCAACCACAACATCATGTTCTTACTACCTTCTTGATGTAGTCTTTCAGTGATACCAGAGTCCAGAGTTTGAAATACCAAAAACGAAAACGTAAACGTAAACATAGTAAATCGGTGCAGTAAGATATACCCATTCCAATTCCATCACCTGCCGTGCAGACCCATACCAACATAGCTGCTCCCTCAACCACAAACACAGAACAGAAATAGCCATACCGAAATGATTCCAAACCTCTTCCCGTCTTTCCTATTATCTTCAGCCTCAAGGTCTCTCCCCACCGTCCAAGTTCCGTCACTGGCAGAGCTCCGAAAACAAGCTGAACTCCTGGCATCTTCCATCCCCCCTCTTCCGTCTCTCTCCTCTTCAGGCACAAAGGCAAAAGGGGAGATAAACGTACCTCAACAAAGCCGATCAAAAGGCCTACCAATACCTTCCCTCAACCACGCGCAGTTACAGTCGACATCATGGTACATCCACCCTCATCCACCAGTATATACAGAAGCCCACAAAGAAGAAGGGGGAGAGAAAGAGAAAGAGAAGGAATATATAGATGAAATTGATATAGGACATGGGTACGATCATATCCACCGTCTAGGGAAGAACGCCTCGTCACCTGCCAATAGTACAAATAACAAATTGTGGAAAACTTGGAATGGGGGATTTAGACCTGTACGTTCTCAGGAAGTGATACCGGATGAAAGTGGACGTGGGGTTAGGGCGAAGAAGTACGGGATGGAGGGGAGTAAGAGTTATGCTGAGTGTCTTTATAGTGAGTCTCGCTCTCTCCCTCTCGCCCTCTCTCCCTCTCTACCTCTCTCCCTCTCTCCCTCTCTCCCTCTCTCCCTCTCAACATCCAATCTTGCCGTACATCGCTGCACCACGCATGCGAAGTATTGACTCCATTGCGCTGCTCCAGGTTTGACTCAACCTTCAATACAGAATATGCGGGATGATGGGAACAGCAATGATGAGAACAAGTCAACGTGGCTTGAATGGTGGGTCTTTTCCTCTAGTTCCACGCAGTCTGTTCGAATCGATTGACTCGTACTGACGATGATGTTGCAGGATAACGTGCAAATCATGCAATTGAGCGGCTCATTCAAGCGATATCAGTCAAGTCAATTATGAAGCAGAGGGTACCTGCAGTGTTTGTATCGGTGTGATCGGACAATTTTATTTAGCTGTACAGTATGTATTCTATTGTCGATTGATCAGTTTGTTTGGCTTTTGTCGAGCACTCATATGTTGTAGAGTAAACCCAGTGTAAGAAAATGCATAAGTAAGGAATCCTCTATGCTATGTCATATCACTCGATACTCTCCCTAACTTCCTAAAATATATTACATCTCATACCCTCTCCCATCACCGCTCCTTCGAAACTCGATCCTACATGCATTATAGCGATTATACGTTTATCGGTAGAACTGTATGCAGAGAAACGTCAGCGGTAGATAACGAGAAGATTTCCACTGAAGAAACTTACGTGATCAGCTTGGAGGTTAGCAGCGATCTCAGCCTCAGCCTTATCGCCGTTAGACAATAACTTCTCCTTGTTGTATAAGAGTTCTTCTCGGGTTTCTGTCGAGTATTCTGCGTTTTGGGCTATGTCGCGATTCATTTAATTAGCATTCCATAATACCCAACCAGTATGGGATGTAGGAAGATAGATACTCACTCTCTACAATAGCATCGACGGGACAAGCTTCCTGGCAGAATCCACAGTAGATACATTTCGTCATGTCGAGGTCTGTACGACGAGAAGAACATCAGGATCAGCTAATCGCCCTCCCTGTAAAGAATCTGAAGAGCTGGATTGCTGATCGTTAACACTCACCATATCGCGTGGTTCTCCTTGATCCGTCCTCTCTAGCTTCGGATTCAATCGTGATAGCCTGAGCGGGGCAGATGGCCTCACAGAGCTTACAAGCTGTGCATGGTCATATATCAGCATATGACTACCTACATAATCGGATGGTGCCCACAGCTGGAAATAGAGGTTGGTTTGAGGACGATAAACAGATAATATCCACTCACCGATACATCTCTCTTCACCGTTGGGGTACCTTCTCAAAGCGTGTTCACCTCTGAATCGGGGGGATAAAGGTCCCTTCTCAAATGGGTACATGATAGTATATGGTGGTCTGAAGAATTGTTCTAACACGATCCACATTCCTATTATTGTGAAACGTCAATCAAATCAGCTTTTGACCATTCCACTCTTGATGTTGCATTGTTTGAGAGTTCGACAACATGACAGAGCGAATCAACATCTTCCACATCATCGATTATGACCCGAGACTGCGAATGAGGAGACAGATTGTATAGAGAGACCAACACTCACCCCTCACAATCTCAGTAAAGAAGAACAATTGACTCGCTTTATCCAGCGCTGATGGTCCCTTTGAATAATCAGGCCACTGGTCAGCCGCACCCGCCCCAACAGCTTGGTCGTTCCCATGTCGTGAGCCCTCGGAGGACGCATCGGCAGTGGTGGTTTCACGGGGGTTGGGTGTCTTTATGGGTCCGGGAGTGATATGTTTAGGTCCGGTCTGTCGGGGGGCAAAGGGGTTACGTCCTGCTGGGGTGGCTAGTAATATCCTAGAGGAGGAGTGGAGGGATCGGGCGATGGGGAGAGGAGTAGGGAGGGTGGAGGAGAGGATGGGTCGGAGGAGGGGTAAGACTTGACGAGGCATTTTGGTCTTTCGTGTTGAAGATTTGCTGGATCGGATAGGAAAGATCGAGTGGTGTACTATATATGCTTGCCCACGAGCAGGGTTTTACTTTGGATTATACAAGATGAATGATGGGGTATAGAGTGAATGCTGTAGTATTGTATAGACAGATCGGATCGACAATATCCTTCTTGGTTTATCAAAGTGTAAGATGACCCAGACGTATATCGTTGCCGTCGTTGAGATCCATCAACCAACGATAATCGCCGCGATATACACATCTCAACGGAGTTTGACAAATGTGGCGGAATAGTAACGGCCAATCGTTTTATTGCTGGATCAAATGTATGACACGTGGCAACAAGGTCAAAACAACGGTGACGTTCGAAGTAGGGGCCAGAGTGGGGAACAGACGAAAGGGGACAAGTAGGATGAATGATGAATGGCAGAAGGATTGATTATCTTTGGTGTGGGAGTCGACAAGAGAGAGAAAGACAAGATACAAGGCGATGTGGGACGAAGGGAGATTGTACTGATACAGACATAGATACAAGGATGAATACAGATATGGTGACACCACTCACCGATCAGGTTGATGAGCCAACAGTAGTGCGACTGAAAACGATCAAGATGAAACAAATAATAACAAAAGGTCTGTGCGTGTGTGCGTAGTTCACTTACGCATTGTGCAGAATTTATCACCGCAGGTTAATCGATCAACCTGGAGATAAACAACACGACTTGACTGATACTTTCTTTCTTTCTTCTGCACTCATCTTTCTCACCATTCCCATTGACCAAGCGATACGGTAAAACTGAAAAGATGGCACAGCAACAACCCAACCAAGGTGCGTCTTTCTTTCTACCCCGTCTGAACCGAACATGATGATATACATGACCAGCATAAACCAGCATAAAATGAATATTGCTAACTCCTGCCGACCGCTGTCTTCGTCTACAGCACCAGCCCAACAAATCAACGACATCCCTCCAGACGTACTTCAAGAATGTCTCAGGTCGCTCGATAAAATCAACAAAGATTTATTGAGGATGATAGATGGGTTCAAAGCTGTCGAATCTGCTGTATGTCATGTCAACTTTTACTCACTCCGACGTTTTGTGCTTATATCATGGTGGGTGAATGGACATAGAGATCAATCGCCATCCTAGCTGAGCTGGGTATACCGCTACCTCCCAATCCAAGGAACGGGAGAGACTACCCCGAGAACATGCCAGAGGTGGGTATCTTACTTCCTCCAACCATTAGTACGTGTGGGATGAAACCAGTCTGAGCTGATAAGTGGGTACTGTTCGACAGGAACATCAAAAACTCGAATTCTTCCCCGACATCCAAGCGCTCCCTGACGATCACCTCACCGCATGGCTCGATTTCTACGGCAAAGAATATACCGCCAATATGGACAGATCACAGAGGGAAGTCAAGCTTTATATCGCGCTTGGGGAGATGGAAGATAAATACAAACTCCCCACTATTCTTGGACCTGGAGGTGTGGTACAGCTCGAAGAGGGATCCGAGGGGAATCATGCTGTTGGAAATGACCAGGGAGTATGAATGGATCAACAGATGAATGCCCGGCAGTTCTGGAGGATTACAGCGACGAAACAGGGCTCAAGCAAAGAGAATTTCTTTTGCTCTTGTATCTATTTTCCCTTCTGAGATAGGACATGTACATGATAGTTAGAGATCTGTAAAATAACAACGATAATACATGGATTTTAAAAATATACTCTCCCCCTCCTTTCTCTTCCACTTGTCAGCCCAAGCAAGCATGCAATCCGTCTTAAACCATCACCCTTCCCCTACAACCTTGCCTTACTCTCCCCAGCATCAGCAGCAGCCTCACATACCCTCCTCATATCCCTCAAAGCCTGTACGATATTATGTTTAAACCTCTGCGTAGAGGTCTTGTCGCATGAGAACTTGGATTCTATCCCGAATTTCACAAGGTACGGTCCAGCGAGGTCTAGCCGTTCGTTTCAAAACATCAGCACACCTCCCATGCTATCACCTATCGGATGGGTCAATAAAGAGTCGTGAGCTCGAACTCACAGTTAATTCCATACCCATCAGGCCAAGCAGCTCCAAAACCAGTACCCATGAATTTCCCACCAGCGCTCAATCCCGAGGTAGATAACTTCCATTCCTGCGATTTGGCGTATACCTCATCATCAAATATCGGATGACTCTCATCACCCCTGAGGTGGACTTTCAAGCCCATCAGATGTCGATCATACCCGTTTCCCTGGGATGATTGGCGGGTAAGGTGGTTGTGCGCTTTACATGCGTCCGTTAAGAGGGAGTATCGTTTAGCGTCCTGTTCAATTAACCCATATCTGATCAGCTTTACATCGCTTGAACCAGGTTCAACAAGGAGCTGCAAGGGCTGAGAGACTAGAGAGGAGGAACTTACATCAGATTGATCATCCAACATGCTCTTCACAAAGTTCCTACTTTCACTACTCAGACTCCTGATCACATCGGTCCTACCATGTAACATCATCCTAGTCGAGGCGGTTTCATAGGTCGCCGTGGCATATCCTTGATCTTTGTACCATGCTAGTTGGAGTGCTTGTTGTATATACGCATCGGGTGATTGTTTGGCTAAGTCAATATGACGTTTATCAGCCACCAGCCATGCTATCCCCACATAGGTTCTCTATGACTGTGATTGCAAAGTCCTGGCCAACTCACCGACACTCTTGATCCACTCCGCACCATATTCATTCCACCACAACTGACTCGCATCAGAATCATCAATCAATTTCTGGTTCCGCTCTTTACATCCCTCAATCTCCTTATGTATCTCCTCGTCAACTACCCAATCCAACTTCTTCCATCCCTGTGCACTGCTTGAGCCACTTCCAAAGGTGAATTGTGATTGGTCTACAGGAGAGGCAAGTACATATTCTCCCACGATGGATGGGATTAAGGCATCCACAGGGGAATGTTCACCCATTATACCTGCTCTTCCGTTCGTCTCGACCATCACCGAAACGGCCTTGTCAAACCACCTATTCCGTGCTCCGTCGATCCCAGAAGCGGTGTTTCGTACTGACGCATCTACGGATGGTAGCTTCAGGGGATCATCAGATGGGATGGACGGTAGAGTGTATGGGTCTAAGGAAAGAACAATGAGCGAAGAAGAGATGGAGTTGAAGGTTTGTCGATTATTGAGCGAAAGCAGGAGAAGATGTTCGCGGTTCTTTGAATTATCCCACATGATGTAAGCGAGCTTTTCGGGATCGGAAACATCAAGGGTAACTCACCTTCGTCCAATTATCTCGCTCGTCAGCGGTCAAAATTCCAATCTGCTCTGCTTTCTCTCCACTATCTTTACGCCTTTTCGCATCATCCACGGCAGCTTTGAACCGTTGCTCAGTGTCGGACGGAGACAGAGGTTCAGGTACACCATCGATCGAAGGGGGCGAGAAGATATCGATGGAATAGATGTAATCGTCTATCATCAATGTGATATGGGTAGCTTTGTTATCGATAGCTGAGAAGGCATCGCTGTTCGGTAAAGGTATTCGCGAGAGGTTGAACATTCTATAGGACATAGCGAGGGTCAACTGGGCATATATCAAGTAAACAAGTTTATGCGGAGCTAACCCACCTGGAGTACTGGTGCATATCGAACGGTCCAGCTTTCGAAGAATCAGGTAAGATCTCCTCTCTATATCCCCAATATCGTCAACCTTACGAGCCCACCTTCAAGCGTACGATCAACTCACTTCAAAAGCTTCGTCCTAAACTCTGCAAACCTCCTAGCCAGCCACGCAGCCTTCCTAACTTGCCATTCAGTTATCCATTCCCTCCTCACCACCTTCTCCCAATCAACCGATCCATCAAACTTCCCATTTTTACTTTCTATCCATTCTCCACCTCCGCCTATACTTCCCGCCGAAACAGCTTTCTGGGGATTGGGTTCTGGCTCTTTCACGGAGGTACCTTGAGCGGGAGGGGCGGGATCAGAAGGATCAGGGGCGAAGAGTAACCACCAATTCGAGTTGACCAGTAGGGGTGCTCGCCAAGTGTGGTACGCCAGTCCGAGCCAGAGGGTATCGTTTAGCCAGTTGTTTGGGGAGACATGATCGAGATCTACAAGGCGGGACTGTAAGCTAGATTGACGGGCGGCCACGGGAGGTACAGCTTACCTTTTAGCCTTTCTTGTAATACCCTCCCCAATCCTCCTGGAGCTGCAAAATCTTTCGCGAATAATTTCCGCTTTTCAATTTCATTTGGTAGAGCTGAAGCGCCGTACTGAATCGTACAAGTGTGAGCTAGGTTGCTTGGGCGATGTAATGTAAGAAGTAGCTCACTGTCTGTTCCAAAACTGGTCCAAGACTCTTCAGGTACCCCTCCAAGCTCTTCTCCAGATCTGGGACAGGTAATCTAGGTAATCTGTCCTGGTTGGAGAACGTTTTAGGTTGATCACGTCGATGAGCTGAAAGAGCGAACATCCTCTTCTGTCCGGTTGCTTTGATTAGAGGTTTACTATATACAGGTCTGAAAGGAGTGTGTGGTATGATATTGGGTCGTAGAAGGCGAGTCGAGGTATTTACGATAGTAGATGAGGAGGAGGGGTACATGGCTAGGTTTGTCGGATTATAGACAGAGAATGAGGGTTTGTTACAAGACTAGAGGGAAGACATGTAGACAGGGTAATACTCAATAGATCTACAGAGGGTGGATAAGATATACACAGTGATCAAGGTATGAGATTGGGCAATAAATGAAATGAAATGAATCAATGCAATGAATGGTTCAGTCAGGTGAAGGTCATCATCTCCAAGAGCGAATTAATCGCAAACATCTGTTTTTACAGTTTGCACTTCCGGTTCATGATCATAACCGGATAGATAGGTATGCTTGACCGTGCGCCTATAGATAGGAGCAGCCTGTTACATGGGGTCTCCGCATTCTTTGATAGTGAGATTAACTGTATCAGTGATAACATGTATCCGAGGGATGTGTGTCCGTGTCCGAGCACAGCAAACGAGTAGTATGAGTAAGGTTCAGTCGAACTTGACTATGATCCGTGCATATACACATTTGGAACATACATTTGGGGTGTTCCTTTCATTTGTTTCCTCTTTTCCTCTTCTTCTTTGATCATCCAAGTCATTACAACATCGCCTACTTCTTCCCATATCCCATGAATGATATCCGCACATTCTCTCGTAATCTCCTTATCTATTCCCCGTTAATCACATTCCATAATTCAAAGTTCAACTGAACTAGTCAACCTTTCACCTCTTTGATAGAACCGCTCAGCTCGATCACTCATTCATCATCCAATCTAAATCAGACCTTTCCCTTCGCTCACCATGTCCGACCCTGCCTTCGTCCAATTACTGGACATGGGCATACCCGGTGGTCGAGCTAGAGCAGCGCTGAAAAGGACCAAAGGGGATGTCATGTCAGCTGCGGTACGTCAGCTGTCCCTCCTTGCCAATGGAGTATAGCTGATTATCGCACGATAGGAAAGAGTCTTCGCAGGAGAATTCGATGATACACCTTCAGACGATGAGGGGGACGAACCGAATAAAGCGAGTTCAAGTAAAGGCAAGGGGGTTATGGTGGAAGATAGTGATGAAGATATGGAAGATGGAATGGCGGAAAGTGAAAGTGAGAGCGAGGGGATGGTAGATGGTTTTGAAGATGATGGTGAGCTTGCAAGAGAACTTATGTCCCAACATGAAGCTTACTTCCAATCATGCCAGGCGAAATACCAGAAGACCGACTCCTTTCAGACCCATACGCAGGGATATTCTTCTCCAAGGATAGAGTTGAGAAAATCATCGAACCCGTTGAAGATGCTATATATATGGCTGTTGCGGTATCGGCGGGAAGTAGTCATAATGTCAAGATTTTAGGAAGGGGCGAATGGATGTCTGGTTGTCCTGAAGGAAGCGAGTCGACTATTCGGCTTCTCCCCAATAATCCTCGCCAGGAGTCAAGCTGATACCTTATGGCTACGTAGATGAACAAAGCTTCCTCTTTCAATTGTATTCGATTTTAGCTGAAGGATACATGGCATGTTCTGGAGGATGTGGTCATCAGTTTAAGAGGAAACAAGAAGATTTCTTTGTGCTTTTCGTAAGTTCAGCTGATGGTATAACAAGAAGACTATTCAGCTGATAGTCTGATCTAGCCTGACTTTCTGGCATATACTGCGTATCTGAAAGCCAGAGTTCGATCATCTTGCCCGCAGTGTCTTCAAGTCACATGTCTCGCATGTGGAGAAAAGGTTGATCGGAATGGCAAGCAGTCAGAGGAAGATAATCTGTTACATTGTCCGAATCTTCAGGTGAGGAACTTTTCTCCTGTACTCTAACATCTCATAACGAAATACTCATTCACTGTCGCAATATACAGGGAGTCATACTGGGAGTCGGACTACACATGATCGAACAAGCTTTCTCGGAAGGGAGTGAATCTAAATCTCTCTCTTCCAGCGCTTCAAGTACCAATGCACCTCCCGTGAAGAAACAGAAGACATTGTTTGGCGGACCAACGAATGATGCTGCTGACGGTTCAATGGACGAGAATACCCTTTCTTCGGGTTATGGTTTCATGCCGAAATTCATGAATAAAGCGAAAGGTTCGAGCAAAGGAACGGGATATGATGGAAGTGGTAAAGAAGATGTAAGCTATCCTTAGGTCTCCTAAGGAAGGCGAAGCTAGCTAATATGATCATCGAAATAGCAAACAGGTCAACAAAAAGCTGAAGAAGCTCAGGTCCGTGCAGACGCCAAAACTGCTCTCCTTCTCTCTCAAGTCCAAGTGTTTTTGCCGAATTTAAACAGATCTGGAGGAGCAAAAACTTCCGATCATTTGGTACATCCTACAGCTTTGGCACATCTTAGAAGACGAAGTGCGTTTGTAAATGATCTGTTGAGGAACGACTCGCTCTTGGATATGTCCAAGAGGTCAGGCTTGTATAGATCACTGTTTGATTGGTTGGAAGTAGGTCAAATCTATTCCTCCGTGTTGATTGCATAAGATAAACACGAATCATACGCTGATTATGAGAGCATCTAGATTGTGTCCAATCATGAAGCTCTAGCAAGTATGCTGGCGATGCCCCAGATGCGACCGATCTCCACTTCACCATGCCCGGGAGATCCGAACTCGGTGACAGTAACGTACGAAGGATCATCTTCGCCTAGGGAATTATTAGAGAACTGCATCATACAGGCTCAAGCAGCGTTGAAGGGATTACAATCCGTTGATAACATATCGAGACCCTCCGACGATGTGATGATGACCGAAGAAGATCTGAGGATAAGTAAAGCTGAATTGGCGAGAAGACTGAGAGAGAAGAAGGAAGAGGAGAAACAGGATGCTAATTACCAATTGAGGAGTTTCTGGTGAGCCTCCATACGCCTTGTCGTCAGATGGCATAGGAGAATAGCTGATGTGTGAATGTTTTTTGTGTACGAAGCGAACGTATCGTTTCCTCTGCTCAGACTATCGATAAATCGCTGGTAGAGACTAAGGGTAAACCCTTCGTAGATAGGATTAGAGATTCATTACCTAGATTACCTGATACTGGAGTGGCTGTTGAAGAGGGTGCGTTGAAAGGTCAAACGGATGAAGCGACTATCAAGATCTGTAAGCTTTCGACCAGATTCGCAATATATGCAAGTGAGATAAGCTGATAGGTGAATTCCATGCGGGTAGATGAAGAATGGGCTGGAAGAGCAAGGTTCCAGTATTGCGATTTGACCGAAGAGACATCCACGTCAAGCGATAAGAAGACTTACAAACATGCTTTTAATGGTTCCATCCAATCTTTGGAAGGCATGGTAAGCTCCATTTATACCCAGGCAGAAGGGTCGACTGGAGAGCTGACCGTAACGTGATCTAGGATATGCCAAAAAGGTCATTAGCAATAGCCAAAGAATTAGCCATCCTGACCACCTCCCTACCCGTTGCGTGGCACTCGACAATCTTCCTCAGAGTTGACGAAACGAGAGTTGACGTGTTGAAGGCGATGATCATTGGACCTGAAGGTACACCTTACGAGAATGGGTGTTTCATCTTTGATATTTTCTTGCCTTTGGACTATAATCAGAGATGCCCCAATGTTAAGTTTATGACTACGAATGGGGGGAGGTATAGGCTGAATCCTAATTTGTATGCTGATGGGGTAAGCTTACCATTTTCACCTCCCATTTCCCTTCTGGCATATCTGTGCGTGCGTGTAGCTGATATCTTGATGCGGGATATGGTGAACAGAAAGTCTGCCTAAGTCTTTTGGGTACATGGCAAGGACCTGGGTGGATATCTGGTCAATCGACGTTACTGCAGGTTCTGATCTCTATACAGAGTTTGATATTATGTGAAGAACCATATATCAACGAGCCTGGTAAGTGATGCATTTAGCTAGAAGAGGTGCGAATCCGCGTTAGCTGACCAATGGGACTACAGGATGGGCGAATGATGCTGGTGTAAGTGTTCGCGTTAACCTCTCGATGAAGCAGCTAGACCATCAGCTCATGCCATATCTTTTTTGTATTCACAGACACCAGCTAGTAAAGCATACTCCGCCAATGTGCGAAGGATGGTACTTGTGGACGCTATGGCAAACAACATCAAGAACCCACCTCTTCCATGTGAGCCTAATGACACACGAAAAGGAGGATGAAAGCTAACGGTCTGAGTGTAGTTGAGAATGAGATCAAGACGCATTTCAGGTTGAAATCAAAGTCTATTAGACAACAGATCGAGAAGTAGGTACTAGCTTCCTCTCTACCACGTGATCCATCGGCAGTTAGCCAATCCTGTCGAACGAACGACCTGAGATACTAATTGCTTCTGCGATGTAGGTGGAAAGATCTCGATGATGGTAAACCAGTGACTGGGGACGCTTATAGCTCTCTCGGCTCGAGCAACGACAAATCTCGATCGTTCGACTCAGCATCAAAGGAGATGTTGAGGCTGTTAGATCAGCTTGATAGTGGTGATTCTACGACTTCTTCGGATGTAGCTGAAGCATCGTCCGTAGGGAAGAGTAGGGAGGTAGTGAGAGAGAAGGGAGGAGGTAAATTGGCTAAAGCGTTGGGGCTCAAGAAGTAGAGACAAATTGTGAAACCCCATCATCGAATTGCACTGTTATTCAGATTTTGTAGAATTAGAGTTGTATATACTAGTCACATGAATTATATGAGATGAATCGAAATGATGAATGAGGTGCACATTCGTGTATGCTTCCAAAAAGATGACAGGTGAATATGAATTGTCCAGTATTCGCCACCGTGCCACGAGGTAGCCAAGCCAAGTGATCTTGAATTTGCCACCCAGGTTCCGAGCCAAAAGACCGAGTAGTACTATTCATTTGCCACCCAGTCAACGCGTGCCCGGAGGTTTAGTCCTGCGCTTCTCTCGTAATTGACCACTTTGAAATAGCGGTGACATCAATCAGACCACCACTACTACATATATGTCAATGATCATCATCAATCATTCACTTGTTACTCATCATTCACTACATACATAGTATACATAGCTTGTACTCGAGTACTAAGCATTCACATAGACAAAGTAGCAGGAGAATCATTGGGGAGATCCATCATACAAATCCTTTGATACGTTTCCAAATTCCTCTCCCTCCACCTTCTCGGACGAAGAAGAAGAAGACTTAGCTTGGCAGATCAACGATCGACCGGCGTAGAGCGGTGCGTCGCGGTGGGCCTTCTACATCATCAGATTATACACCTTATTTGTGAGCTACCCTCTGCACTTGAATTCTTGCCAGTAGTGAGCAAGACTGAGCTGACTCATCCATAGCCAAAAATGGTATCAGCCAAATCCCCTCCTTCTACCAAGATTCAAACCCCTCCTCTATCCAATATCAAAACCAAATCACCCCGTTCCCCCCGCTCACCACGATCAAAACCTACCGAATCATTCACTCCGCTCTCATCCATCCTCACCGACGAACCAATGTCTACAACGGATCACTCCCCACCTACAAAAGGCCTAGCACTGCGTAGGGTATTATCCGGCGGATCCTCCTCGGCAAGTACACTGCCTACCACTCCCACTGGTAGTTCTGTCCCTCTCTCTCCCAGCTCAACGGGGATTAGAACGCCTAGAGCTAAGAAGAATCCGCTGAAAGTTGATGCGATGGATGTGGATGTGAGCTCGAAAGAGGGGGGTCATCAATTAGCGAATCATTTAGATGGATTACAAGTCAATTCTCCTCATACGGCTATACCACCCAGTACGGGGATGCCCCCCTCTGCACTGGGTATCACCCAGGTATTAGGACATCAGTCGGACTTATCAGAGTCACCAGATTTAGATCATAGGCTTAGCAATACCAATACCAATGGTAAAACCACTACTCATGATCGATCGTACTCCACTTCTACCGAGGGATCCACAACCTCATATCATCCTCAGATACCATCCCATCTCGGATCAAGCTACGGTCCCGAGGGGTTCCCCCGATACTCCAGGTCTCCAGAGAACAGTCCGAACATCTTCAACTCCTCACAGCAAAGTATAAATGGCAATGGATACCATGCGTCCTTGAACGTAGGATTCGGAGGAGCAGACGCGAATGGTAAGAATATAGACCCGGAGCTGGCGATGCGTCAAGCCGAGGCACTAGCAAAAGCGGATGAAGCTGTCAGAGCATTGAATGGTACTTCCTCGTTATATCAATCAACAGGTCAACCAATGTTCGAACCCTATGTATTGCAGCATCGACCACCTGGAGAGGTCAATTTCGTTACTCCCCAACAACAGCCTAGTGTCGTGCGGCAATCATCCACATCTAGCTCCACCACCGACGCTGCGTCGACTTCGTCGGAGGAGAGCGATTGGTGTATACCTAGTATAGAATGGGTGTCGACCAACCCCCAATCACCTAGATTCTTGTCTTCTGGATATCCACCGGGTTTCGCCCAGGCTTCGAGGGATAGGGCGGGTAGTAATTCCAATAGGATGCCTCCACCGCCTGTAGCTACCGCCAATCGACCTACTTCACCCAGAGCTCAAGACTCCTCGGTCTCTCAGAGACCAGGCGTCATGCAGCATCAGCAGTCCCTTCCTATTGGCGCGTCAGCCTCTACCCCATCAGGAATCAAAGCATCCTCTGCTCTTCCCTTAGGTATCGCGCCAGATGGTCAAGCAGAAGATGACGACGAAGAAATCACGGTAGGCCACGAACGAAGATCACCCTCCACTTCCTCCCAATCTGCTCAAAGTGGATTAGATCTCCTCTGGCGAGCAGCGGCATCTCAATCGCACAAACATCCTCAAGCCATCAAACCCCAACTACCAGTGTACGAACATTCCAATTCTTTCGATCATAAGGGAAAGAGAAAAGCTGGAGCGGAAGCAGTAGATAAATGGAGATCCAGTGGTATACCCACGGGATTACCCCCTCCCACGCCAACATCATTATCTACACAGAATAAACCGGCTTCTACTTCTGCGAATGAACCGCCCAAGAAAAGGAGGAGGAGCGAAATGACCATGGAACCTATGGATGTACCGCATAAGAGGGAATTATCCGAGGAAGCGGTAGAAGAAGAACAAGAACGAGAAGCAGAGACTCCGAGTGAATACAAGTCCCCGAGTGTATCTTCCGAACCTGTTTCAGATGGGAATGACTCAGAGTATGGAGGAGGTCCGAAACGCGGTAGACCGGCTGGACGGGGAGGGAGGGCGATAGCTGGAACGAAACGTGCTACGGCGTCTGCGAAGGCTGGAGCTGGTGGCAAGGTTATGATTAATCCTGCTAACGCTCCTGGGGGAGTTACCAAGGGAGGGACGATCAAGAAGGTTAGGAAGGTTGGTGATTCCCCGCCTGGGGGGAATAGAGGTGGACGGAGAGCCAGTGGAGGAGGTGGAGGGGTGGGGAGTGCAGCGGGGGTGCAGTGCGAATATGTTAATCCCTTGCCTGTGAGTGTTGTTCTGCTAGGGGATATCCTTCATTTCACTCTTTTGCTGACTGCTGTGTTCGTTATAAGCCCTACAACCGATGCACCGACGTGTTCACGCGTAAATACGATTTACCTCGACACATGGCCCGACACGCCAGGAGAGAAGGTGAATTGGTACTGGACGGTAAATTGTCGGAAGAGAAGGCTGTGCTGTGGAGGACTATCAAGGATAAACCGAAGGTCACTTGTAATGAATGTGGAGAGAATTTTACAAGGTAAGTCCAGTCTCTTGTCTATGTTGGCTGAAGTCGTGTTTCCATTTGGGTAGTGTGCTGACTTCTGATTACAACAGGATGGACGCGCTCAAGAGACATCAAGCGAAACAGCATCATCATTGATGCACCTCACTCAAACGTATCATTCCATCTCAGTAGTCTTGTCAACCCGTCACATCATGGGGTTAAGTTGTATGCCAGTAGGTCAGAAGGGTATCAAAGCAGGATAGGTGGACGTTGTTTTTGTTTACGATAAAAGTAAAATTAAGACACGAATACTTCCGAATAGCATAATAATAAGTTCTTGTATAATTCATTGTCTCCATTTTCATCTCACGACAACATCTTTGTGAAGTAGCATTACAGTACATGTTTTCCTGTTCATCGTAGCGTGTCGAATAGTATCATGCATTGTTCGTTATCATGTCGTCCGCTATGGCATACACATATCGTTTCGTACGGTTCGTTGAGCTTTAATGAATATATACAACTAGTGGTATAAGGAGACTACCGAATTTATGGAGTCTGAGTCCTTCTTTTCGATCGTCTTCTCCCATCGAGACCAGTATCTACAGCGTCTACATCGGATTTCCGCTTCTTACCACCACCACCCTTCTTCGCCTCAGTCAACTTGGCCCTAGCCTTGGCCTCCTGCTCTTGCTCCTCCCTCTCATACCTCCTTACAGAATCATTCATAGTCCCTCCCCTAGCAACAAATAACAATTTCGCTTTATACATTCTACTATCATCTTGGGGGTGTGACTGATCATGGAATGAGAGCCATTGGTCGAGGTGGTGAGGCGGGAGGGACATGATATCGTCGAATGTTGATAGGTTGGTGTATTGCTAATTCATTTGGTATTACCGTTAGCAAGGGTTAAGTATTGTAATCTTGTGGTGAGGGTAGGCTTACCTCTGGCATATCGTCTGGATGAGTTTTTCCGTTTATTTCTACTTTATACGTTATTGGTCCACCGGCACGTACAGACGCGATCGAGCTAGTCTATAGCAATTCAGATCAGTCTCGAAACCCCTGATCGTCGTTGGTATTTTCGAAGACAAGGAAGAAAGGGACGAACCACCCACATAGTTAATATACTTCTTTAACGTATCACTCATCTGAGCATAAATATCACCTATCGCTTTCACCGATCCGGTCAGTCTCCGAATGGCAGCAACGTTCAGGGCTCGCTTCTGATTATCGGTCGCGGTTTTGAAGAATTCTCTTCGGGCGCTACGGTCGGACAGGTCGAGGTTTGGGGGAAGACAGGCGAATATATCTACTGCACATGAACCTTCAGTGAGCTTATCTGTCGGTAGGTCATGTGACGAGACGGGCGCACCATCTCTCATTTCGTTTATTGACGATGTCGGCCTTCCCAAGAACACATCGAACAATTAGGGCAGGCAGTGTAAACCCGCGATTCTCACGAGTGGAGTGGCTTCAAAGACAAATCAAAGATTCGACACGCTGAAACGTTCCGGATCCCCTGAAACGCACGGACCATGAGCACAGGACAACGAAAGGGTCCCACTGAATTGCCCTCTGTACAAAATGGAACGTCGGACGATAGTCGTGACCACAACCTCAGATGCAGCCCGCATGGCATTGAGACGTGCTGCGATCAATCATCCTGCGAGCTGCCCTGCAGAAGAGTGAGAGTATAAGTGAGCTCGGGTGCATCCGAGTTCGAGTTTAGATCGATAATTTGATTGTACAAACTGTATCACATAGGACAGAAGCAGCAGATATTGAAATTCATTCCGACTTCTCACGTCTTCAGGTCTCCTTCGTCGAGGGGGCGACCTCTACTCTCCTACGCTCCTTCCTCTCAAGCTCATACTTCCTCATAGAGTCGTTCATCGTTCCTCCTCTAAGTACGAAGAGCAATTTCGCTTCGTCGAAATGATCGGTATCTCAACTGGGATGGTGCTTGTGGAATGAAAGCCAACTATCGAGATATCTAGGTGGAAGAGACATGACAACCTCAAAATATGAAAGCTTTCGATGTTCCTACTGATTTCGAGTTCAGATCGAGTCGCAAGGTCACTCATGACCGTCCCCAATGGAGAAGATCCACTTGACATACTTCGGGCATATCATCGGGATACTTCTTCTCATCTACCTCTACCTCATACTCCAACGGTCCACCAGCAGGTACAAGTGCTATAGAATTGTTCTGCACAGGAGGAGATGACAGACAGTATCAGATCGGAGATCAAGCGACATGATCAGATGATGGATACCCACATAATTCATGTACCCTTTGAGCTTCTCATTCAATTTACACAAGTTATTGTTCAACGAATCGGAACTTTTGATCATGCGATACATGGAGGCGATGTTCAATGCCTTCCTCTGCTCTTTGTTGGCATGCTGCTTGTAGAATGCCCGACATGCCTTGTGGTCTTGGAGATCGAGGTCTGGTGGAAGACACGGCGAATTTCTCGTCTTCTACGATAACATAACACAAGTCAGACGGGATGGGTACAAGCGCAACGGAGGTCAGGAGATTGGCTCACGAGGATTAAGAATCATCAGAAAGACTGCGACTGCTCTATGGGTGCGATGTATGATTGTTGGATTGAATGAAACTCTCAAACATTCATAAAGTTGAAGGAGATATGCCATGATGAAAACCGAACAATGTGGTTTGTTGAACCCTGTGGGGGTCTTATGTGTTTCAAGTTCATCCAGTTGCTTCATGTTTCATCCTTGTGAATGCAGCGCCCGCGAATTGTTCTGGAAGACATAGATGGTTGGGATGGCCTGCATCTCAGGTCTTGCGCTTGAGTTTTCATCACAAAGCACAGGTCTGAGAATACAACATCTCCTCTCGGTCCTTCAGTCTTAGATCTTCGGGTCACGACCGTTATTCTCCTGCCATCTCCGTTCCTTGACTTCCAGCTTGAGCTTCCCTCTCATATCTCCTTACACAGTCGTTCATAGTCCCACCCATAGCTACAAAAAGCATCTTCGCCTTGTATACATGGCTCATCTCATCTGTATAATCTTGTTTGTGAAAAGTCAACCAGTGCCGGAGACAATCAATCGGGAGTGCCATCACATCTTCAAATGTTCTTATGGATCTGTAGGCCTGTTTTACGAGGATGAAAATCATTCAGCATGCATGCGGTCCGGCATCGAAGAATGGACCCACTTCAGGCATATCATCTGGAAACTTCTTGCCGTCCACCTCGACTTGGAAGGATATTGGCTGACCTGCACGCACACCTTGGACGGATGCGCTCTTCAAGAATCCGTCATCAGCGAAACTTCACCACCACAACATCCTGGAAGTTAGACGTACATATCTAATCAAATTATCGAACTTCTTATTCATTTTTCTGCATTCTCGACTAATTGATTTTATGGTATCCGTTATCCTTTGTATGGATAGAGCGTCCAAGGCTCTTTTCTGTTCATCATTGGCGATGTCGTAGAATTTATCGCATGCTATGCGATCAGAAGTATCGAGATCAGGAGGAAGACATGTCAAATCGTCCTCGTCCTCTACTGTGAAGGGAAAGGATAGTCAGCCTGACTCAGCGTGTTCGAATGATAACTGACCGTTATTGTTGCTCATATTGAGGGAATATTACATAGCAAAGCTCTCAAAGCTATAAGTGAGATCAGGTGGATATGTACATACAAGATGCAATTTGCTGAAACAATGCCATCGTGATATTGTGACTGTTGACGTGTATTGTTCGTCAGGGAAACGGAGCGAGAAGAATTACGCACAGGCAATCATCTGTGTTTCATGTTGACTCAAAACTTTATACAAATCTACGATGGCTGTGAATCACGATGAACATACATATAGTAAGGTCGACCGATATATACAGATGGATGAGGGGAAGAATACAACAGCAATTACAGATTGTCTCACAGAGCAGAGGTTGAGAGGCGTTACGGTTTAGTTGTACAGCTCCTCCTCGACTTCCTAGGGCTCTCCTGCTCCTGATTCTGATCATCATCCGTAAGATCAATGATCTCAGCTTTCCTCTTCCTGTCCCTTTCATTCTGATACCTCCTCAACGAATCATTCATCGTACCTCCCAATAGCACAAATAGCAATTTCGCTTTATCAAAGTGATCCATTCGTTGTATATCCTCTGCGGTCCGGCCATGGAAGATTAACCATTGATCGAGGGATTGCTATGGGAGGGAAATGACATCATCGAAGAATGAGAAGTTGGTGTATTTCTGAACATGACACGCATCACATCAGTTCCATGTCTTTGAGAGGTCTTCATTCAACAAGTTCACGTCACGACGCCCACTGGAGATGAACGAGCATTGCAATTGGGAAACGATTAATGGTGAATCGGACATCAACTCACCTCGGACATATCATCGGGACATGTCTTCCCATTCACTTCTACAGGAGGAGGCAATGGACCTCCCTCAGCAACTACAATCGAATATACCGCCTGTCTTGGTCCATCAGCAACCATGGCTTGCGATCTCATCATACGGTTAGGGTATCATAGAAAAAGAACGCACATTTGTGTTCATGCGTTGCAGCTTATTGGACATATCATCACACGCCTTGGTTGCGTGTTTACAAATCTCATCGGTCTGTCTGAGCATCAGGACCATAAGAGCTACCAGCTGCTGATCGTTGGCGCTTTCTGCGAACCTATCGCAGGCGTCCGGATCGTTTTGATCGAGGTTGGGAGGGAGGCACGACAAGATGCTTGCGTCTGGGTATCATTATATCTTGTCACTCACTCTATCAATGCTACTTGGTCTTAACCAAAAAACTCACTTTCGGACATCGTATTGTGCACATTGCAATGGTATTGGCCTTACGATATAAGTGTGCGGGGATCAACAGATTGAAGAAGCTGAACAATAGTTAAGTCAACCAACTCGGGTTGAACATCTCAGGGCCTCGTATAAACCCAAGCAGGTAAATTGTATGACGTAAACAGAGTTTCATGTCTATCTAGCTCATAATCTGAAACGCGAAGAATATCTTGTTCGGCAACCCAATTATGCTCCAATTAATGTTCGAGTGAAGCATGTCATCACCGTACATTTACACCTGGGCCTCTCCCACCCCTCCCTCTCCTCCCGCTTCCACCGCTCTCTTCCTCTCTTTCTTCCCCTTCCTCTTCTTACTCCTCTTCTCTCCCCCCTCACCTTCCCCTCCGACCTTCGCCTTCTTTGCAGCATGTTCCGCCCCACCCTCCTTCCAAGGTTTCTTCTCACTCTCGTCTTGACCCCACTTCCTCTTCCTCAGATCCTCCTTCAGTTCCCTCACTCTCTGCCCTAAGCCCTTTCCTTGATGTCCTATACCGCCCTTTCTGTACGGTGCGATCGACTTTACGCTTAACACTTTATTCAACTCTTCATCGGTAGCCAAAAGGATCTCCACCGGTGTCAGGCCGAAGGATACTGGTGCTGATTTGGTATATTTGAATTTCGTCGGTAGATCTCCGCCAATGATATCTTCGTGATCTAATGCTTTGTACTCCTCCATCACTTCTTTGACTGCTTGAGCTTTATCTTTGAGGGTCATACTCTGCTGATCTTCAATTTCGGGTTCCTCGACATTTCGTTCCTTCTTGTTCTTCTTCTTGTCGCGCTTGCGCTTCTTCTTACTTGGTTCTTCATCTATAAAGTCGGCATCCTATGTACCATGCGATCAGCTGCCTTCCTGTCGATCGGGTAGAGCCTTCACATACCATGTTGATGGGTCCATCATCTTGACCATATGCTCCCTCCATATCCACATCCATGCACTCTCCATCTTGGTTATACTGGAACCCACCATCCTCATCCATATCATCATATTCGGCGTCCCCTATATCATCGTCCCAAACAGGTTTCCCATCTTCATTCTCATCTTCTTTCTCACCTGCCTTACTCAACATGCCTCCTACGACCTTCTCCCACTCATTTTCGTTCCATTCACCATCCAATACTTTCTGCAGAGAGTCCCAATCTACGTCACCATCGACTCCCTCAGCTGCCAAATCAGATTTGAGCGATGCCATCCTCTTCTCCATTTCTCGTCTTTTAGATCCTTTCTTAGCTTTCAAGGCTTCTTCCTGAGCAGCTTTCTCCGCTGCTTTTCTCTCCGCTCTTCGGGCACGTTTGGTCTTTCGTGCGTCATCTGGTCGTCGCACAAGTGCATCGATCTGTCGAGGATGAGACAAGATATTGGCCGCTCCACTTAAACAACTATGTCAGTTGATTGCTATATCAGATGTGAGACAACTCACGGTTCTTCAAACCTGAAGTTGTACTCCGCTTCGAAAGCATCTGCCTTATCATCGAACTCGTCCTCTTCATCCAGCTCCCCCCATGGATGACTTGATGGACCGGCTTTTGGCATACCTTCCTCTTCCTCCCCTGCCGACTCATCATCATCGCCAACAACTTCTTTGTAGGTAGGTACGTGATTTTCCGATTTATCGATCCAACCTCTGTTCAAGATATAGCTACATCATCAAGACGTCAGCATATACACACATTACACGGAAACTTGAGATGTAGCTACGTACTTCATCAAGAACTCATCATCTTTCTTGGCTTTCTTCTCCTTCTTGACCTTTTTCTTCGGTTGCAGCTCGACTTTCTCAGCTTTCGACAGAACTGCTTCTTTCTCTTCGCCATCCTCTTCGGGAATCTCTTCCAGAGCGACAGAAACAGGCTGATCGCCCATCCCCAAAATCTTTCGCACTTCATCCTCCCCGCCTCCCATCTCCAACAAGAACTGTCTATATTCCTGATCCTCCATTTCTTCCTCTCCTTCGTCTTTCTCCCTCTTCTTGATGAATCCCCCATCATCCGACTCGTCATCATCCGAAGCAAGAGTGTTGAATGCAGAGATAGCTTCTTCCTGCAACTTTCGTCTGGACTGCACATATGTGAGCGGCTCTCCCTGTTCCTCCTCATCGTCTTCGATGTTGCCGGAAAGAAGTTTTGCTCGATGATAATCTTGAAGGAGATATGGCTATGATTATAACGCTAATCAGTACATTGAATAATGTGTCTCCGGATTAAGAAGTGTGTGAGCTGGCGAAATCCTCACTCACCTTCTCCGCTACCTTCTTCACCACCGACGCTTTGATACCCTTCGCCTCGGCTCTCTCCTGAGCCTTCTTTAGCTCTTCCTGCAAGACATTCTCTTTCCCATATACACCTTCTTTCCTCTTGATCTTACTGAGGGTCCTTAAGATAGCGGCATCGAGAGCTGGCGTAAGCTCATCACCATCTTCATCTTCCGTTACGTCAGATGAGGAGTAGTCGGATTCGGGCTCTGATTCTGAGCCTGAGATGGGATCTTGAGCTGGTTTCAACTTTGACGATGAAGCTATATCATACGGTCAGCTGGGATAATATCAGTGCATTCTCTCCATAGCTTACCTTGCATCTTGCCTATTTGATTAAGTGAAAGATGATGCACGATACACTACACTGTTGATATGCAAGTATCAACAACACAAACGAACAGCGAGGACGTTGAAATTTAACTCTTCCACAACCAGGAACAACAGTGAATGGGTGACGGAGATCAGATGACGGAGATCGATCTGATCTCCGTCGAAAGATCGTCAAAAGTTGAAGGCTCAAAATATATTTTCAGAAACCATGAACAATCTTCATCTCTCCTTCTCCTACACAACTTATAACATATCATTGGGCAGGCCTATACCCCACGGACAATCCTATTCATAATGTCCTCTCTCGCCGCCCAACTCCAAAACATTGCGTCCCTCGACGCTGCCCGGCTTACCTCAAAGTACGGTCAACCATCATCAAAATCATACCTCTTCCCTCCAAAAGTAGCCTCCACCCATGATCTCGACTCTATCTTCGCGCTCGCTCAGTCAGGTTTCGAGGAGCTCCTGTCTCTGGACCCAGGAATGGAAGAATTTGAGCAAGAGCTGTTCTCGGAAAAATCAAAGAGGACTGATAGGATGATGTTGAGTCAGGAGGAGAATGATGAGTTCGATGTGCTTCTCGGTAAATGTTTGAGGAGGTTGGGGAAATGGATAGGTATCATGGCTGGTGGGAAGTGCATTGAGTGGCTTGTCAGGAGATTCAGGTGAGCTACTTAAGCTGACAGACCCCTGTCTAGGAGACGAAGCTTACAATGCTCCATACAGGGTGCATGAAATGAATGCCGAGGTCTTGCTTCAAGTATTCTTACCATACCACGAATCACCCAACTTCCCTCGTATACTAGCAATTCTCACCATCCCCCAGACATCGGTCTACCATGCTCCCTTCTTCTCACTCATCAAAGGCGCTCAACCTGTCCCCCGATCGTACATTACCAACGTCATCTCTCCAGCTCGAGACAGGTCTTTACAACTGCTGAGGGATGTAGCTGGATTGGTCCATCAAGCGATCAAGGAGAAGGTGGTCCACCGAGCTTTGTTGACTTTCTGGACAGCTACCATGGTAGACCTCTTAGATGGTGCAAAGAACGGTAAAGGTGTACACGAAGGTTTGGTCAAAGTCATGGTGGAAGTTTTCGTCACTATCCTTTCTACGCCTTCTGCAGGCGAGAATGTCAATGCGGCTGTCTACCCACCTTTGGTCCTCCTCTCTCGATCCGTTACTCTCACCGACGAAGCTTTCCAAGCCATCGTATCGTCCATACTTACACCTCACAGTGGTGCCAACGCCTCTCAACGGATGCTCACTCTTCTTGTAATACTTAATGATCGACCTGGATATACCGCAGGATTAGGTGATCATGCATCTCAGCATCTTTCGAAAATCAAACAGCTTGACCAGATTTTAGTCGCCGCTTTCGAGAAGTATGGTTTCGAGACAGCCATGAAGGCTGTTGTTGGTGTAATACTGGAAGAACCTGAATCGCATTTCAAGACCATCCGAGCTGTGCTAGAATATCGGGAATTGCCTAAATCTATCGCTAAAATCGCCGCAACCGCCTTACTCAGACTTGGATCAAGTGAAGATTCATCGGAAGACACCAAGGATCTCTGCAAGTCCTTGTTGGTCAATTTACGGGAACGACACCCAGCCATTGTGGATTCCGTTTATGTCGAAACTTCAGCAACGGCTCGAATCGACCATCAGCTCGTTCAAAAGCCTGCCGATGAAACTGCTTTCCTCAACATATATGCTGCGGACGTTTCCAGTAGAATACAAGGTATCAAGGAAGTTATGGAACTTCAAGAATCGGGATCTCAAGATGAATCGACTGTCTCTGCTCTTGTCGCTAGATTGGGAGATACCGAGGAATCTGTCATTCAAGCGATATACGAAGATCCCGAACAACTCTTGGAAATCACCTTTGTTGACAAGTACATTACTGGCGTCAAACCGACTTTCTGGAACGCATCACCCAAACCCATAATTATTGGGTATCACCTCAATTACATCGCCAACACCCTTCTTACAGATAAAGTCACAGGGAAGTATCCAAATGCCGGGAGACAGATCTTCCGAGAATTGCTATTTCCTTGTCTCCTTTCAACCGAGAAGAAGTCAGCTTTATCCAAGAACGAGGTAACTAAGGTGTTTGGTGGGGATTTTAAGGGGATTGAAATGCTTAGTAAAATTGGTCCTGAGATCGCCAAAGCTAAATCAGAAGATGGAGCGAAGTCAAACGTGCTTATTGCAACTGCTTTAGCCAGTGAGTACCCCTTCTCCTCCGCTGTGATATCCCTTGTCTCCGCTTGCGCAAATGATTATATTTAGAAGTCGCGACTGGTAATCTCGCTCTTTTCTTTATGAAAAGTGGCGAGATGCCATAATATGTGCTACAGACTTCATGCACCACCCTCTGATGCGCTCATCCTTCAGCATGATCTCGACCCCGTCTAGAAAGGAACTTTCGCTGATCCGCGTACTCAGACGCTATTGTAGCTTCGACTCATTTCGACCAGGATATCGGATACATCATTTCACAGCTTGATTCGACTCACGCTTCAGCCAGACTTCTGGCCCACCTGGTTCTCGCTCAACTCATCGTTACTTTGAAGGGCGATCAGCAGGTCTCGGTAGCTTACCGAACACTACAACATATCAAGCCTAGACAAAACGTCTCACTCAGAGATATCGATAACGCCGAAGACCATCTCTCGACCCCGTTCATTGACGCCGCCTACAAGAAGCCTCAAGAAGCTCGCACGACCCAAAGAGCTGTTCTCTCTCTTTTGGCAGCCATGAACAAAATTTGGAGGCCCACAACTCATCTCACATGGTTGCAAGGCGAAAAGACGCCCAGCAACGATGTCTCTTCTTACAAGCCGTTCGCTCAAGAAGTATATCAATGGACCAACACCGGAACGCTGCCTACTCCCCTTGCACAAAACCTCTTGCGATCGCTTTTCGCTCAGCTCGGAGAAGATGCTTTACTATTCTTTGCATCAATCTGGACCAGCCAGTCTTCCGCCGCTTTGAGAACAGCCTCGCTTCGACATGCTCTCGCTTTCGTTTCCGCTTATTCAGGTATGAAGACTCAGCAAGGCATCGATTTCCAAATTATGGTACCTTCTGTGCTGTTCGCTTTGCAAGATCCCGAGAAGGCTGTGCGATCGGCTGCCGTCGATCTGATCAAGGCTATGACTGCTAATGCTCAGTCAAGTGAAAATATATACGCTTTGGATAGTGTCTATGGCGATCGATCAGGTGAGCTCGCTTCTATATTGTGCTGGGCGCTATGCTGACCCATTCGAGCAGATTCCGTACAACTCCTGAAACCCTCTGACCGAAAGAAATACCTCGATGTGCTTATCGAAGCAGGAGATGATTTGATAGTGGATCAAACCCGATTACAAATTATCCATTCAGCTGCTCTAGTAATAGTGCATGGGAAAAACAAAAAGGAGACTGCGTGAGTGTTTCCCGAGCTATATTTGATGTTCGCTGACGATTATACAGTCATCGAAGGGCTGTCCTTGGTTGCTTGATCTCCCACGTAATCTCTTATCGATCTATCCGAGAAAGACTTATTCTCCTCCGGCTCATCGCCAACGTTCACGACCATACTATACTTCGAGGACTGCTGCCTCTCCTCACCGCTTTAGGAGACGCCAAGGATGAGGAAACCGCTTGGCTTCATAGTCTCCCCACCGAAGACAGAAGGGAATATCTCGCTTTGCTCTTCTCGACCTTCAGGAAAGAGAGCGTCAACGTACTTGCTGATGAGCAATCGGGAGCTTGGGAGTTCCTACTTGCAAGTTTGGACGGCGGAAGATCTTCTGGTGAGCTACATGGTATGGGTTTCTTATGATCGTAGCTGACATTGTCTACAGCCTTATATGGTCAACTACGAGAACTGGCGCTTCAGCGCATGGTCGACGGAGTATTCACTGCTCTCGCTTCTAACCAGAAAATCGAATATTTCATGGCCCTCATTCAGTCCTTACATGCTCTACCCAGCGAAGAATCACTTGCTACCTCTAAGATTCTGGAACAGTTTGATCTGGATACCGCAAGTATCGTGGAAATCATCGAACATCTTTCCGAGCCGTTGGAAACGACCGTGCACAGAAAGAAACAACGTCAAGACGAAGTTGACGATGATAAGCCTACTACCGCTGTGCTGGACCTCACTGTCCTCATCGAATCTAGAGATTGGAAGGCTTTACCTGGGGATGCTACTCTTGTCGCTTCGCTCATGTCGATCTTGTCTTCGTTACTCGCTAAGAGACAGGTTATCACCCAGGGTGTGGATTACTTGGAACAAGAAGTACTTGCTGCTATCTTGGCTTTGGTGGAGAAGATCGAAGATCCTCAAGAGATTGGAAGGGCTCATGTTGGGATTGAAGTTATCATCAAGGTCATCAGGGGTGAGTGTGCTGTTGCGTTTGCTGCTGTGTTATTTTGTTTGGCAGATAGCTGATGTTTGCGTACAATGTATAACAGCCTCGACTAATCCTCGGACTTCTCAACGAGCATTGTTGGTGGCTTCCGAACTTGCCCGACTCATACCTGAAGCTGTCTTGCATAACGTCATGCCTATTTTCACATTCATGGGTGCAAGCGATTTCCAGAGGGATGATGCGTACAGCTTTGGCGTCGTTGAAAAGGTATGTCTTTTGTCAATGCCTATAACATCAATGAGGCGATAAGCTGACGTCGTATGACGTTTCAGACTGTATCTAGGATAGTTCCTGTGATGACCAAGTCATTGAAGGAGAAAGCTGAGAACACTCTTGATCTGTACAACGGTAAGCTCATATGTAGTACGCTGCGATCTGTCCCATGAAGCTGATCCTATTTGTTTTATACAGAATCGTTGACGTTCTTGAGCATTTTCACGGATATGGCTGGTCGATTACCCAAACATCGGACATTACCGTGAGTCGTCCCACCTTCTAGAGGTACTATTCGACAGTGTGACTGACTTGTAATACAGATTCTTCGTGCATCTGGTCAAGTCCCTAGGGCCCGCCGACTTCCTTGCACCCATCTGTATGCTTCTTGTCGACCGAGCTACTACTAAAGCTGGCAGATCTGGAAACCCCGTTTCAGTCGTTCTCGAACTGCCTGCTGGGTTAGCAGGGGCTTTCGACATTCCAGTCAGAACGGAGGTGCTCTCCGAGGTCGTATCAGAGCTGGCTAGGTTGATTGGTGATCTGTCACAGACTGAGAAAGAGGCGTTCCTCAGCAGGACCATTGGCGAGAACGACTCCTCTGATCGATCAATCAGACAAATCAACCATCTCCTCACTTTCACTCTTGCTCTCATTGAACAACTTCATGGCAAGCCATGTACACAGACTACCGTTCAATCAGTGGTACAAAACCTCATCCGACTTGCTGCTAAGGTCTCTCAACCTGTTTTGGCATCGACCGATATCCCCAGGAATATCCAAGCTGCCCTTGGAGGATCAATGCAATTGCTGTCTGCGGAGAACTTCTTGGGTATCGTCTTGCGACTCATCATCGAAGGAACTGAGCAGGTAAGCTTAAGATGCTATATTGTGTACAGTGCTATAGCTTATCTCTCACTCATAGGACGTCATCATGGCTCTCAACACTTTCTCAGAGAGAGTCCCACTCATCAGGTCAGACATCCGAGCTCAATGTTCCAAAGTCATCGGCGACATCATCAAGAAAGCTTCTACACTTTTTGGTACCATATCATCCAGCACCAAAGCTGCTCTCACTGCTATCAAGACAGTTGCGACCACCGCTCTACCTGTTGAAGATGGTCCTCTTTCATCTGTTGTGCCTGCTATCGTAGGTGCTGTCAGCAAGATGGGCGAATCAGCAAACATCGTTGGCGGCTTGGAACTTGTTGAAGTGCTTGTTCGACATCTCAACTCTAGGGTCATTCCTTACATTCAATCTATCATCACCTTATCGCTCACACTCATCACTTCGCCTAAATCTATCTCTTCGAGCGTCAAGTCCTCCTTCTCAGTGCTTTCATCCTTGCTGGAAGTTGTATCGACATTCATATCCTCCAAGCAGCTCACATCAATAATCAAGACCACCATCGAACACCGATCCAAGGATTCATCAATCACCTCGAAAGTGTCCACCACAATCTCCAGGAGAATCAGGACCAAAGCTTTGTTCCCTGTTTTGATGGATCTGTGGAAGACCACTCAGAACGATGAGAATGAGGAGACAATCAAAGGGTTCTTTGATCTATTGAGATTGACACTTAAGAATGCCGCTAGGGATGAGTTGCCTGGAATGATGAAGAATGTGTTTGCGTTTTTCCTGGACGTTTTTGATCTGAGGCATAGATTACAGCTTAGGCAGGTTGATGCTGCTGTAAGTAGATCGGACTTCACACTCTTGCATCTTGGGGATAGTGCTGATCATATGTGACTTTGTAGACCATCAACGATATTGAGGAATCTGCGATTGGGTCGTTCTTGGAGTTGGTGACCAAATTGAATGAGGCTACTTTCAAACCCTTGTTCATTAGGTTATACGATTGGGCGGTAATTGATCTTGCTGAGGGTAAAGGTGAGTTGGGCTTCTAAATCTGGCCAGATACACCATTGATGGAGGGCTGATGGATGTCCGTGTATTTCAGCCATTGATGACGGTCGATTGGTGGAGAGAAAGATTGTTTTGTTACATGTCATGATGGGATTATTGATCAAGTTCAAGGTAAGTTATGAGCCCTCCTAGTCGTAATAAGCTTGCACGGATTTGGCTAATCGCATTTTACTGTAGAACCTCCTCTCGCCCTACATCGCCACTCTCCTACCGCACATCCAAGAACTTCTCCCAGCCTATGCCGAAGGATTCATCAAAGATCAACCACTCCATACATTACTATTGGACGTCTTAGGCAAATCATTCGAAGTTGACGAAGGAGCCTACTGGACCGACCAACTATATCTTCAAATCTTACCAAACTTGATCAAACAGATACCCCTTTTCCCTCCTTCTTCCACCTCTTCTGATGAGGAACCAGCGATCTCAAGGTGTCTAGCCAACCTGGCAGGATCGACCACCTCCGAGAATGTCTTACGTCGATTGAACACCTCCATATGCCTCATGACCCGTTCGGACGATATCAAAACTCGTATTTCCGCTTTGAAGGTCATGGATAAAGTATGGGAGAAACAGATGGACGAATTGATAAGTTTCGTTCCTGAGACTGTATCTGAGTTTTTGGCGGAGCTTTTGGAGGATGAGTCAAAGGATGTTGAGGTGCTTGCTAGGGCTGTACTGGGGAGGATAGAGAGGATTACGGGGAGCTTGAAAGAGTATTTGGAGTAGGAGTAGGGTGTTTGGTTTGTACAGGATGCATATTTGTCATGACTGCTTATGGTGCCAAAAAGATCAAGGATGATATAACTTCGATGCTCATTCGAAATTCTCAATCCTCCTGATATGTTCTCTCCAAAGCATGCTATCCCCATCTACGGCCATAGAATCTTGAAAACGCCGCATCCCGTTAGCTCTGCGCAGCTCAAGTTGGGTATCGCTCGGTTAGTACCAAAGTGGGGGACCATCTGGGAATCCCGAGTGCTGTAGTTTAGTTTTTGCTCGTCCACTATTACGCTGTGTGTGTACAAACAAACCGATGAAATTTGCTCGATCTCGGTGATACCTTGAGGATGATTCGCTCACTACGTACATGGATTCACGAATACCAACGTAAGACTAATCTGTGAACCCCTCGCTTCTCCTTCGTTGGGACTGCACTCATCCAACGCATGAATACCAGTCGCATAATATATATACACACAGATATGGTACAAAGTCAACATACACAAAACTTCTCCAAACCCAATGCTAGATCAGCCTATCTTTAGCCTCACCCACCAATCCCTTCTTCCTCCTTCCCACCCTGTTTAACACCAACACTAGCAGGCGGTTTATACTGCCCGAAACCCTTGGCTTCATATAGCAGATCCGTCCTAATCACATATTTGATACCTCCTTTTCCTACTGCTGAACCTTCATGTAAGAGGGAGCCGGTAGTATCTCCGTGTGCTATAACGACATCAAACAATCAATGCCATTTCCCTTTTGATTACCACTAAAATACTAAAATACAGAGTGGCCGGGAAGTACTCTGGGAGGGAAAGACTCACGGAAACACAGGACCGCACCCTGTATAGGTCTGACACTATGAGCCTCCATCACTCCGATCTTGTCAGAGGGTAGGAAGAACGTCGTGCATCCTGTATCTTTGGGTATATCTCCTTCGCCGTTTAGGTAGACTAGGAGGGTGTATCGGGACCATAAGGGGTCATCGGGAGGGGATGAGCTAGCATTATACAGTAATCAGTATCTGGAAAAGAATTGTGCGAGAGCAATACCAGCTGGAAGAGAGGGATGTTGGGCTGCACTCACTCATGTAAGTATTCACCAGTCTCAGGATGTAACCCGGCAGCAGGCCATGCACCATCGATATGAGGCTAGTAGGAGGGACTCCGAGCATTAGCTATCCAGTATATCCACTTGGGACGGTAGATCACACATACCCTATACAGCTGGTTCTCGGTATACTGATAGACCCTAAATCTAGCATTGATGCCTCTCACTTTACCTCCGCCATTCCCATCTACGCTGATAGGTGCATGAGCAGGGACGAAGGGCAGTATGGAGGAGTAGAAGTGGTCGAGGAATGAGGAGTCGGATAACCAGACAAAGTTTTTGGCCAGGATCTGGAGATTGGAAGGTGAATAGTCAAGTCATGAATCAGCAAAGCCCAAATAACATGGTAGATAACGTCAATGTGTGAAACACGAACCCCTACCTGAGGCAAAATGAGCAAAAGGAGCGAAGAAGAGACTCCAAGGATACTCACAGAAGTCTTATTGATAGCCGAACCACTCTTCGCCTCATCCTTCTCCCAACCTATCGCCTCTGCCGCCTTGACTATCTGTAAACACTCCTCAGGGGTGAAAACGTCCAGCACCACGAAAGCCCCAGGAACATCTGGTACATCCACTTTAGTAGGTTTCTTCCTCTCGTTGACAGGTGCAAGAGAGATGGCACCAGGGGAAGAGCCGTGGACTGTTGAATCGTATAGGTTGGGTGGTTTTCGGTCGGCAGCTTTTAGGTGATGGACTGGTCGGAAGTTTGGGTATGGGGATGGAGGGGGAGTGTCTGGAAAATATAGCAATGTCAGTTCAGATTTTAGGGTCGACCATCACTGTTCTGTCATCAAGAGTTAAGGGCCGTAGACATACCAAACAGCTTCCCATCCTTTATTAATCCCCATATCTGTATCTCTTCATTATCCTCCCTAGCTTTAAATATCTGTTTTCTGGTTATGATACCACCCATATCTATCCCATCTACCACATTCCCATTCTTACTACAACTACTTTCTGTTCCACTCGTACCTAGCACCTTCTGGTCCACTGGTACAGCGGGTGTATGAGACATATTGGCGATCCTCAAGATCATATCGAGACATTTCAATGCCTCTGGATCACCTGGACTTCCATCCTCTTGACTCGTCGCATCGCATTCCCTCACCCATCGTTGTAGTGCGCCGAGTTTGGGAGTGAGCTTACGAGTGTACATCTCGAAGAGGTGGATGAGGGCATCGGTGAAGCGGTAGTCTGAGAGCGCTGTTGAGATCTTCGATGTGAGTGATGTGCCTATCCACGAAATCACGTTAGCATGGTGAGTAGTTTATCGCTAGACCATTTCAAGCAGATGGTGTATGATTGGCAGGTATACTGCTCACCTAATCCACTTCCCTCTACCATAACCCTATACAACTCATGTACCCTCCTCCTCAAGTCTTTCATCTCCTTCCCTGATAGTTCCTCTGGAAACTCGCATAACGTCTCGAGCACATTGACCGTACATTCCAAATCCTCTGAATCGATCAACGAGGTCGAACCTGATGGAGACTCGCTAGGCGGAGTAGGTAGCTTTGATGGCTGAGGAGGAGCGACGATCGCTGTTCGCTTTCGTTTGTTATTCTTTCCCATTGTTGCGGTAGCCTGTGACGTCTGCTGCTCAGCGTTGGGCTGTATTGTACTCTATGATTGACAAGCAATTACTCTTTTGACCTCGGATGAGAGAGAGATCTTGAAAAAATCCAAGAATACGGTTAATCCAACTCTCTTCCAACCGGACATCTCCGCATCTTAGGGAGACAATGATGTGGCATTATGGTGGATGGCACAGTCAGTATCAATTCCTTCCAATGCTTAATTCGTGTTGTGTTCCAGCCACCCCCTTTAAATCCAACTACTGTAAATCAGGCAGTTTACCCGAGGAGTAACACAAGGAAATAAGGAACGCACTGATCAGTTACTGTTCCAGGGGTTAATACGCGTTTTGACGTTGTCTGTTTTGACTTTGTGTGCTTTAGTTGCATTTGATTTTCATCTGGAGGCGTATGGTGATGGTCTGTGGGATGGGATGGGATATAACAATGTATAGAGGTAGATAGAGGATGCATTGATCTCTTCATTCAACCTCCTTCCTCTTCATATCAATCTTTTCTCTTCCCCATCTCCTTGTTACTTGTTACTTCGCTGAGCGAGCACCTACCTCTTCATAAACATTTACTAGAGTACTTTTATATCCTGGTGATATACATTCTTAGTATCTTATAACCAAGCAACCACCCCACCCCCTTGCGTAGATCGCAACCAATAATTACTATCTTGATCTTGGAAATCACTCATATCAAAATGTACACTTCAACCCTCCTCTACCTCCTTCCCCTCCTATCCCTATCTCTACCCAGCTCAGCAGCTGGTGGACCCACCCCTCGAGAGATATACGAAGCTGCCTCGAAACGTGCCCTCCCCTCACGGGACGATACAGACTCACACGGACATGGGAAGTACAACGCCCTGCTCAACACACATGGACATGGTCATGTAGGTAGAAGATCACATGGTGGTGGATTAGATGGAAAGAAATTGGTTAGGAGGAAGAAGGTCAAGGCGAAGAGGGCTGGTACTACTTGTCGAGTCTCATCGGCCGCTTCGGACTCCACCGCTACTGCCACCGCGACGATACCCGCTCAACAAAACAATGCTATCCCCAAATCATCCTCTTCTTCTTCATCATCAGCTTACGAACAAGAAACCGAGACCGCCTATCCCACGATGTCATCTTCATCCACAAATGAGTGGCAAAGCTCAGCCGCGGCTTCTTCCACTTCTACATCGCAACAGGCCGAGTCTACTTCTTCTTCTTCTTCCTCTTCTTCCAGTTTATTCCCCTGGGGCACAGGTAGTGCGAGCTGGACGACCTCGTCAGGTGGATTATCATGTGAGTTGGGATCTTGTCCTTGACTGCACTTCTATCATACATCGTATCCTCTTCAATCATCCTCCATCATCGTCATCACATAATACATAGAACACACACTAATACCACCGTCTGTCCACCCAACAGTCGAATCCGCCCTCAAACCCCTAACAGCCGGTAAACTGCCCTCCCACGGCACCGCGCCCGACGGGTCCGATTCGCTCGTCGCAAACTTCCCAGCGGGGACAGTCGGCATCTCCTCGGCGGGATTCTCATTCTACACCTCCGGAGCGCACCAGGGCGTCCAAGTCGACCAAGCAAAAGAAGTATCATTCTCTTACTCTGTCTACCTCGCCGACGGATTCAACTTTGTCAAAGGTGGAAAGTTCCCTGGCCTATACGGTGGAACTTCGCTAGAACAGGCCAAGAGCTGTTCAGGAGGAAGACAGGACAGTAGAGATTCATGTTTCTCTGCTAGACTTATGTGGAGGACCAACGCCCAGGGGGAGATCTACGATTATTTGCCTGTACCTTACACGAACACCGATACGGGGTACGGGGAGTCGATCCAGCGTGGAGCATACGACTGGGCCACCGGACGATGGACCACGGTCGCTATGCGGGTGAAGTTGAATGATGTGGGGCAAGCCAATGGGGAACAGGAGTTGGTTGTTGATGGACATTCTGTTATTTCGTTGAAGGATGTGACGTTTGCTACGTCGGAGGGGACAAAGATTTATGGTATTATGGCGCAGACTTTCTTTGTGAGTTTGAGTTTGAGTTGTATTTTGCTTCTCACCATAAGCTCATTACGTTTATTTCTTTCTTCGTCACTTTATATATTAAACCATGTTGATTGAGGACACATCGCTGATTCTGTTTATTTCGTGACGTAGGGAGGCCACACAGACGACTGGGCTTCACCAAACGATCAACAAATCTTCTTCAAGGATTGGTCGCTTGCTGTGCTTTCTTAGATTACTATTACTATCGCTGCAAAACAGGAGGGTCCGGTTACTCTCTTTGTTTGGTTTTAGTACTGTATATAGGTCAGCATATATGAGGATGTATGTATATCTATTTGACTTCACTGTAAGCGATTCTTGTGCAGATCAATGAGTGATGTGTGGGAAGACTCTGGTCAAGGGGATGTGAATAGTATGATCCCGAATTGCTCTTCTGAGACTGATGATGGTATAATGACAAATCGCATCTGAGGGAAAAGATAAGATACGATGTATCTCCTCAATCTATCAACAACAACGTATATCTCAACTATGCAAGTCACCCTTCTTCCTCGCCAAATCAACGTCTCAATCTGTATGTCGATCAGACTACTCCAATCCCAACCAATGCCTTATTCTTGGATGATAAGCTCTTCAACCTTCCAATCTTCGAACGAATTATCTACACGGCTCAGACACATCAGCTCCTGTCAACATCACCCACTGCACACTATCCCTCTCTCCCACCTAAAAGCGGAGCGAACATTTTCTCCCTTTTCTCATTATTCGGTTCTTCAGCAGCGCCTTGCTTCTGCTGTATGACACAGACTCTCGTCCCCCCCTCCTTAAATTCTTCATGAACACAAAGACACACTCACCAGGGAGATATCGCCGTATCACCAATGGGATCTTCTTAGCTGCCAGCTCCTTCAAGGCAATCTCCAAGGGGTCGGTCTCGCCTTCTACCGGGACAAGGACGGGTGCGTTCATACTATGAGGTCGATCAGGTCACAAGGTATCAGCTCCCCGTCTTCGTGTCATTTCCGGCGATTGTTCTCCCCCGTTCTTCTTCCTTCATCATCAATGGTTTGAACAGTACTACGAGAGGTCGTCCCCATCCCATCCACCTCAGCCTTGAGAGTACCCAAATCATGGTTCCATTTCCGCTGAACTACCTGTACGCTGTTTTCATGACTGTCTCGCAGGACGAACCAACCCACCTAATTTGCAATGCCCTCGTACCCAACACTCTGGCTCTCTCATACTTGGTCATATACGGTGTAGTCACCCGCACTTCGTTTGGTTTCGCAGCTTTACCCGTACGTTGTCGTTCACCATCTTGAGGGGCGTTTGATTCCTACCATAAGAGTTCCTCACGTCAGCAGTTCGTACATATCTGGTGTTACTTGAAGAGATGCGGACTCACCACAATCATCGTTTCGTCGATCTCAGCGTTCATACCTTCTTCTTCGTTACCTGCATTCTCTTCATCGTTTTCGTAGCTATATCAAGTTCAATAGTCAGGTCAGCACCCTCCATTGGTCATCATCTGATATGATCCTCTCATGTATCACTCGACTGCCAGAGGTGATCCTCCTCCGACTCGGTTTGAGATGTCCGACAACCCATTTTACTGTCCCGAGTTGGACAGTGTGCACTCGCTCGACCTCGGACACTTGTAGTCCCTTGAGACTCCCTGTGTACCATGTACCATTCCTATCTTGCTGGAATGACAGCCGCACTCACTTCAAGGTATCTGGATCGAGGTAATCCTGCTCGTAATCCCCTCCCTCGAAATCACCAGTATCCATTCGTTCGTCGTCTGACATTGTGCGTTGATTCTATTATTTGGTCTGACAGAGGCGGGGGCGAAAGAAAGATTACGTTTCGTTTCTATACAGATGAGGGTCGTGTTGGATGATGTAGAGATGTCAATTGATAGATGGATGAATGAGTGTGAAGTGAGGAAGGAGTCTTGTTCAACAAGCAAGCAAGGTTGTGTTATGGTTATGAGGTGGTAGCTGGAAAAACATTTCTCGACTGTGAAGTGATTACGTAAGTAGGATGATTCCGGTTATATCTGGTCTGATCTCTGGTTCATCTTGCCACTCTACTAACACAGTCCATCTCACATCTCTATTGCTATTCCATTCATCATTCATCGTACTCTCCGTCGAGAACAGAATCACACATATCAGTACAGGCTGCCTTACGATCAGTCAGACAAGCGTAATGCCACGCTGAGACCCCAACACCAACACGCAACGGCAAGATGCAGCTCGGTAGATATTCCGTATCTACCCTTCGACCACCCCCTATCCACTCAATCACTTTCTCAGAGGATGGGCGGTTCTTCGCTGTAGCTGGGGAAGAGGGGTACGAAGTGTGGAGGGGGTGGCCTCTTGTTCTGGTCAGGAGAAGGGGTAGGTAATTTCTTTCTCACTTATCATCCGGATCGATAATTCACCTATACGATCGTGTCTACCTCTAAGGGCACATACGGACAATTCAATATCAAGAGGTAGCTGATTCGATATCGTCTATAGTCCTACCCGGTACTCTCACCCTCGCATTACTCCTCCCTCAGTCCCCTCTACTAGTGCTTCAAGGCGGCGGAGCGAATCCACTATACCCACCTAATAAAGCTGTGATATATCATGATAAGCTGAGTATGGCAATTGCGGAAGTTGAATTTGGGTGAGTCTTGAGAGCATCGGGAACAGCTGCAATCTGTCGAAGCAGAAGCATTCTGGTCAGATGTCGCTGACGTTAATTGTGTGCTCGCAGAGAGAGAATACGAGGTATCAGAGCTCGAAAGGGGATGATATGCGTCGCGTTGTCTCGCAAGGTCACAGCGTTTGAGTATGGCCTGGACACCTCATCGCATACTGAACAACCAGGACAATCGAGAAGGAAAGATAAAGGCAAGAGTAAAGAGGTGGAAGAAGGATTCTGGTTGAGGAAATTTGGTGAATGGGAGACTGCAGAGAATGAGATGGGTATGTCGGGTAACCTCTCTCTTTGTTCCTCTTTCCCTATCTTCCCTTGTACATATCTCTGTCTATATGTTTCCATCTGATTCAATTCGATCTTGAGTTCAATCTCGTCAATCGGAAACAAACGGCTAACAAAGCTCTTCTTATACTTTAGGTCTCATGGCCCTCTCCACCTCCCCAGGCTCATCCCTCCTCGCCCTCCCAGGCCGTCAACCAGGGCATGTCCAACTAATCTCTCTACCCCCGTGTCCGCCTATACCTCCCACCTCCAACCCTTCCTCCACAGCTTTCAGAGCACCCATAATCCTAGCTCATACCCATCCGTTATCTACTCTATCATGCACGTTCAACGGATCACATATCATCACTACCTCTGAACGCGGGACGTTACTACGTATATGGGATACTACCAAGGGAAGGCTGGAGAGAGAATTACGGAGGGGGGTGGACAAGGCTGAGATGTGGGGATGTAAGTTTGAGAGTGAACGTGGGGGGAAAGGACGGGTAGTGGCGTGGAGTGATAAGGGTACTGTACATGTTTGGAAGGATGAGGAGGGTAGTAAAGCCAAGACGGAGGGGACGAGATCGTAAGTGGTCCGCCCTCAACTTACTGTGCTGTGGTGTTATACTAGAAACTACATTGATATCGATCATATACTGAACACTGGTAATTCCACACCTACAGATCAACACCTACACCATCCTCAACGCCCTCCCTCACCCACATTCTATCGCGTAATCTCCCCTTACCCAAATACTTCTCCTCGTCCCCTTCCATCGCGCAATATCACCTACCCCGCAAGAACCCACATGCAATAAGCTCAGCACTAGGCAAAGCAGGTGTGAACGTCCCTTCAATGCGGAATGACGATATCGATAATGAGGAGTCCGAACAGTTCATGGTAGGCTGGATAGACGTTGAGACTACCTCGACCTCGAGCTCTGAGGACCCGCACACGAAGGTTGAACGACGCAGTTCGGTTATATACGATTCACCTACCCCCGGAGCAGGGGGTGCACCGATGATGGGTTTGGGTGGACGGGAGGAACGAAGGTCGTTTGGGAGTGGGAGCGATAATACTTCTAGAACCGTTACTCCCCTCCCAGGGCCTGGACCTGGGAGACGAAACTCGATCACGAGGACTGTGTCGAGCAATTTCGTCAATAAATCTCAGGATAGGGATCAAGATAGACCGAAATCGAAGGTGCATACCACTATTACCCCCTCGACTAGACCGACAACGACAGAGAAACAGCTGATAGTCATCACCTACTCTGGGGATTGGTATAGACTACGTATACCTGATGAATCGTATAGCGCAGGAGAGGGAGAAGGAGAACGGGAGGAGATGAAGAGGGGAGGAAGTAAGTGCGAATTAGTGGAATATAGGAGGTTGGGAGTGGGAGGTGGGGGGTGGTAACTCTGTGGAATGGGTTGGGTCAGGACAGGACAGAATGTTGTGTGTATCGCTCAGAGGGAGGTGGATGTTTATCATGTACTAAGTTAGTCGTTCGGTTGATATCTTGTATTCGCATTATCATTATTATAGGCTTGTGTATATGTTGTAGGGTTCATAGACTATGTATATCATGTTGGTCCGGTCTGAGCTCTTGGTCCTTAGATGAGCTCTCCTCCACTCACGTCAATGCCAAGACTACACGATCACTTGAGTAAGCAGGTTGACGTAAATCCAAGCCAAGAGTAGATTAGATAACACGAGTACGTGCTCGTGTTCGAGTATCATTACTCAGCAATCAGGGCGATGCAAGGTGTATAAGAGGAGAGGGAACATGAGCATGCAGTGTGGGTTGGTCTCCTTCAACTCATTGCTGCATCTTGATTCTTCGCAGACCAATCATGTTGAATCTCACGTACACCACTTACCCAGGATTAGGCGAATGGGCAAGGACAGTAAGGCATTATAGTCAGGCTGTGAGAGTTGGAAATATCATCCATATCTCGGGGCAGGGTAAGTCATGGGTCCATATCACTCATTCCGCTACGACATAAGCCCCGTACAAATAGTGATGAACGGTCGTGGAATGGGAGGGTACAGGCGGATGGGACCCCAATAAATTCGAGAATATCACTTTCGACCCCGACATCTCGAGACAGATCGACAAGGCATTTGAGAATGTCCAACTGGCGTTGGTCAGTGCAGGTGGGAAGGGGTGGAAACAGGTTGGTCCGACTCTACTCTACCACGACCCACACTCCTTTCACCACCTCATGAGTCCCTGATAACCCTATTACCAGGTATACAAGGTAACTTCCTACCACGTCACCTCCTCCAGCGTAATCGACGAAGAAATCACCCAAGCGATGGTCCGTAACCTCAAGAAGTGGATGCCGGACCATGCACCCATCTGGACAGAGATTGGGGTGAGAGGGTTGGGAGCAGAGGGGATGGAGGTGGAGATTGAGGTTGAGGCGTTTGATGGGTAGTGTCTGTGAGGGGAGTATGAGTAGCATGATGAGTGAGATTGGTCATTCGATGAGTAAGATTGAGCAGATATCATGCATTGTGTGAATCATGCTATGCACGAGCGTAACGAGCCATAGGCAATATCGAGCCTACTGTTTTCGACGTCCCTTCTGGTGAACTACTATTCTATCATTCTATCCATTCCCAGTCCCAATCCCATCCCATTCCGATCATAATACACATGAACAAACCCCCATGCCAACCCCTACTTAACCCTCTCCACAACCTTCTTCGTCAACCCTATCAACGCCTCCCTAGCCCCCGACTCGGGCAACCTCTCCACCAACTCCCTCGCAGCCTCCGCAAACGTCTTCGCCAAATCCACCGTCCTCTGCAGACCATCCGACTTGCCCACAATTTCACGAGCAATCTCCACATCTCCCGGTTCGCTGAATTTCCGTAAGATTAATGGTCCCATCTCGGGGTATTTCTCCCATGCGAATAGGGCTGGGGCTGTTGCGAGACCCAGTCGAAGGTCCGCTCCGAGGGAGGGTTTTCCGAGGGAGGGGTCGGGGGGCAGGAAATCTAGGGCGTCGTCGATTAACTATTCACGAGGGGATGGAAGTTAGCATGGGTCTTTGACTTGAGCATCGTTTGATGAGGCGTTGTTTCAAATGCTAGGCGCTGTTCGAGGATATAATGACCAAAGGATACCGTTGGATGATAGCCAACGGAAAGAGGTGTAGCACCTTCCATCCTACTGCAGATCATCAGAAAAGACTGAACCCACCTGAAACGCAATCCCCAAATTCCTTCCATACCCATAAGCAACATCCTTGACCCACTCCCCATCTTTACTCAACCCACTCCCATCGGAATCTCCACATCCACCCAAAATCACCGCAGCTCTAGCAGACTTCGCCATCAGACTTGCCGTCTTCAAATACGTCTTCCTCATATAATCTTCGAATCCTTTAGCAGAAGGTGTCGTCTCAGGTTCGGACGTAGCTTTCAACTGCATCACCTCCCCTTCTACCAGATTGGCAATCACCGTAGCCAACAGCTCTACTACCTCCCTACTGCCCAGTCTGGCCAATGCGACGGATGCTCTGCCCAGTAGGAAATCTCCAGACAGGATAGCCAGCTTGTTCCCGAATGTGGAAGGGGCGGAGGGTTCTCCCCTCCTCAGTGGGGAGGAGTCGATAACGTCGTCGTGCAGGAGAGACGCAACGTGGATCATCTCTGTTATACTGGCCAATCTCCGCTGCGTGGGAAGAATCATCGGCTGACCGTTCTGCTGAAGACTCCCATCAAATTCCGATACATTCAATGGCGGCTGAGGTATGGACTGTTGACCAAATGGAGGTATCTGAAATGGACTTGCAAAGACCTGACTTCCGGTTGCCTCCTGCCCGTTGACCTCGGGATTCCAGTCGTTCAGAACACCTCCCTGCGAAGTGAGCGAATCATCTATACTTCGCCGACTCCCACTTTCCATCTTCATCTTCTCCCATCCGGTTCCTCCTAACCCATTGGTAGCTTGCGCCATGAGGAGCACCAACAGCGGACGAAGGTGTTTACCCTCAGCTTGGAAGTAATACTTCGCGACTGTATCTAAAGCTGTATTTGATGAACCCAGCATTCGAAAGAGGGAGGATTTCAAATTACCTATCTCAGCATTTATCACTGATAGTGGGTCGTCTAACGATGTTGCTGTGGATGTGGAAGCGGAAGAAGAAGATGGAGGAGGAGTGAGGACGGAATGGGCGGATTCTGTTGCTGCTGCCCATGCTGATTGGGATTTTGGGGTGGTCGATGGTGATAGGCGTATACGGGAGGTGGTGAGTGAACGGCTCGGACGGGAGGATCGGGAAGTTTGGGCGAGCGAGCGAGCGCTGCGGGACAGCATGGTGGGGGAGTTGAAGAGGGGACGGTCGGAGGAGAGCGAAGGGACAGAGGTCAGAGGGAAGTAGGAGTGAAGAGTGAAGGATGACCTGTTTGTGCGTTGTTGATGTCACTTGTAGATGTAGGTGATCTGCCTTGAAAAAGTTGGAAAAAGTCAAAAATCGGGTGACGAACCTCGTCCACATCTTCACTCGCAAACCGCCAACTTCCGATAGGATCATAAGGAGCGGAATCAATCTTATCGATCATCCCCTTATTTGATTCAGTGACGTGGCAATCCCAATTCCTACTTCACCCACCCTCCACTCGCATGCCCACTGATCTGCAGATAAAGTACAAGTAAACGTCAGCGATCAAAGACATCTCTCTATCTTCTTTTACTGAATTATCCATCCTGCTATAAACCGGAGAAAGCAAAGACCGTCAAGATGGTGACGAAAGATCAATCTGATTCATCCTCAGGGAAGGTCTCCCCAACGAGAGAGAGCGAAGTACAGAAAGAACAACCAGGGTTCTTTGGAATGTTGATCAAATCGATATTCGAGGTATGTCTCTTCATCCTTCAGCTAGCCTTCTACTTCCGACGGTATAGTAAGCTGATGATGATATAGCCAGGAGCCAACGCAGCAGTCGTAATGGGTATGTCCCCTCTGTACCTGCATCTCTGCATATCCCTGAGAATGTTCAAGCTGACCATAAGATATATCACACAGCCATGAACCTATGTTTCTTCTTCCTCCTTCTTACGTTGTTCGGGCTGGCAGTATTGACGCACTGGAATAAACATGTTTTGATGTTATTGGGAGTGACCGCGTTGCTATGGGGTTCAATGATGTGGTAAGTCCCTCTTTATTGTAGCAACTATCGCAGCGGACTAGACTGCTCAATTCGCAGAAGAGAGGATGCTGATACCCCATTTTGTACAGGTTCGTACTGGAATTGACAAAGGTGCAAAACCGTCCGGATAATATGCCACCGCCCTCTGATCTCGACCTTAATCTGGATCCGAGTAAATCACCGGAGCAGGATGTAATAGTAGAAGAAAAGAAGAAAGACCGATAGTGCAATTCCCTGGTGAATTGCTATGATGCATGTTTATGGATGAAATCATTATACAAAGTGTCTTCAATGGTTTTGGGATTGTGTCTTCGCCATCATTCATTTTTTTTCCTCCATGTGATCACCAACATTCCGGTTCATCATAAACGACCTTATTCGAACTGAATACCTTCCGTTACGCATTCAAAATGATACCGATCCGCCAGCTCGTGATACATCCTCCTCCTTGCTACTATCCCACTATATCTAGCCAACTCCCCCATGGACCCGGCTGATCACCCGTCAATCTAACTTCCACATTCTCACAAGCTGGTCCACCGAAGAAACCAGTACTTCTCCATTGTTTGAGCTGTTGTATGGGGAATGGACCTAGAGGCGCAAACGGAAATATGCAAGATCAGCCAGTGAACGTGGATAAGCCAGTCTGGGAGAAGCCACATGTCATGAGAGCGAAGAGATAAACATAGCTGCATAGAGTCCACTCACCAAACACCTCTCTCTCCACCGGCCTTTGAGCCTCAGGTAGATTCTTGACATACCCCAATGAGAACCTATATTGGAATTGTCTCGTATCTGCCGGTGGTGCAGGTGCTGCCGGTGCATTTGAGGCAGCACCATTGGACCGATCCTCAGCAGGTAGCATGCGTTGTATGCTTTCTCTTGACATTGAGTATACTTCCAGATGACCTATCGTGGTGAGTTGCGAGACGATGTTGGAGAGGTTTGTAAATGGGTTGGAGGTGTGTGTAGGGTCGCTGCGAGGGGTGCAGTAGATTAGCATTACATGTTGCATATCCACATTTTAACCTTCTAGTAACATAGACCTGACACTGTCGAGACGTTGTAAGAGAATATGTTGTATCTGAATTACAGTGAGAGGGAGAAACCCACCTCTGCTCCTGCTCACTCGCCATCATCTTCTTCCTCTCCTTCTGCTTCTCCACCCAACTCATCTTCTTTTTCTTCGCGATATCATCCTTATTATACTCCTTTCCCAACCTCTGCAACCCCTCCAAAACAGTCTCACCCCTTTCCAACAGCCCCACCGCCTCTCTCAACAACTCCCTCTCCTTAACCCGATTCTCACCTGAACTCTCCTTCTCTTCACGTTCCTTCTCCAGCCTCTCCCGTTCTCGGTGTGCTCTACGGGCTTTCTTGATCTCTTCTCTATTCAAATCAGATAACCATGAATCATGCTTATCATTCTCATCCTTGTCATTCTCCATATAAGCTTCTCCGTCCGCTGTGAATCTTCCCTCGGTCATCTCGCTCTTCATGTTGAATGGGGTAATATCAGATCCCATCGGTCCATCTAATCCTGTTTTCTCGGTCTTCCTCCGCTCCTCATCTTCGGAATCACTATCATCCATCTCACCCCTATTCCTAGAAAGTCCATCAAATTCTTGTCCCTCAATTTCATTTAGGTCCATATATTCCTTCTCCTTCCCCTTGCCCTTATCTTTATCGGATGGTTTGGATGCCTCGTCAACATCATCAGCAAACATATCTACATCGTCGTCCTCGTCCTTCTCTGCGCCAGGTCTTCGGGATGGAACCACTCCTTCTTCGTCATTTGATGAATCTGACCCATACCCATCTGTATCCTTTAATGAACGTTTGGCACGCTGTTTGTCCCGCGCTGCGCCTTGTTGTAGGTCATCTTCCAATAGGAGATCATCATCATCTGCTGCTGAGGCTGAACCTGATCCGGCGGGGGAGGGGGCGAAAGAGGTGGAGTTTCGGTCGTCGAATCGGGTTCGTTTGGGCTGGGCGGATGAGCTGCCTGCGGGGCGTTTGACTGGCATTCTGCGGTGCGCGTTCTGCGATTTGCGATGTGCGGTGGAGAGCGAGATGCGATGTGGGCAGAGGGTTGTAGGTAGTTCGCAAGTGTACTTGTACCTGTACGTCGAGGTGATTCAGTGTGCGGAGTGGTGTGATGATTGTAGTCTGAGAGTGTATCAGAAAGAAGGAGTAAAAGGATTGCAAGCTTATTTTGTTTCTCAGCTTATGTCGAGATTGATGTCTCTTTAACAGCACCACGTGGCACATCATTCAGAGGATGAAAAGTGGGTATGAACGTATGGACAAAGGTGCAGCGACAATCTATAGATACAAATATACATTCAATCCACTGCAATCTAATACCTGAGGGGGATCACAATTGTACACCACGGGGATATCGTCGATGCACTGCCATCTGGTCATACAAAATATATCAGCGAAATGACTCATCGTAGATTGATCAAATATGATGCAGTGATCAACTGCTTTATCACATGATTGTGGTGAGGGTGCAGTAGATGTAGATACTCACTTGTAATCCGCAAAATACCATGAACCCTCCATACATTATCGCAGCGACATAACACATCTTAGCTACGTGATCTGGGTTTTCGGGATCTTTCGTCGATCCTGTGAGACCTTCTACATGTTTACCGAAGAAGGATCCTAGGGCTATTACCAACCGACCAACATCAGCTATACCACCCTCGCTCTCCTCGTCGGTTCAGCTGTTATAGTTGGTTGGCGAGAAGACGTACTGAGGAGGATGACGATTCCCAGAATGGAAAAGATGGTACAGCAGCTCGCTACAATCATAATCAAGGTTCGTCAGCTTAATTCGATTCGTTCAGCCCACCTCGGCAGACATTTGTGAGCTCACCTAGGCCTGCGCCTACTACTGGCTTGATATTCAGGGGCATCTTGTTTGGGTAACTGGATGATTGGAAGAGATAAGGGGGATGCACGAAATCGTCTTGATCGTTCAATTCAACATTCATGCATTGCCATCAGAGTGAAGAGGGAGGTATGAGCAGAATGGTGCCCCGCAATGAACCATTATTTTATTGATGATTTAATGTTTTTATCCCAATTACCAAAATCAAAAGTTCAGATTTCTGGTCCACCTTCAGTAGCGTACAGCTGAACACTTAATCAGTCATCCACATTAGTCCGTTGAATTATCTAGCCATAGCCATAAGCAGCAGTCAAGCAGTCAAGATGGCAAAGAAAGGTAGAGGAAGCAAATCCACCAAACTGCTCAACAAGACGGCAAACAGTGCGACCGAGACAAATGCGGCTGCCGGTCCATCAAATCCTCGACACAGTAAGATAAGCGATGAGTTGCGTCAGGCAGTCAAGGACTTGGGAGGGGACGAGGAAGATCTGGATCTTATAGATGGGATAGATGAGAGCGATGCGGAGGATCAATCGTCCAAGGGTGTCAAGGGTGAGAAGAAGCCCACAGATGAGGTGAGTCGAATAGCTTATAAGAGGTTAAGGTGATGAGGGGTTGGTGCTGAGGCCGGATGTGAACGTAGAAATCGCTCAAGAGGGAATTGGGGGATTTCATGAAAGGTTTGGACTTTGGTGGGGTCAGTGTGGCTGAGGTAGTGAGCGAGGAGGAGGAGGAGGAGGAAGAGGACGACGAGGGAAGTGAGGATGAAGACAGCGATGGCGACGAAGAAGAAGAGGATGAGGAAGAAGTGGAGGAAGAAGACGAGGAGGAAGGATCCAGCGAGGAGGATGACGAAGAAAAACCTGTTTTACAACAGACACCAATCCAAAAAGCTGTTGAACCCGCCAAGCCTACTAAATCAACCCTCGACCCAGACTCTTCAAGCGGTATCAACGTCCCCGCCTCATCTTCCTGGACCTCCCTTACTCCTGATTTACCACCGCTCGATGCACCACCAAGACCTCTAACGGGCCACGCACTCAACGAGCTTCGTCAAAAAGCTTTCAACCTCCTCGATAACCTTCCTCCCCTCAACCGAGCCTCCTCATCAGCAGACGCAGCATTCATCTCCCAGATCTTACAGTCCGGTACGCACCAGGACAAGCTGTCTGCCCTGGTTTTATTGGTCAGAGAATCGCCTGTGCATGCTCTGAAGGAGCTGAATAGGCTTAGGTACATGGCTGGATGGAAGGAGGATGGTATAGGTGGTGGGTCCGGGTCGAACAAGGATCAGAGAGTGGCTGTCATGAAGGCTTTGGCGGATTGGTGGGTTAATGGTGGTGGGAAGGAGAAGGGGAAATTGAGGTGAGCTGATTGTTTCCTCATATCCTTGATGAAGGAGATCAAGCTGACAGTTCTGATGTATAATAGATATTTCGCAGATCAACCTCTGCTTGCGCATCCACAACTTACTGATAGGCATTTGTTGATGTATGCTTTTGAGGATTATCTCAAGAGATGGTTCTTCAACTTGCTTCAGGTTTTGGAGGTGAGCTAACATGCGAGATTTTGCCTTCACAGTAAGCTGACTGTGCGTCTTCTCAGGTCCTTTCACATGACACTTTACCATTCGTCCGAACTCAAGCATTACATATCATTTCTCGATTACTCGCCGGTAATGCTGAGCAAGAACAGAACTTGCTCAGATTAGGCGTGAACAAGCTCGTAAGTTAACTTTGATAGCTGACATCGCCACCTGACTATCTAGCTGATATTTGACGGTTTGTTTGTAGGGTGACACCGATCGACCAGTAGCTTCCAAAGCGTCTCACCATATCCTCCAACTCCTCCAAGCTCACCCGGCAATGAAAGCGGTAGTAGCTCGAGAAGTGTCTGCCTTGGTGCTTAAACCTGTAGGAAGTACAGCTGCCGCAGCATCGTCATCAGGATCCCACATCAAGTTCGACGACGACGTCAAAGGCAAGAAACCGGAAGAGAAGAAATCCGATACAGTCAACCATGCAAGGTATTACGGTTTGATCACTCTAAATCAAATCACCTTGACTAGAAAAGATCAAGAAGTCGCTGGTAAACTTGTTGATCTATATTTCGAAGTATTCCGTGAAATTCTCGGAGACGGTAAGAAAGATGATGAGCCTATCGGGACCAATGAAGACGAGGAGGATATCGGTGAGGAGCAGATCGAGAAGATAGCTGGTAAAGTGGGACAATGGCGAGGAAGACGAAAGGGGACGAAACCTAAACCTGGGCAAAAGCGAAAGACCGCTACCGAACAGGAAGAAGAATTGATCGAAAATTCAGAATCTAAGTTGGTTTCTGCCGTTCTGACGGGTATCAACCGTGCTCTACCGTTCGCCAAATTGGACGAAACCATGTTCAAATCGTACATGGACACTTTGTTCGTCATAACCCACAAGGGGACATTCAATACTTCCATTCAAGCGTTAAATCTCATTCATCAAGTATCGAAAACCCAATCAACCTCTGCGTCCACATCCAATGAGATCAAGGGAATATCCGATCGATACTACCGAACATTATACGATTCGTTGTTCGACGAGAGACTGGTGACGAGCTCGAAGCAGGCTATGTACTTGAATTTACTATTCAAATCTATGAAGATGGATGACAGGATTAGTAGAGTTATGGCGTTTGTCAAGAGGTTGTTGCAGATGTTGGGGATGCATCAACCGCCTTTTATCTGTGGAGCGCTGTATCTCTTGGGCGAGGTGAGTGATGTCTTCCCTTGGTTGGACCTATGGCTATGCCTGCTTTCAGTGCTTGCTGAGTGAGAGAAGGCTGACGATTTCTTGTTGTTCGAATCTCATAGTTGTTCTCCACCACGCCTGGCCTTAAGAAGATGTTGATCGAGCCTGAAGATGATGACATCGAGCATTTCGTTGATGCGGATCGAAAGGGTGACAAATCGGAATTAGAAAGCAAGAAGAATTTAATAGATGAGAAAGCATATGATGGTAAGAAGAGAGAGCCATTATATGCCAATGCAGATTCAAGTTGTCTTTGGGATTTAGTGAGTTTCTGTGTCACAGCCTCTACCGGCATTGCAAGTACTGATGCAACGTATCTGGGATAGATTCCCTTCCTGAACCACTTCCACCCCTCCGTCTCGCTCCAAGCCAACCAACTCCTCTTATCTCAGCCACTTACCGGATCCTCCGACATATCCCTCAATTCCCTTGTGTCATTCCTTGATCGATTCGTCTACCGAAACCCCAAGAAGACCTTACAACCCAAAGGAGCCAGTATCATGCAGCCTGCTGCTGTATCCGACAAATCAGGAATGATCATCCAGAACAAAGGTGCTAAGTCAGCCACCGGTGAAGCAGGATTGATGGTTAATTCGGAATCGTTCTGGAGGAAAAAGGTTGATGATGTACCGGTGGAGATGATGTTTTTCCATAAGTATTTCTCAGAGAAGTTGAAGAGGAATGAAGCAAATAAGAAGAAGACGGTTGATGAGGATGAGAGTGAGGATGAGGGTAGTGATGAGATGGATGAGCTGCCCTCTGATATTGCTGATGAGGAGGATTCGGATGCTGAGGTAGAAGCGGGAGAGGGAGAGGGAGAAGAGGAAGAGGCTAGTGATCCGGAAGAAGATGAGATTTGGAAGGTGAGTTATTGCTTCTCGTATGAGGAGTGAGTTTTCTGACCCCCACGCTGATGGTTCGTGCGAAAATAGGCCATGAAAGCCTCTATGCCTGGTGCGGACGATGATATGGGCTTATCAGAGGATGAAGATGAAGATGAAAGTGATGATATGACTGAGTACTCGTCTGAGGAAGGTGAGGGTGAAGGTGACGAGGAGGAAGAGGAAGAGGAAGAGGACGAAGAAGAAGAGGAAGAGGAGGAGGAACCAGTGCAAAGTAAATCCAAGAAAGGCAAGAAGAGAGCTCCCTCACCCGAAGAGGAAGATAGCGATTCATCGTTCCCTGATTTCGGGGATGAAGAGGATGATATCTTATCTGATTCCGATATGGACATGCCCGATATTCGACTGGATACTGCCATTTCGGATGACGAGGAGGAGGGTGACAAAGTTGAGACGGGTAAGAGGAAACGAAGTGAGGAGAGGAAAGCACAGAGGAAGAAGAGGAAGGAGGTGCCGATGTTTGGGAGTTATGAGGATTATCAGGCTCTTATTGAAGCTGGAGGTGAGGAGGAGGATTAGTGCTTTGATTGTTTTGGTGATAGGGATCATGTGCATGTATGTTTCGTATGACAAGCAGGCCCATTGTTCCTTGATCTTCTCGATCTCGAGGTAGATGCCTTGATATCTGAATGAACGAATCTCTTTGCCATATCCTGTGAATGGTGTGTACATCCTATTCGGTTCGGTTCGGTGAACACGGCTGATTAGTGAGCCACACGACCATTATCATGGCAGCGATCCAATCAAAATGACGTAATGCCGCTATCTGCAGATACATGTCAACAAATTTCACCCAACAACGCAAAATCCACTTCATCCCCTTGTGTCTTACTTTGATATACGAATGCGAAGCATTAGCATTAGCCAGCATACACTTACGCACAGCCATCATCATACACCGCATCACCGAATCACCAAGACAGACAAAGAGAGACGCATGCGAATACCCAGGAACTCCAAATTATTCTGCCTTCTGATATCACTCTCGTTTATACCTCCTCTTCTCATCTTTGTGGGATTACTGGCCTACTTAAACGAATCTATGAGAATCTGCTTACCATTCTCAATCGAACGACTCTCATCGACGGCTCATAGGAAATTATCTTGTCAGCCCCCTTCAACTTTCAATACTAGACCGTATAGCACCAAATTGGAAGGAATCATGCTTGAAGCTGAAGGGAACCAAGCAGATGGAGTAGCGGGAGGGCAGGAAGGAAGATTGGCTGGATTCCTACGAAGTCAGAAGGAGACGTTCTTGGATGATCTGCAAAAGGGGAAGGGAAAGGGTTGGACAGTGGTAATGGGGAATGAAGCTGGTGGTGGGTATCTCTTCCTGCTTCATCATCTCAAGTATACCCTTCAGTCCAAGTTCGCCCTTTCGTTGTTTTATCGAAACTCAGCTGATATGATCTATCTATACAGACCTCGACTCAATAGCATCCTCAATCTCATACTCCTACCTCTCCTCCACCCTCTCCGCGAAACGTTCCATCCCTCTCATCCTGACCCCACAGAGACTCATGACCCTCCGACCAGAGAACCTCCTAGCCCTCAAACTCTCCTCCGTGCCATTAGATTCCCTCCTCCACTCTGAACAACTCCCAATCCCCACAAACTCACTCTCATCCCAGGGAGTGAAATTTGGTCTGGTAGATCACAACAAGCTCTTACCTCTTTTCATACCCTCTTCGGAACATACAAATACCACCACCCAATCGCCCGGTAAACTGGACAGTCAAGGAGAGAGCGATGCGGTAGAATCAATAATTGATCATCATGACGACGAGCATTCTCACCCCAATGCGGAGGTTAGGGAGATAACTGTTCCTACTGGAAGTTGCGCTTCCCTAGTTACCAAGCATTTCGAACCTCAGTGGAAATCAAGTATATCTGGACCTGCTGGAGCGAGGGGAGGTCCCGTCCCTCCTGAATTGGCTACATTGCTCTTATCGTCGATTCTGATAGATACCTCCGGACTTAAACCGGGTCGAAAAGCCACACCCGTGGATTTTGCCTCTGCACAATTCTTATATACCTTATCTACCCTCTACACCCCGAGTAACGACACTCCAACAAACGGTAACGGTGATGGGGATGTAGTTGAATTTTCACAAGACGGCTCCAACATCCCTTCAGACCTTACTGCATTGAACGAGGAATTACAAAATACCAAATCCGACGTCTCATCACTTACGACCCCCGAACTGCTATTGAGGGACTACAAAGAATACCTTCTTCCCACTTCTTCGGACTCCTACGCAACCCTCAAAGTGGGACTATCGACCGTCCCGATGGGCCTTAAAACGTGGTTAACCAAAGAACCCAGTGGGTTTGAAAGTTTCTTAGGGGAGGTTGAAGGGTACATGGTCGAGAAGCAGTTAGATATCGAAGGAGTTTTGACTACCTTTAGCAATAGTCAGGGAAAACATCGAAGGGAGTTGGCCCTGGTCGTACGTACTGGCGGAGCCATCAAGAGCGAGGTGCAAGCGAAGAGGGTATTGGACGAGTTGAAAGTGGGATTGGAGGGAAGTGGAGAAGTATTGGATCTGAAGAAATGGGATAAGGACGATAAAGGTGCTAAAGTCAGTCTGTGGGAGAAGTACGCGGATAGGACGGTGGTTTGGAAGCAGGGTAATGGGAAGAGTACGAGGAAACAGGTCGCGCCGTTACTTGTGAGTGTGGTTTTCCCTGTATGACATGTCCATGGGTTTGTGTGAAGGAATCGATCTCGGAGTTGGCTGACTTGATGGTTTGTGCTTGGACTTGCAGAGAGATATAATTGCGAAGTTGGAGTGATGGTTCGTACTTTAAAGACGCGTCGAGTATGTAGGTAGTGCGAAGGGAGGTCTGGTCTAGTCTGGAAGATTCGTGATTTTGTGACCTATAGATAAAACGAGATGAAATGAAATGCAAACGTAATGATAATAGAATATATCGGCTGCGGTGAAAGTCTCTTGACTGCTCTAAACAGTGACATAGTATAAGATCTCATCAACGATTATCCCATCCGACTACTTGTTGAGCCAAATTCGATGCATAATTCACAACAACAGCGCAGTCTAGTAATCTATCTATCTATTTTATCTGACCCAACTAATCAAATCACATCATTTCGTCTAACTCTCACCTCCCACTTCTGGAACGAAGCATGTCCTATCCACCCAATCTGCCCTCTCGTCGTTTACGACGTGCTGATCAGATTCCTGGATCTGCCACTCCTTACGTCAAGTAGACTCTTAAGACGTCTCATTCACATCACACTCCGCTTGATGTCCGCCGGTCCTAACCCAGTCTGCTCTCTGACATTCCCTCGAACAGTACTTGGCCCAGCTGCAATATTTACAGGATATGGTAGGAGGGGCAAGACGGAAGTTCATACACCTATCGCAATCCACCAAGACGAGTCAGCAAGAGTGGCAAGCGACTTATCCCGGCTAGATGGGTTAGGAAATGAGGGGATCATTCCGGAGCGTCAAGATCAACTTACCACCTGCAAACCTCCTTTCCGCCCCATCTATCTTCGATCCCTTTATCTGGTCTATTCCTCTTCCACCATTCTTCTTTCGTTATACGATGGAACAGCTGAGGTTTATTGTACGAGTTGTTCGTTTCGTGCGAGAAGCTCAGGCCGTTTTTCACGCAGAGGTGGATGGAGGCTTCGTTGCCTGTTGTAGGGTCGGACTATGTAATATACATCCGAAATATCACCTTGTCAGCATACCTCAGTGACCTTTGTAGTCGGCAACCAATACACTTTGCCGAAGAACGGTTGATGCCAGACATGATGCTGTTCTCGTCCACTCGATTGGAGATATCACTCACAGCAATACTGTCACACCCTACCTCCTCCATGCCAAATCTCAGCACCTCCTCAAAAGCCTCTGACATGATTCCCTGACCCCATAGTTGAGGATGTATCTCGTAGAACAATTTACCTTCTACCTTGTTCTGATGCATCTGCTCGAACGTGGGTTGGGTGTACACCCTGCCTTTTGTAGGTGAGAAGGAAGATGAGGATGTAGGATAGGTAAGGGATAAGGCTATGTTGCCTATGAAGTATATCTACGTCAGCATCAGATCCATATAGATAATACCATCTGTTGAGGTAATATTGTACCCTCATTGGCAGATTTGATCAACTCACCTAGATACCCCTCGGCGGTAGATATCCTATTACTTATCCTCACCTGTCCCGGATCCTGCACCTTCAGCATCGAAGGGTCCAAAGCGGTTATCGCAAATATATACTCGTCTCGTCCCTTCGAGTTTGGGATGTTCGATACTCTCGGTATACTAAGGAAGGACATTCCCAAACAAAGTCACCTAGCTGTCTTTGGGGTCAAAGCGCCAGGGGAATCGGGCAACGTACCTAGACCGTATATACCTAGTCAGAAATGAATCCTTAATCTCGCTTATCCCAGGCGACCCATACCTATCTCTTCTTTTTATCAGCCCAACCCTCGGAACTAAAAAAAAAGGTGGGGGAAGAAAAACTGACAATTGCGTTTTCTGAACTATCGGTTCCGTCTTGATCCTCCTCACTCCCGTTAGATCACTGACTTCGCATTGTCTAAGCCTCAGCCTCGGGGTTATGAGCTCTAGCCTCTTGCAGGAAGGTGTACGAAAGATGTTCAGAATTGGTTTTGCCTACCAAAACGCACATGTCAGCTTAAACCCCTGACCGATGATATTGGGATGTAGCTCACTCTGTCCTCTAATAATCCCCATGCAGGCAGGTTATGCGTCTTTGCACCCTTTACCAGCTCTTTCTCCCATCTCGCAGTTTCATCCGGCGACTCAGGCGGTGGTGGAGGGATCTCATCAGGTATCTTACCTTGGTTAGGCTTGACTACATTCGCTTTCTACCATTAAGACTTATCTCGTCAGCCGGATAAGATGTCCTCGGTAGGTACAATATCTCAAGCTCACCTTAGCCTTCGGACCCTTCTTCTTCTTTTTCTTCTTCTTACTCTTACTGCCCTCTGCCCCTCCATCCGCAACTTCGTCTGGACTGTCCCCTTCAACATCCGAAGGGATGTTGATCCGACTACCGTCCACCTCCTTCATCATGGCTTGTACTATATCTGGTATTCCATCTGGATAATGTTCATCCGTACTATCAGGATATAGCTTGCTCATCGCCTACTCTCTATATAGCTTACTGCTGACAACGGTGATATGGTGTTTGGCTAATATAGGTTGGACATGACAATGTTAATGTTCTCATTCTCATGTTTTCGTATTCTCCAATTTCTCTCGCTTGAACAAAGGAAGCGGTGCCCCATGCTGAAAGCCGATTTGTCTTTACGTAACTGATAGCATGTTAACACATCCTCCTTTAGTCAGCCATACGAGTAGTGCCACACAGAGTTAACTACCTTTCATAGAAGACATTTCGTCACTAGCTGTGTGTCACAACGAGACTGGTCCAGTCATCAAACAGCTCGTCTCAGACCATCAATTGCATGTGTATGAAACCTCTCCTCTTCTTCATTCGCCATCATCGACACAAACGCTTCACAATTCCGCAAAATGGCTGCCCCTCGACAGTTGATACCGCGGGAGGACGACCAATACGTCGTTCCTCTCACCGCACCCTTACAGGCTGATTCCAGCCAGCACGAACAGTCAGCTGATGACTACTTACAGACAGTGGCAAACTTGCCGGGAATTTGGGACTACTGGAGTACTGCTGCACCTTTTACCAATCCCCTCACACATGGGGGAATGACCGTCCACGCAAGTACCGCAGATCCCTTTGCTACCACGACCTCTTATCGGACTCGGCCTGACCTGTCCAGCCCAGGATATCTCTTTATGTCTGTGTACCCCAGTGTTGTCGGATCCGGAAGGGTCGATGAGACCGATCTCCAAGGGTACATACCGCAACGAGACTTTTCAACAACAGCGGAGAGTGCCGCAATGCCAAGGCAGCAACTTTCTCGTGAGCATGGGATAGACGAAGAGGTCGAAGCGTATCCGGTCGGTATCAATAGTCTAAAACGACGAGCTGCTACAGAAGACACATTCTTTCCTCGCAAAGACCCTAAGTTGTCATTCCCTCAAAATGGATTGACCGAGCTTTCGCCACAGGCCCAGCCCCCTTCCGCACAACCGTACTTCAATCACGACCCTACGATTGATCCAAGTATCACTAACCCTTTCTGGGCACAATTCGATCTAGAAGGACCTTGGTGGAGCACCACTGTGTCAATCCCTTCCGGCATCATGCCTGGCCCGACATCCAGCTATTCTGAATGCCAGATATCTCGCGAACAAAACGTGGACGGCAAACGTGTTGTTCTGGGTGCCTCCTTGAGGTTCTTCCTGAATTCTAAGGCCAAGAATTTAGGTTCAAGCGGGACAAATAACCGATGTCAACTATCTCGCGAGGGGCAGTCTGATACCTTCACTTTCACCAAATACGGCAAACCATATGATGAAATCGCCGCACCCATTCAAAATGGATCCCGTTCAACTGAGGGTTATTACAAGGGCGATTGGTCTTCCAGACTTTCAGTGACTGTTCCAGACTACTCCAACGATACGATCGATGTCCAGTCGATCACATTCCGGGATCTTCGGGCAACATCTACTCCACGAGACACCTCGCGAGCGGCAATGCTACATAATCTATTTTGTGTGAGTAATCCCGTGCGGGCATCGGACGGAACGGGTAGATATGAATTCGAGACGGCTCAGGGCGAGTATGAGGTTCATATTCCCTGTGAGGCGAAAGTGGCTCGCCCCAAACGCGAGTTGGACGCAGTTTTCAGTATCATGTTGAAGACGACACTCGCGGAGTGAGGTCAACTCGCGAAAAGGTACCTTACTGGCATGATGCCTGTATCTCACGTGGTGGGGTGGATTTCTTTATGCTCTGTGTTTTGTGTTATGAATCAGTCCCGTGTGAGGTTCCATAGGGGATATGTAGCCGCAGTCTCCCGGCATTGTTGATCGGGACCAAGTAAACAGAACACGAAACGACCTCATGGGCTGTTGTTTTTGGTTTTTGGAGCATTGATGTATATGGCACAACTCCGTTTGCTTCTGGTATATTCAATTGCAAAATTATCCCCAATCCAGCCGTCTGAACAGAGTGCCTTCAGACCTGTGTCTTAGTGCCGCTGCTTATGAAGTAAAACTCCGCACACCAGTCCAACCTTTCGAAGGCATCAGATACACTTTTCTGGCTGTGAAATGACCTTAACACAAAGGGAGTTTCTCTTGTGGCCTTCGTTGTAAACTGTCGAAAGAGGTCTTCAGACATTGGGCAGGACAAATCTTAAGGCGAAACGCGAGACTTCCCTTTACGCCACCAAGTGTGTGTGCGATTTCTGACTCGTCGTAGCCTTTGTCTGTCCCGAAGCCACTTGCTGTTCGTCCTTTAGCCGAGCGGTGAATTGGACTTGCGGACTAAACTGCGTTTTGACCTTCTGAGAAGCGAGAAAAGTTGACTCAGCAGTGCTGCTCTTTTCTTTGAATTCAGAAGATGACGTGCTCCAGAAGGAAAATCGTAGCACTGTGACATCACGAGCCATAACACGAACGTTCGTGTTTGACCGAGCTGAGATCCATATGTACAGTATAAAATCCACCCTACAATGCGGATTGGAACGCGCGTACCGTAACCCGTGCTTCGCAACTGTCCATCATGTTTCCAAGTTCAGATACCTCCTTGTTGGGTGGCATGCGTCGGGATCTCAACGACATCGAGGAGCTGGTGAATTGTCAGCCCTCGCAAGGTGTCCCAGCCCCAGAGAACATTGAGATCGACGATGAATGTGGACTCATCACGCAACCCTACGAGCCATGGGGCAACAACCTGGAGGTCGGACCCACGAGTAACAGGGGAAACGGCCAAAGTCTCCAGGATTATCGCCTTCCGCCCATCGGCTGTTCGGAACACAGTCCGCACAGTGACCTCACGAAGGCCACTCTCAGGCCATTCACAACGAAATACGTATCGACACGAGGTCTAACAAAACGAGACTTCGAAACTGCCATGCATCCCACCTTCACGTTGGGAAAGACGATCTTGAAGCCCCGCCTCACAGATGAAAGGACCGGAACAACGGAATGGAGCGTGGGTCAAATTGGTGTCCTGCAAGATGTCACCCTTTGGTCGACGGAAGAGCGAGAACCCAAGTCCTCCAATATGCAAGCAAGGTGGAGCTGCTCAGTATCTCTTGACGAGAACCGCCTCGGTGGGAAAGTATGCTTCAATGACAGGGACTCACTGCGTTTACAGTGTATAACTCGCAACGAATTGGACCCGTTCGTACCCGTGCAACACAGGAACGCAAGTGGCACTCTCCTAGATAAGATCAGGCAATCCTTCATGCAAGAAATAGGAGCTCAGACCTCCAAAGAAAGGTGCACACAAGTGCCATCCTCTTTGATCAGATTTGATCGACCCATTCAGAAGCTTCTGAGATTCCAAGGACGAATCGCCAGCGAGCAAAGTAAGGCTCGTCGAAAGACTGGAGAGATCATACCTCTCACTATCAACGTCAGTCTGAGTTTTTCCCCTAAGAGCGATGAGACCGCTCTATTCCAAGAGTGCAGTTAAGACTAGCCAGCGGCATTCGCAGGTAGAGACTCTTTCCCTTTCGCTGGAAACGGACACACACTCAGCTTTGTTGTGGAGGCGTGATTAGATCAGTTAAATTATCATATCTCGCGCTATCTCTCTTTCTTCTTCGTATGCAAGATTGTTTACAATGAGCTTGTAGCCTTCCATCCCGCGATGTAAGTGAATTGGAATTTCGGAATTCCACAAAAAGTATGGGGGCACATCTCGGCAGAAGCCTGAGACAGGAGGACTTCAGCTTCTGTTCACGCAGGGGGGTCCTGTCCCTCTCATTCAGACCAGCTCGGGCAGTTATGGGAGAGACTAGACCTCGAGGGTCTCATGCAAGGACCCTACCATTGCGTCCTTGATTGACCAGCTTTGATTAACGATCAGTAGCAGGTTCGGAGTTCTCAAAGACACTCATCGGCGGAGTTCGCGCGATCGGACAGAAACTCAGATTACTGCTGACTTTCTCATCAACGGATGAGGATGGTCTTCCCGTCTGACATTGGGTACAGGTTTGCCGCATGAGGATTCTGATAGACCTCGTTACTATGACACTCAGCTCCCTGTAATGTCACGACTTCAGATGGTCGCATTTCATATCTTAACTTCACTCGGCGACGCAAGTCCCAGAACCGTCATTGATCGGTCATGAGACATGCGTATTATCTGCATTGAGTCGCACAGCAGAAGAGACGACAAATCCCCACATAACGCAATCTCACGAACCATCATTCCGGTAGACGATCATTTCATCCTTTGTGATCTTGTGGTACGTGATGGAAATCCTTTCTCAAGATTGGTCAGATAACCCTTGATACTCCACCCCTGACATCTGTTAGATGTCTCACTGTTGAGGGGTTTGAAAAAACAAGCCCATTTCGAAGGTCCTTGACGGTGTCTGCACATCTCTCGCTTGATATTCCTGCCCAAGAGTAATCAACCCAAATATCAATCGTTACTCAAATGTCCAGTGGCTACAATCCGATGAAACCAGATGATCCTTCTCCCGAGTGGTGGATGTATGATGAATGTCGCGGCAAAGACGGGACTTGCCAGCTCGACCCATCTCCCGGAAGCCAAGCCCTTCCCTACTACATGCCTCAAGGACTGTTCGATCGCTCTGTGGCCTCAACAAGCCCCCACCACGCCACAATGTCTGGAGGCAGGGGACATACCTCAACGGACAGTGATCAATATCCGCCTCAATACACAGACTGGGACACCACACCTCATCCTGAAATGGTTACGTCTCTGTTAGGCGATAGTCACGGTCACAACTATTTCAATCTGGTCAATAATGTTAAAACTGTGGAACCCATGCGATCGAGCCTCAGTCAGTCTGGCTCGATGCAAAGCATATCCTAAAGAGCATCACGCAGTATCAAGCGTACGAAAACAGCGCACAACGTCAAAACGTCTAAGCCTGCGCATCTCGAGCTCGTGCCAGGCGCCACCGACAACGGGGTTCCCACAACGCAACTTATTGTGGTAATTTCTTACACCCTTTTCAGATGAGGGAAGGCGACTTTTCCTCTTCCAATCCACTGGATGAATTCGCTTTGAGGGACACCGTGATGAGACCGAACAGCCTCGTTCAAGCGCAAAACCATAACCAGCCTATGCCCTCTGAAAATGACACTAAGGATCAACCTGCTCATGAGGACGATTTCACTGCCGATGTTCCCTGTCTGAGAGGTGCTAGCGCCGCAGCGTTTGGGAAGTTCATGGATCCAGAGTTGTCGCGGGACAAACCAAAATCAAAACTGACCCGTAAGGCTGTTAGCCAGGTTTTCACATCATGTATCCGTTCCGCAGGTATTCAAGGAGCCGCGCTGTTCGATGCAGACGACGTTCGTTATAAACCCCATCTGAATGCAAAGATGGGTCATTGGCAGAGAAGTCTCGAGTTGATCGTCGACGATGATTTGGCAAAAGAAGTTTGTGGCAGTGACTTTGGAAAACTGCCAGACACTTTGGAGTACACCGATCTCAAGCCTGGATTTGATAAGCCCAAAAAAAGAAATTCAAGAGTGATCTATGACATATGGAAAAAGGGGAATCCGCACACATACTTGGGCGGTGGTCAGTATCAATTTGACGAGGATAAAGACCTCTACACCTTGGAACCTATCTCTTGCACCTGTACACTGTATTGGAACTTCAATGGAAAACGCGGATATGAGCAACGGGTGCCCATGCAGCTCACGGCCGAATTTCAAGCTGACGGAGCAGTCCGAGCGCTATCAAATGACGTGGATTGTTCGACCCAGTAATTGGTGTCGGCCTGAAAAACATCACAGAGCTAGGTGTAGTTTGGAAATTCTGGAGTGCTCGCGAGTTGAGGTGGATCTTTGATGCAAGAATGAATGGTTAGACGGGTGATACTCATATCCCGCACTATGCCTTTCAATCCTCCGATGTAAACACGTTCACAAAACGATCACAGAGCAAGCAATCTCTCATCTATTTGCAGACTTAGTCATCGCACCCCATGATGAAACACCGTTGTAGTCCTTAGCCCGGCAGGTATTTGCAGTATCAAGCGACTCATCTAGCCTCTCCTTGGGTAGCACACATTGACGGAAAAAAGCCTGCTGTGCATGGAGGCAACTGTCATTTCGGAAACAGCGTGAGGTCACCAACTCGCACGGACACCATTGCCTCACCTCTGTGCCCGCAAGGTATGCGGAACACGATGCAGAGCAGCTTCAATGAGATAGCCAGAGTCGAAAGTCGAAAGGAGATTTCTTCCCTACCGCACCTTTGAGGTCAGTGTACGATAAAGGTGGCCCATAGGACAAAGATCCGAGAACAACCAACAGCTCCAACACGGCATCGTCACAGCAAGTCCGACGACATCCGCTTTCCAATATCTGGTCACACACAATGGACGGCCGCATTATTATGGGTACATTTTGTTTGGGAGAGTCAATTTTCAAGGCAGCTTCTCACTGGGCTTTTGATGAGTACACAATCACAAAAACAATCATGCCTTGACAGTTCATACTGCCACATTCGCTTTCTCGTGCTTCCAGTGATCAAGGTGAGGGCCCCACCCCAACCACTTCCAGACCGAGCCAAGATATGCATGCAAGCCTAGCTGCTCTCCCTGACCTGATAAGGCGACAGGTATGAGGCACACACTACGCATTACAACGTACCTAAAGGGGGATACATACGAACGGGGTGAAAACCTGAGATAATTCTTCTTAGGTGAGTTCTCTCAGGAAACCCGAAGCAGAAGAGATGGAGGAGAGAGAGGGGATGGGGGAGGGATGAAAAAGCGTTCTAAGAGCTTGATATATATATATATATATGAGAGATAAGATAGGGAAAATATAGACAGATATCAATCACAAGTCAAAGTGATATATAAGTCCCAGAGGTGATCTGTGCAGAGCACAGGCCGGATTGGAGGGGTAGAGTGATACTCTCACCGAGAAATCCACTCATCCTCTGACATTCCTACAGGTACAATCTCGTTTTCCGGTCGAATCATGTTATTCACATGTACGTTTATGCTTCACCTCCATCCAGAAGGGGAGACACATGTATCTTCAGGATTTCGGCTCCATTTACTATCCTATAAGAAGGTCACTAGGCTTTCAATAGTGATCATGGGCAAGAAGACAAACAAGAATTTGAACATAAGGAAGACTGTACCCGTCCTAGTGGATATCAGCTTGACAGTTTTATAATTAGGCGATGGAGGCTTATGGTAAGGCTTCTTATATTCGAACATGATGCATCTGCCTGCTTGCCGAGTAAGCTCGTTTTAGCAGTAAATGACCTTCAGCAGGAACATCGTGGAGATCATGTCACGTCCCGGAGAACCCTTTGCGGATATCTGAGTAATGTCAGTGAGGAACCAGCCGAGAATCGAATGAGGGTAAGCCGCGTTGTGCGGAAACTCAACATTGTGCACAAGATTTGTGCACAAGATAGACTTCTGTTGACAAACTCCAACCGATCAAAGGGCATGGATCCTCATGGCGAGCTATCGCTTTCTCTTGTACGTTGGTTGAGTGATCCATTTAAAGTGAGCAGGACGTCAGCAAATAGTGGTAACAGAAGTCTGTTTTTGTCAAACTAATCTTCGAATTGGGCAGTACGTGACCGAAGTTTAGTAGTCCTACGAACACTATCGACCGAACCTCCGAATATTCTGGCAATTTCGGGTGAGCGATGACATCAATGTACAGCTTTCTGTCCATTTCCAGAGTGACTGACGCCTTCCTCCTTTCATTGGGTCTTCTACGATTGTGAAACATGAAACACATTTTCAGATGTCAGTCACTCCTTTTGGCGTGCGTCTACTGGACTATGGGGTGATTTGGATGCACGTATCTATATATATATATCTTGAGAGTATATGATTTCCATTGAGGGTCTCCCGGTACAGCTTCATGTACTCTCTTTCAAGCCTACATTTACTTTGACATTGAAACTGTGCATGAAAGCATACTAGCCAGCTATGTGGCGACATTTCAATCAACCGGAGACATATCCCTCACAAACCGGAGGAGCCGACTTGCCACCTTTGGCAAACTCGGAGAACAATGATCAAGATCAGCTGTCTGATGAACGACCTAACTCATCTTATGGCTTGGATGGGCTTGGTGGTCCGTCGGGGGATATATTGACTTCAGGTTGTCAAAGGCACCCTCCGAGGTCTTCAGATATATATTCAGATTCCTCTCGGCTCCTTTCACTCTCCACGTTTGCTCCCTCCTCCCACGAGATTCTCCGAGATGGTCGACCTTGGTACACTGGCTTCAGAGCAGCTCCAATTGTGCAACTGGATTTCAGACCGATACCAGAGATGGATATGTCTCTACTAACGGAGGCCGACCACCCTGAAAGCTATCATCAAACCGCACTTCAGAGAAGTCCGGCCGATTCGTACAGCATTTGTACGACCAACTCATCAGAAGTTCCAGGCCCCCGGAACTTCGACACGGATTCCCAAATTGACATCAGTGGTTTTGAAGGAGTTCAGCATGACGATTATCAAAGTCTGGATCGCGCTGCGTCTTTAGCACAGACAGCTCACCAAGAAAGCCTCAATGAGAAGAACTTCTACAATGTCCCAACTAGTATCAGCCCAGCTAAACATACCCAACTCGACTGCGATTGGCCATGCGCTTACAATATGCCTCTAACGCCAACCAGCAATGCCTTAACATATCATGCCAAACTTATCTCGCCGAAATCTGACTCAGGCTTGACATCGCAAGTACATCAAAGTGGCACACAAGGAGAAACCAGAAAGCCTGCTGGATTGTTGAAGGGTGCGACCAAACAGTGTTTTCACGAATGTATTACCAAGCAATTTTCGAAGCCCGTGAACGCATCCTGCGTGCTAAGCTGTGAAAACCCCAAGTCCAATCGCTTCTCGGCATCTCAAATCCGAAGTTCTCGCCAGAAATCCAATCCGGGCAAGCCGAAGGGTAGCCGGAAGAATACCGCATCGCTTCATATCGTCAAAGTCCCAGGCTGGACTCGCAATGTGACGTGCGGAGAGATTCCGGTAGGGAAATGGAAGTGGAATCTCGACATCACCTTGCCCGACACCTCCGTTCATTACCTGTTCGGCAGACCATTACAAAAGGGAGATTTGTTATACTATTCTCAATTGACCGCCGAGCCGAAACCTATTGGAACTCACCGGGATATTTTATATCGCAAGTGGCGAGAAGACAATCCCAGCGAAGCCTTAGTCTATGGTGTAAATGCATTTCGAGAGCTTCAGACCGACTATTCCTCAGGCCCTATTTCCTGTACATGTGTCTTGCAAAGGTCTATCGGCAATCCTGAAGATGTCAGATATTGTGCTGAAGTGCCTTCTGAATTCACAATGACATTTCATGCCGCTCGCTCACTCACAGAGTAGGGAAACGCCTCAAAGTGCGAGGACTCACCCAACCATGGGACGCACAACCTGCCCATACGATCATTCTGTAGGTCTTCAGCCAGTAGTGTGTATGCATACCATGATTTGTCGTGTACGGCTCGAATCACGTTGGTCAGACGTCACATGGATACCGAGCCATTTTGAGTTAACAGTCCACTTCATACATCTACCGTCTCGGATTCATTATAACCACATAAATGTAAGCAGCTGTGCCAGCGAACCGTTCAGCGGCGATTGATATCCCATTCTCTGTCTGAGTTTAGAATGCGTATTTTCATATAAGTCACTGTTGTTAAAAGTAGAGTGTCATGCCCGGGCAGTGTGACTAAGGGTAATAATGTGTATGACGTGGCACCGTAATCCCTTGACGAATCGTCTGCAGATCATTCAGTCCGGACACTCCCCAATGTTCTCACAAAGCTCAACCGTCGGCTGGCTTTCCAATTCCGTAGAACACATCGTTTGCACCACCATACACCGCCCCACCCACAGTCATTTCTAATGACGACGTCGATACGATCGCAAAACCTCACCTAGGGGCTCCCTTCTGCTACAAAGGCAAAGGCGGGCGTCCAAAGGAGAGTATTTATCATGCATCCTTCGTTTGGAAGAGGATAAAGAGGGCTAAAGCTTTCACGCTGCTGAGTCCCAATAGCAATGAAAAAGGCATCCAAAATATATCGAGTTCAAGGGACAGTTCCTTGTGTCGCCTCTAAGAGACCGGAGATGAAGCTCTGCTATCGAGAGGGAAACGCTTACCAGTCAGTCATTGTCGGCTTCTCAGCCATACCGCGTATCTTCCTTCAGCACCTGATCGAGAAAACGTGGATCAAAAGGTTATCTGTGGTAAACCCGATCAACCAATCACTTGTAAGATCGCTAGTATTTTCATATCTCGAGGACGACGGAGCGCAGCGTCATGAATCCTTCCTTCTTGCAACGTGTGTCTCTCAGCCAAAGGATGTCACACCCCACTCCTTTTGATCCGGGCCATTCTGCGCGTTTAAGTGACGAAGATGTGCTTCCGCTTACAGCAATACTTTGTTTCGCGGCTTGACGTCCTTTGATACCTTGACACAGCCTTTCGATTCAATGGAAGCGTGTTCGTGGACTTATGTGACATTCTGCAGCTACGACATTCGGGACGCATAGGTTAGACATAAACACATTCTGTTCTCTTTTCTGTGATTCAGCACTCTTTCAACCTTTTCTTCGTCCTCAAGATTCCCTGACGGGGATGTATCCGGCTCACCACAACTCGGCACCCCAGTGCTCCGTGTGTTCGGGTAGAGAGGACAATGGATGTGACCACGAGCAAGCCGACTTCACAATGTCCAATCAACATAGCCTACCAAATCATAATGCAGGAATACCAGATCAAGGCGGTTATGAAATTGTTGATTCAAACACCTTGCCTGCACAGCAAGCTTACGATTCCGCAAGATGGCTAGCTGACACCTTTAAAACGATAAATGCTGCATCCAGCGCAGTGCCATCCTACTTTGACGTCGCGTATCATACAGGCCAATCGCAAGAGGGAGCAGCGAATGTCTCACAGCTCATAGACCCTTTGGTTCAAAGTGATTTATCATGTCAAGTTATCGGCATGTACCATAGACAGTCTCCCTTGGGCACAACTGGCAACCACGCTCATGCCGGGCTACTGGCTCATTCCTACCTCCCAACAGAGACCGTAAATCAGGCTCCGGTATCATGGCAAGGGTATACGGTACAACACCCAAACCAGTATTTCCCAGAGTGGGTCGGTCCTCTTCCATCCCAAGGCGGATCCACCCACTACCAACCTCAACGTGTCAATTTTGACGCTGCGCCAACCTATGGTCACACTATGCCGTTCAGCGCTTTATATTCGAGCGCGGTCCCTCATACCCATCAGATTCCATCTGCACCTACTGGCTCGAATGGGCAAATTGGGACTCCAGTGACTGGAACTTCAGAGCCAGCCATGTATCGAGGTGTCACAAAGAGAACTCTGGAAAAATTCACAAAGGACAAGTTATCACAGCGCATCCCAAAACCTCCTTTGATTTGCACAGATGCGGGGAACAGAAAGTTCTCGGTCTCCCTCATCAGTGAACCCGACTCTGAAACCTTTTCGGAAGAACCAAACGCGAAGGGCAATTGTTCTGAATACTTCATCAGAAGTACGAACGGTGGCATGATTTATAAAGATATCACTCTAGGTAAATGGAGATTGGATCTCACTTTGAGTCTTGATGATCAAGTGGCCCACAGCCTTTTTGGCACGGCGTTGGTCCAGGGAGATCAATTGCATTACTCGGATTTGAGCTTCGCCGACAAGACACCATCTGAAAACCTTTCTGGCTTTCTCTTTGATCGATGGACCATGGCAAATCCTCCGAAAAATCTGAGTAATGGCGTCGTTGAATTCGTTAACCAACCGAAAAAGAACGTCTTTTCCTCCGATAGTATATCTTGTACTTGCAAGTTATACGGGATTGCTGATGGACAAGGCGGAAGAACGAAGACGAAATATCAGACCTTTGTGTTTGCTGAATCTGTTCTTATGTTAAATGTGACTGAATCTATCTGACTTGATGCTATATACAAATGTCATTCTCAGACCAGCTGATAAGACTTCACCTTTCACGAAGTACAGTCCTTAACGATTTTGATGAAAGTCATACCTTGCTCGTGCAGGGCAATATTTGGGATTATTGGAGACTACATATCATTCTGGCAAGGTAGATTAGCTAAGAGCTGGAACTTTGCAAGCAGATTGAAATGTAGGAGGTGCTGTTTTGACCGAATCTCTGTGATATATACAGAAGCTGTGGAAGATTCGTAAACAACCACTATGCAGAACGGTAACTGTCATTCCAAGGGCTTGGTGTCTGATTCCGTCAAAAGAGATCAGAACCCTTTCCTTTGATGCTCGAGTCGACAAATGATGGTCAATGCAGATACACTCAGGTGGCAAGCTGGGAGGAGTAGTGTTTCGTTTCGTTTGTTGATTTCCTTTGACGACTTGAAATCATCCTTTCAATCAAAGGGTTACCGGAGAATCTGATAAGATCTTTGTATGTGAGAGTCGACATACATAATATACCTAAGTGCATCAAGGCTCTCCCCGATTTTAGGGGTCTTTCCTAATATATTCTCGTTCCTCAATTCACTATTTTCCATTCCTTCCCCCTTCAGTGACCAGATAACATGTACCCGGGATACCCGGGATATGGCGCTTCAGCTACGCCACAGGAGGCGCACAATGCGCACTGGAATCAACGGTCAAATGCAAACATGCACGCCAATCGACCTGGCCACGAAGGGTACAGGTGGAATTCTTCCACGCAGCGGAAGAGACAGGACGCTTTCAACCAACAGAGCACGAGCATCCAAGAGGGATGGGCGGAAGAGGTGATAAAACGTTTCGACGCTGGTCACAGCGATGTTCCACCTTTTTTCTCAGACGGTTATCGAGATAATCAACAAGTTGTGCATGCGAACTACGATACAGAATAACAGGTGAGTTACATGCTGTAGAAAGCTCTCACTTTCCCGATGATTTCCTTGGGTATTCCGCCCCACCTCATGCTGAGGTGGATCCACAGGATGCGATATCATATCTATTGATTGGAGCGCCAAGCGATACGGGAGCACTGGAAGAAGATATCCAAGGGCACAAGACTGGCAAGAACGGTTTTGAAGATTCTCGTGTGCCTTTCGATTATCTCATCAGGGGATTCGATCCTTCACGACCGCCCCGGAACGATTGGAGAATTTTATAGGTTGCGAATTCTCGAATGTTGAGGAGAGTAAACCTGCGTCTGTGTTGGAATGTATCGATTCCACTTCCGGGATCTTCTCGTCTTTCCGCATCAGCAATACCAATACCAATCCTGAAAGAACAAAGCAGAAACATCGTCAAAGAGGCTCAGATTACTACATCAACGATTCCTCCGGGAGCGGTACCGGCATGTACTATAGCCAAATTCCCACGAGCAATTGGGGGCGAGATCTCACCCTGTCTCTTGATCCCCAAACTGCTCTGTTTATGTTTGGACGACTTCCGATCCGCGGAGATATTTTGGGCTTCTCGGACTTGGCGATACGGGGGAAGGGATCCAAGCAAAGCACTGCGGAGTATCTGCATGATTGTTGGACCTCGGCTAATCCATATCACAAGTTGTCCCAAGGAATAATTCAATTTGACGGGCAACAGAACGCGTACCTCTCGGCAAGAGCTCCTTGTACTTGCACGATATCCGCGACAAATGTACTCACAGGGCAAAACACATATTGTTCCAACGCCTCTGCTGATATTACTGTTAGTTTACATGGTTAACCGTGATATATGGTATTCAAACATAAACATGCTTGTGCCATTGCTCGTTATATTCTTTTTGCCATATTCGTTATTTGAAAGCGGAGTGTGTGCATATGCATACTCAGTATCGTTAGAAGGTCTAAGGATATCCTTCATGTACTACTGTATCAAGCATTCGACTTGTTCTTATCAATTACCTCTAATTCCTCCCTTTCCTCTCCCTTTTCCTCATCTTTACTCTGTATACTCTCAGTCAACTGAGCCTGCCACAATCTCTGATACACCCCTCCGTCGATGTTCATCAACTGTTCGTGCGATCCTTGTTCGGCTACTTTACCTTCTTGAAGGACTATAATGAGATCTGCGTCTGAGATTGTTCGGAGTCTGTAAAGCCCAACACGCAACGATGTCCGTATCAGTAAAGAACCAAATCACGGTGCCGGCGCGCACGAGAAACTTACCTATGAGCAATGAACACACTAGTCTTCCCTCCACCCAACAACGTATTATTTATATTCCTCATCAACTCCGTCTCAGTATACACATCTAGCGCACTAGTAGCCTCATCAAAGAACAATATCGGTGGGTCCTTGAGCAGCAGCCTCGCAACGGCTAACCGCTGTTTCTCCCCACCCGAAATCATCAGCCCCCTCTCACCCACTTTCGTATGGTATTTATCCGGTAATCTCTGTATGGTATCTTCCACATGTGCTTTTCTGGCAGCTTCATATACTTCTTCGTCCGTCGCAGAGAGGTTCCCATATCGGATATTATGCAGGATATCATTATGGAACAGCGGGGTATCCTGAGGAACCACCCCGATGGATTTTCGTAGGGATTCTAATGAGACGTCCTTGATATCCTGCCCATCTATCAGGATTCGACCGGATTGAGAATCGTAGAATCTGAATAACAACCTGAAGACGGTGGATTTACCGCATCCCGATGGTCCAACGATGGCTACCTTGTGTCCTGAGGGGATGGTGAATGACAGGTCCTTGAAGATGGGTCGTTCGGGGTGGTAGCCGAAATTGACATTTTCGAATTTGATCTCTCCGCCCTTGAGAGCGAGGGGTTTGGTATTGGGTCTGTCCTATCAGACAGAGATCGATTTAGTAACGATGACTTCGGCGATATGATCTAGAAGGGTAATTTATGTTAGATCACGTATGACTCAGACTCACCTTGATACCGGAATCTAAACTCTGCAAATTAAACATAACTTCCATATCTATCAAACTCTGTCTTAATTCTCTATACACCGTACCGAGGAAGTTGAGCGGTAAGGACAGTTGAAAGACCAGCTGGTTGACCATGACTAGATCACCAACCGTCATGGTCCCTACATATCCATGTCAGCTACCAGCTCTCGCACAGAATGCTCCTCTTGGATTTATAAGATGTTCACGTACCTTTCACCACCCCCTGAGCAGCAAGCAACATCATCATCGTCAAGGCACTTGAGAAAATAAAGTTCTGTCCCGAATTCAACATCGCAAGGGAAGTTGCAATCTTCACTGAAGCGCTTTCATACGTTTTGAGCGTTTTATTGTATTGAGCAACTTCGAACTTCTCATTGTTGAACGCCTAGTCCAGGAATTGTCATGATCAGCTGTTACTTTGTGCGATTGTCCGAGAGATGGATGAGAAGCTGAAACTCACCTTGACAGCTTCGTAGTTGATCAAACTATCCACAGCAACAGTCGCACCCTTATTATCAGCCGAGTTCGCCTGTTTCCTAAATTGCGTTCTCCAAGCTGTCGTCTTGACTGTGAACCACGTGTATAGACCCATCGTTATAGCTGTGACTGCTGCAAAGTCCCAACCGAACTTCCAAGAGAGGATACCGCATACCATTGAGATTTCCAGGGCGGTGGGAATGACGTGAAAGACTATTGAGGAGAGGATGAATGATATACCTCTGTGATAGCACCATTAGCACCAGCTGGATGTGTTCTGCTCAATCAACGACGACGACGACGTTGCACCCGGGGCTGTGAGAGGGGATCAATGTGCCAACTCACTTGGTACCCCTATCTATAGCTCTAGTCAAACCACCAGTCTGTCTCTCCAAATGGAATCTCATGTCCATATTCAAAAGGTGTTCGAACGTTTCCCTTGCTACTTTCCTAATAGCACTTTGTGAGACAGAAGCAAACACTGCGTTTCTCAATTCCCCAAAAGCAGTGGTCAAGATCCTTGCGGCACCGTCTGAACACAAAACCTCAAGTCAGCTTTCCGCTCTGAGCAGTTCATCCCCTTACTCCAAGCTACAAGATACACGCTTGAACCCCATCTTACGATAAGATACGTCTTCACATTATGAAGCACAAACTCACATCCAGCAATGGAAGCACCCGCCAACACCCAAACCGTACTACTCTCCGTTATAGGCACATTCAAACTATCCACTATAGTTTTGAAGAAAAACGGTACCTGTACATTCAACACCTTTCCAGCTACCAACAACCCCAAGGCACCTATCACACGTATTTTCACTTTCGCATTGTTCTTCGGCCAGATATTCTCCGCTAGCTTCACGATGATTCGCCAGTCTGTCTTGTCCTGTGCAGAGTTAGAGACGTCTTTCGGTGATGCATCGGGGTTTAGCGCTGGAGTTGAAGTGGATTTGGAGGATGATTTGGCCGGAAGGCCGGTGGTGGTAGATGGAGGTGGGACTGATCTTCTTGTTGTTGTGGAGAATGATGCTACTATGGAGGTCGATCTGGGTTGACAGCTTACACAAGTTTTGATTGATGCTCTGAGAGATGGCCGCAGTGCTGAGCGTGGTAGTGGAGTCGTCGCTGAGGTATGTAAGGACGATGACCTTCCTAGGGGTTTCGGAAAGCATGACGTCGACGTATTCCTCGATGGACCAGCTGCTGACCAGGCCAGCGGTGATCGGGGCAGGGCATATCGACTGCAGGAGCCGAAGCTCATTTTGTGTGTGTTCGATACTGATTTTACGGTTCTGTGGAACACCAACAAGATGTACAACTGTCAAAGTATACAGACTGGTTAGGCCGAATGAATCAAACCATTTTATCATCAGTTTATACTCGTAGTTGGTAGTATGATGCCATCGAAGGACGAGCTGATCGTGCCTGATGAATTACCAAACGTGAGGACTACTCCGCCGCCGGAATATCCAACCTTTAGGTCAACAGTGCCACACAGCAAATCCCCGAATCACCAAGTCTGTAACACCGTGGAAGGAGTAATCTAATTTTCATCTCTTCTCTTTAAGTTGTTATAATAACCGGACCACCCACCATACATCACCGGCAAATCAACGTCCGAGCAAATCCACTGCCATTACCCATAACATCACCATTACTCACTGGTCAACCAGTACATACGAAACATCAGCAGGAGGGCATACAGAGCAGCAACAACCAACTATATACTGGCACAAGCAGGAGAAGATCTCCACACTGCAACTTCAAGCAGCTTAATACCTACGAAACTCATCCCACACCCAGTCACACGCTCAGCCACCCCACCCTCCCATAACACCTAACACTCGGTTACGAGATCACAAAGATTTGCCTATTGCTATCCTTTCATCCGTTATACCTTCATACTTGTCTTACTCATCCCCCCACCTATCTCTGGATAACACGTCAATCTCATTACCGGATCCATCCATCAATCGACATCTCCCATACCCGTCACGTGGATCTGATCTATAAACCAAGAGTTATCTAATCAGAATGAAACGAAATTGGGAAGGTTCAGGAGGATCATCCACTGGTAATTCTTCTTATGGACAATCAAATGGAATACCAGACGAATCAGGTGGATGGGTACAGGTATCCTCTCATCCATATGCCCAAGCCTACTCCTCGATGCCGAACCCATTCCAACCTTCCCCTTTACACAATTCGACGACGTACGATCAAAGTTCCCAATACATCGATAACAATCTTCAATCCCACACTCACCAAGATAAGAAACCGCGAACGGACAACTCGCCGAGAGAATTAGGTGGAGGAGAGAGTGATAATGATGAGGAAGATGACGAGGAGGACGACGAAGATAACGATGGCAGTGCGAAGGGGACGCCAGCTGGAAAAGGGAAGGGAGGGAAGGGGAAGGGGGATAAACCGAAAGTCAAGTTGACGAGAGGGTCTAGGTGAGCCACGCTTCACAAATTCTCGTTCTATGAGAGAGTTCGAGCCAATAATTCTCCTTCTATAGAGCTTGCATCGCTTGTCGAAAGATTAAGATGAGGTGTATACCTGATGAATCTGCTGGTCCAGGTGCACCATGTAAGGTGGGTAGTGGTTCCTCCCACAGCACAGATCACAAAGACTATATGAGCTGAGGATTAGATGTATATACCAGCGGTGCAAATCAGGTGGTCACGAATGTATATTCGAGGAATCGAACCGAGGTAAACGAAGTACTCGTAAGAACGAAGCCATGGCAGCCAAGATGGCCAAATTCGAAGCTGCTTTGAAGGGCATTGGCGCAGTGAGTGATAGTCTACCTTAGTCGGCTTACATCACACAGTTGGTCTTCTGTATACTTAGCTGGAGGATATTGTCTATAGGCATTGAGCAACCTCGACCAACCAGCTCTCAACTCATTCTCGACAGCTCTACACTCCACTACAGCCGATACGGACGTGATCAACCTGATCACCTCGCACACTTCGCCCTCTGCCGTCCCAACCCTCGCAGTAGCTATGAACCGACAATCGTACAATTCCGGTGGAGGAGGTGTAGATGGATATCCAGGTGAAATGAGAGGAGAGGACAGTGCACATGGTCCACATCATTCACAACCACCCTTATCACCCAGATTACATTCTCTCCCCGATAACGTACTCTCCCCATTGGGATTGTTAGCGGAAGCAAGTCTGCAGAACACCGATAGCAAGAAGAACAAGAATCAAAATCAGAAGTCTGGATCATCTCCCGGTCATAATAACAGCGGTAATGCCCAAGGTGGGAAACCATTACATCGGGCCTCAGCACTGAGTTTCGATGGAAGGTCAAACCCTCCACCTAGGAGTGGAAGTCCGATGGGTCTTTCACCGGGAAGTTACAGGATGGCCACGAGCGATATACGAGGTGGGAACGGCGTCAGCGTAGCTGAGGAGGAAGATCATAACGCTTTCATGGAGAATGGGCAGGGTGTAGCTTCGCATAACTATTTTAAATTGGGTGAGCCTTATGTCCTAGACTCCGATCCGACCTATCGGAAGATGTTGTATGCTGATAAGGATTGTTGTCATTTGATTAGCGGGAATGCAACCTGCAGCTGGATTGAGCGATAACAGACTACCCGAGCTCATGACGATAGTTTCCAGAGAGGAGATCGGAGAGCTTTTCGATATCTTCTTTGATCATAGTGAGTTAGCTTCTCGCCGTCCCAGGAAGCGCTTTAGCTGATCATCTTCTGGATCAGTGGCATTCCACGTTCCGTTGGTTTATCGAGAATTTCACACGCCCGACTTGGTCTTACAGCGAAGTCAATTCTTGTGTACAGTGTAAGCTGATCTGGTCCTAGGAAAGAATGAAACAATAGCTTACAGTGCTTTCCAGGATATGCGCTCTCGCCGCTAGGTATTATCATAAACGACCTGAGTTACATGCTCAATTATCAGCTTATGCCAAGAGACTGGCCTTCGAGGTGCCCTCTAGAGGGTGAGCATTTGTCATACTATGCTGATTGAACCGATATCGCTGGCACGAATGCTGACTCTGGGCGTTCTTTCATTTTTTATTGAATAGATATAAGTCTGTCGAAGTCGTTCAAGCATACTTGTTGCTCTCTTTATGGACATTAGGTCCGGAGAAGACGTTCGAACAGGATAGGACTTGGTTGATGCTTGGTATGGCTATAAGGTTTGTTAGTTCCTTTGTACTCTACGGCATGTGAGCTGACATCATACGATTCTCAGGATGGCGACCGATCTTAACCTTCACAGGAAGAGTATCGTATCTGGCTTAGACACTGAAGAAGGCAAAGCTAGGGATTTAGAGGTGGGTACTTCATATTGCCTTGACACTGTCTCCAGAGCTGTGACTGGTGGTAGACGAGCTCATATCTTTTCGTGGAATCTGCAGATAATCAACCGTGAAAGATGCTGGTTACACTGTTTCGTCCTCGATCGGTCCCTCTCCGCTCAGATGGGTAAACCGTACACTCTCAGAGAAGACTATATCATCCGAAATGCCTGTGAAGCATCATGGCATCAACAACGATTCTCACTACCCTCCGATAGACCTTTGTCGGCTTATGTAGTCTTACAGCAGATCATGAGTAGGGCGATTGACTCGATTTATAGTAGTACTACTACAGTCAGCGGTTTGAGACATGATTGCGATTGTGAGTGTGTCTTTGATTTGGATTGGAAGCGGTGGGAGGCGGCGGAGACGCAACATAGCTTATGCAATTATTGTTGTAGATATGTTGATCGTACGATCTGCTCATGAAGAGCTCAGAAGATGGTTAACAGAGGTAAGTCAGCTTATGTACCAACGGAGAGGATGTTAGCTGATTATCGTGCTTCACAGTGGAATAAACCCGAACAGTATGTACAGCTATCGTGACGATCTCTTGAGGTCGTGCTTCAGCTAATTGTGGTTACAATCCGCAGATACGTGGGAATGGCTGGAATCTCAGATGGAAAGACGGAGCACGACTCAAGGGCACAATTCTATTTTGCTTACTCAAGCTTGGTTTTGTATTCGTTCGGTCTTGAGAATGCTCTGGAAGTGAGTCATAACTCACCGTGCATTGAAAAAACGACTGTAATGCTGACTGTCCGATGTATTAATCTCAGCGCGCTAAAATGGATATATCGTTTTTCTTGACCAACGTGTACGAAGCGGCTACGGTGAGCTTCTCTCTCTCTTCCTAGAGGACTGGGCAAACAAGCTTACATGTAATGTGATGTAGCGAGTCTGTACCGTGGTCAAAGAAGAATTCCTGCCCAAAGGTTATTTACCTTATTTACCGGATACCAACTTTGTGATGTGCAGTTATGCTGTGAGTTTACCCACAGAAAGAATGTCAGAGCCAAAGCGCTGATTCCATGGCGACAGCTGTTATCTTTGTTGAAATTGCTCAAACCCGAACTTCGACCATATCATGATTCCGAAGAACCCATCTTCAAGCTTGTTTCGTGAGTTGGGTTGTTTAGCTACGTTATGGTCAGTAAACAAGTATAGCTAATAGCAACCCGCGTCGCAGTGAAATGGCAGATATCCTTGAAGACTGTGCCGTCGACCCATCCCACCAACCAGCAATCTACGCAGCCTTCATCCGCGAGATCGTACGTAAGACCCGAGAGCTCCGACACGGCTCCACAACTACCGCACCCACCTCCCCGGGAACACTGCTGAGCCAACAAATACATGGGACGATGGCTACTGGACATCCGATCGCGATAGCCCCTGTCGCTGGTACGGTCGGGACAGACCATTCCACAGCTGTTGCCGCTGCCGTGGCGGCTGTTGCTGCTGCTGCCAATCAGAATAACACGGGGGTGTATGATCCGCAGTTGTTGGATCAGCATGCTAATTGGCAGCCTGGGGATTTGTTGCCTGGTCATGCTGAGACGCAGTTTGCTTATATCCCTCAAGGGGGTGATATGATGTAAGTCATGTACTTCTTTGTTTAGATCAATCCCCATCTCTCTCTAGACTTGGTCGTCAAGCGCGTCTGATTAGATCTAAATTTCCCGATCGATATCAACTCCACAAATATACTCGCGTACCAAGACTCCATGCTAATCACTAAATAATAACGCAGGATCCTCCCCTCCCAAGCCGGCCCTTCCGTCGCCCCTTCACCAACCGCAGCATTCCTCGCCAACCCCCTATCATCCACCTCGACCTCCGGCAACGGACTCCAGAATTCCCAAAATTACGTCTCAACTCCCACTGCATCTAATGGATGGGCAGAGTACCTCCCTACGTTTATGAGTTCCGATGGGTTCGACGGATGGGACGGTAGTATGCTTTTACCGGGTTTTGGAAGGAATCAAATTACGTTGGGTGGGGGGTTGTTACATAGTCAACATGGGAGTGGGATCATGTGAGTTTACGTATTCTTGAGTAGTCCTTCTCTATCTTCGATTGCTCTCAATAATGTTATGGTCTGTGCACGGAGAGCGAGATGCTGATTGTTGTGCATATATATAGAACACCAGCTCATCAGACCCCCGTTCATAGTAGGATGGGCTCAAGGGCGGGAAGTAGAGCTCAGACTCCTCATCATGGATCTCAGGGATAAGGATAAATATGTGTGTTATGCCAAGTTTTGATACACTCCAAAATCCATTTCAGATACTGTACTTTGTACTGTTTTTCGTTTTTCTTTGTTTTTTTTCCCTCTATCACATTGCAGCTTGTACTGTATCGATACCCCTTGTCTTCTCATTTTTGCGAATCTTATGATTTTCCTCGGATAGGTCATCTATAGTTTATATAAATAAATAGCAAGAGGCGTGTCCTCATCAATGTATATAAATCACATATCGACTCTTTCTATCAAGCAGCAAGCGCTCTTGCATTGTTGAGTCATCCGTATCCATTGCACTACAAAGCTTTGAAAGCTACTTCTCTAGGTAATCTGAAGGAAAGGCAGTACATGTCTTTGTTGGGAGCGACGGATCTGACGTGGTGGAGATGATAGTCTTTCGTAGATGTTGTGAGAGGGTATGAGAGATCATCGCTTGCTCGCTGAATCCCAGCTCGAGATCAGTATAGCCTCCGAAAGAATGAATATACGATATGTACAAAACGCTTCCACTCACTTTCAATACATCTTCCTGTGCTTTATCCAGCTCCATCTCCTTCGTAAAACAATAAACATGAACCATCGGTAATTCCCCATCTTTCAACCCCTCACCATTCTTCCCGTATTTCTCTGTAAACTCCTGCTCTCGCAATAGAGGGGTGAAACATCCATTATAAGAGTGAAGGAAGGTCAAAGCGGAATCAGGAAGGTTCATAATGAAATGCTGAATTATCCTTGGAGGTTCAGGTAATTTCTCTTCTTCGTTTCCCTTGTCATCCCGAGAAGAGATGGACGTCAAACCTAATGTGTCCGTGACTGCGTTGACAGTATTTAATATAGCTGTTGAGATAGGTTTCTCCTCCTGCGCTTTCTTCAGCTCTAGGGCGGCCTCTCGTTTCTTCCGCTGTTCCCTCTGTTGCCTCTTTGATGGGGGTGGGGCACTGGCTTGAAAAGGGTTAAGCCACGCCTCTAGTGCTATGGTTTGGATGAACTCGTTTCCGTCTTGTTCGAATATACGCAGATTGTTTTCGACCTATTCTCGTCGTTCCTGCATTAGCTTGAGATCGCAATACTCCCCCGTCGTATGACTTATGTTATGGTGAAAAGCCAAGGCAAGCAAGCTGCACACTCACATGATTCTTCACCCTATTCTCCCGCATCCACTTTACACTCTCAGGATTCAGATCATTTCCCAATACGTAGCTCCCCCGTTTAGCGGCAGGTACGGCGAATGGTCCTACACCAGCCATAACGTCCGCAACGAGCGAGTTGGGCTTAAATAGGTCGATCAGACGTTCGTGCTCGTGATGAAGTCGGGAGTTCCAGTAGACGAGGGAGAAGTTGAATGTGAATGTACAGTTTGATTCGTTCTGCGCGAATTTCAAGGGGTTGAGCAGTATGCCTTATGCGGAAAATTGTACGTGAATGTTGGGAGGTGAAGCTGCGATAGGGATCAATAATGGATGGTTTGCGCACCAGTGTCGTTATATAGTCCTTGTCTCCTGCTATCACCTCCATATCGAAGTACCTATACTGTGCGTGTATCGTATCTAGCTTGTTGACCACCGTTCTCAGACCTGGGTTTTTCTGTCAAGGCACGCCATCAGCTTGAATGATCTGGCAGCAGATAACCTAGCTGACTTACATCGAGTATTACCTGCCCTATAAGATATCTATACGGTAACCACTCTTCCCGAAGGTTCATATGCGCTATATGACCTGTCGAAGTGAACGACGAAGGTATATCATCGGATTTGGTAGTTGGTAAAACCGCACTGAGAATCTCAGCTATCATTGTGATCATGCAATCATCAGCCATCTGATAACACCTCACACACCTGATTCGAATTCGTACAAGAAATTACTCACAAGTATTCCAATTATCATACCCCAGGTGTACATTCTCCCTCCTCGTTCCCGACGTCTCACTCTCTATCACCTGTTTAACCTCCGACGGTATATCCTCCTCTTTGGAGACATGTAGTCTGATCCACTTGATACCCTCTTCGCCACTCTGCGACTCGACGATAGGTTTCACCTTCGGTAGTTCCAATACGAGACTACCCATATCCAGATCGTGTTCTGTCAGCTCAAAGGCCATTGCAAGGGAATGGGGTGATTAGCTCACCCTCTTAAAGCAGGGTTTGATCTGACTTTCCCTACTTTCGACGCTTCCACAGCTACGGATACAACAGGGACATCTCGCTGGAAAGCCTGCCTGTCTAATGTTTGCATGCCGATATGTTGAGGAGGTCTCATGTACTCTGCGAGAGCACCGTGAAGCTGAGAGGATGAGGAAGAGGAGGGAACGGACATAGTGAATGATCGTCGAAAGGAAGGTACCAATACTGTAGGAGGTCTAGGAGAGGATGAATAGCATTTAGGTCTTGTAGGAAGCAGTGATCTGAGAGAAAATCTCAGCATTAGCTGCGGAAGTTGCAGCGCTGGTTTGTCTTATCGATGTTGGATTCAGAGGCTATTGTTGATCGCTATTGATAGGAATTTTCGACGACATTACTCTCGAGGTAACTTAACTCACAAAATGTCATGAAAGTGGAGGAGTGAACAATCGAGTTTATCCGACGTTTTGCCGCATTCCATACTCGTGGCATCGACGAGCGAACAGTCATGAGATGGCACGCATATCAACAGAGTCAGTCACCATGGTCTGGAATGCACAGCGAGACGATGATGATGTGAGATCAGCGAGGCAGAAATGGAGGCAGACATCTCAACTACAGCACTTGGGATTCCCATCTGGTCCCCCACGTTGGTACTGACCGAGCGATATCCAGCCTGAGCTGCGCAGAGCTGACGGGATGCGGCGTTTTCTGGATTCTATGACCGTAGATGGAGGAAGAAGGTAAAAAGAGAGTATGCGGTCTTTACCGGTAGCTGGTATAGCGATGCATGTCTGATGGTACATGTTAAGTGACAGTGAATTTGATATATCAGTACGAGCTGTGAGTGGGAACAGCCTCTAGCCTCGGTTTTTCAATCTTCTCTTTCGACCTCTCCGTCAAGCTCGATCGTCGAATCGAACTCGAGCGTGATCTTGTTATCTTTGAAGATTGAGAGTAAAATATCGTTGACAACTGACTCTTCGTCTTTAAACGGTGCCAAAGTCGTCGCAGATCCAGGAATGAAGGTCATATTGACCTGGCGATTCACGAAATCCCCGCATCTTCCAAAGGTATCATCGTCCATTAGGTCCACCACGAGAGTTCCCTCTCCCAGATTGTGGGCGTTCCGGATGTTCCGATGCCTGAGACTTCTTTCTGGCCACCTTGTATCGATTGGTTCGATATACACACTGAAAGTCTCCACTTTCTCCAACGCATTCCGCTTTCTCAACTCCTTCAACACAGGATGCATTCCAGATTCCCCGCCTTGACAAAGCTCTGATTCGTCCGTCACGTAACACTCGCCCGTACCTGGCGAACCATCCACTGTACAGTCGAACTGATAAGCTGGATGTTCGTGCGTCATAACTTCATCCAGCCAGTCGTCGGTCCTTGATCTACCCTCTGTCTGGGTGCGGGACTGGGTGTTGCCGATGATCATCTTGAATCGTTCACTTACAGGGGGAAGATTCCAGTAAGGTATCGCCGATTGAGTGTCCTCGTTGACAAAGCTGAGAAGAGCTGGTGAGCTGGGCACATTGGTGAAGCTGGTATCATTTTCTTCCGAGGATGAGTCATCGTTGGCTGCATTGAGCATGTTGTTATTTGTTCTGTTTCTGGGATGGTCGGATGAAGAGATCAGCGCCGAGGTAGCACTGGATGAGTAAGACAACGATGCAATGATATGCCTTCATGAAATGCTTATTCCAGCAAGTCTGGCAGGGCGGAACGGCTGTTGATGGGCGCTGTGCAAAAAGACGATATCATCCTTTGACTTTGAGAATCTCGCATGCACCCTTCAGGTTCAAAGGATGGTCCAGTGGTAGCATATCTTGTGCCATCACCCCTTAAGATCTCCGTCAGAATGGAGCCAGGTCCCCGAGGAGTATTTTTGCTACGCAATCCTCATACCGAAAAGGCCCAGCAGATCTTCAGCAAGAGAGCTCCTGGTCAAGTCTCATGCACGACAGATCACTCTAAACGGAATAGTAGGCTCCACATTCATGGAATCTGAGATGTGTCTGTCACACCACTTGCATCGGTTCGGATCACTGACACCACCCAAATAGTACCCACCAGCAATTCAGAACAACCTTGAATTTCATCTCGGATGCTCCATGTAAGTCGACCTTGACCCGTACACCATCCATCAATGATGCATGAACAGTATATGCACTACGACAACTGAAGTCCGAAAGCATTTTCCAGAAAATGAGGCAGCTCACACTACTTCTGTGTATACGACTGGACACCTAAGACACAGAGGGAGTGAACTTGTTCAAAAGGACTGTTGTTGATCTTGACACATTATCTGGCCATCTACGAGTTACTTCAATGCGAAGGTTGGCCTGTGAGTTGACAGATACCTCGCTCGGACCGATAGCAGCGAGTATCATTTGCCTGGTGTCATTATTTGCACATGCAACATCCACCAGGGACAAACCAATTGCTGAATCTGTTACCTGGTTGCCCATGGCGGTGAATAGATTGTAATCATCGTGAGATTGAGCAAGGGACATCTGATCTTGGTACTCTCCAATGTTATCAGCATCACTACCAAAGCCTTTGACGGAGTTAATTAGCCAGTCATTGGATTTTGGATTGATCCTTAAAGTGATGGAGTGAATTCTAGCAAAGGCATTGCTGTCGATCAAGTTTGCAATTTGAGACTCGTCTTTGATCATGTCTCTCAACGCGAAAGATCGGGGCAGGATCATACTCCCGCTGATCTCAGCTTCTGATTCCTGGGTAAGTCCAGTATCTTTGTCGACATTGATCGTACATTTGAGGGGCGCGATCCACGGGGAGATATCGAGTCTCGTTTGCCTATCGAGTAAAGCTTCGGTGAGGTTCGTAGGACCCAGCCCTTTGCTTTTCGCCTCTTCGTGCTTTTCGTTCAAGGCGTACGCGTTGATCGTTCTAGAATAACGATTGGCCACCCGGGGCAGACTCTTCAGGTAGGAGCTAACTCTCTCTTGAAAACTGGTTTGACTGAATCCAGTTTCAGCTGGAAGTGGTAGTCCCAGCAAAACATTTCCTACAATATTCGCGACCCCACTGTGACGGGAGTCTGCATTGACAGTGTCTTCAATTCTGGTCGAATGATCGAGAAGAGGTGCAATTGAAGCGGTATCATCGGCAAGGTTCCGGTTGTATCGGGATGATCGAAAAAAACGGCGGTTCATCAGATAGGAGCGAGCACTGCGTGTTGCGTGGTGGTAATACAGACGATAGTTTGGATGTCAGTTGTTCTCCTACTTTTGGTTAATGCTTTATATACAGCACCTTTCTCAAGGTAGGACACCGCGATCTTTCTGATTGCCTTCCTGAAGAACTATCCAGTCTCATCAATACGTCATGGAGTAGAGGCAGGAAGCCATTCCAAACAAAGGAGTTTGAGGTGGATCTGTGCTTCTTGAATCTCGACCAGCCACTCCACGCGAGGACATCCATTCAGGTAGGGAATATTTCTGGTTGTCTCTTTCGGTTATGTGATTCTCGTAGCGGTGCATACAGTATCAAAGGGTCAGGGTCTCCACTTTCGATGACGCCTTTGCTTTCGCAATGAAGGAGACTACTTCACCGCCTCCCAACTTGGGGTAGCGAGAAGATAGTCGATGTCTTCTACTCGGGACTGCATGGTCTCGTTCACTTTGACTCTGTCCCCCTTTTTTCGAAGCAGGAATTAAGTCAGTCTGAACCCTGATGTGTACATGCAGCTAGTTGTCCGCTCAGATAAAACCTCTCCTGCTGACACGGTTTTGCTGACACCATGGGTATCAGTTGTGTCATCTGCGGGGTATGGTACGTTTGCGTCAACCGGCTTTACGCTGCAGATTTATCAAATCTCATGTAATACCCCAAGTCATAAATCATGTACAGAAAAAGTGTCACATCTCCCTTCCTAAACCTTGACCCACTCCGTCCGAAACGATATCAGCCAAGCATTACCACAGTCCAGGTACCTGAGCCCCCAATGAGCACAATGGCTCTGCGGTTATTGCGTAGCAGGTTCAAGATCAACCTGGAATGTAGCGGTCGTATCAACTTGTTTTCCAGACTTCTTAAGCTGCCTACCCAATATACGTTTCGTTTGAAGGTAGCTCCGCCCCAATTTAACATCATAGTCTGCCAAAGAAATCCTGGCGCTGGCATTGCTGACCGATTTTCCTTTGCTTGAATAAGTCTTGGAGTACTTCGTATCTCGATGAGGCCTCATTGAGGGCACACAAGAGGTTCGGTCGTTACCAGGTTCCACAACCCCTCGAAAGGCCTCATCCATCCAGGTGGGCTCGGGGCATGGGTGTACCTGGAAGCTCAATCTTCCAGAGGTCTATCATGACGTGATGATTCAGTAAATGCGGCGTCCGTATCTTGCGTTGGGCAAAAGGGATGAGCACAGCTTTTCTTGACGTCACAAAAAGATGGAGAAGCAAGAACGGCGAATGTGTTTGACCAGGTGGCTCAAAGGATTATGAGTTACAGTATCATCCTTGATGACGTAGCAGAAGATTTACCCCTCAACATTTTGAACTCTAGGGAAGATTGTGTGGTTACGGTGCTGTATAGCGTCAGACGATCAAGCGAGATTCGATCAGATTTGAGAGTATATGGGATGAGTTCTTCCTGCACACATGCTCACAACTATGCAGACACCACAGCACAGACACATGCATCCAGATAGACTAGACCAGATCGACAGCTTACGCTCTACGCACATCGATTCTCAACGCCGAATTCACCTTTACCTCCTTGTTCCCAGGGGCTCGTAAAGCTTCGCTCATCATATCATCGATCTCCACGGTCCCCCATCCTTGAGTAGGAACGATACCAACCAACGAAACTTTGATCGTTTCCTCCTCGGGCCTACCGGGCGAGGTGTACCACCTTTGATGGGCGGCGCGCGGGGATTGATAGATATTGATATACTCGTCTTCTGTCACTATCGAAGGAGAGGTCTTGGAGAACCCTATCGCACTTTCACCTGCCCATTGGGTATCTTGCGACGGTTGGATAGTCAGTGTCATAGATTGTATGCCTGATAGGATATTCGCATTGATCAGCTCGCGTCTTTTCCTAGTAAATCCCCCAAGGCGACAGATCTCTCAACCATGAGATTAGTGTCGAACGCGAAGGGAGCAGTGTCGGATGTCAGGCGTCCACTCAGATCCTTGATTAGGATCTCACAACCGTCACCGATCGTACTGGGCGAGGACAGATCGACGGAGCAGCCACCATTGAGGATCGCAGATGTGAAGTTCACATGTGCCATTGCCGGATACCGCTCTATAGCTTCCTGACGTTTGCTATTGAGCATGGCAGAGCTGATGGTTACTACATAGGGCTTTTTTGTCTCCGGTAAATTCTTGAAATGATTGGAGATTCGCTCGGAGGGAAGTAGAGAGCGATTGAGGTTGAGTTTCAGGTATAGCCTGGATGGCGGGATGGTGGTTGAGGGTTGTTTGGCATGGAGGGATGTATCCTCCGACGAGACTTCCGTACCTTCCGTTGAGCTCGGTGATGATCATGATTACTCAGTTTAGCCACAGTACCTTCTGTATGCAAAGATATGAGGTGAGTTCTCCGTGCAAGTAAGAGTGACCATACTGCAGTATCGATTCAGCAAGCGAAACGGTGGGAAAGCACAAGACAAGGCAACGACAAAAAACCAAGATCTTCTTAGTCGGAGCGCTTGTGTAATCCATCAGAAAGGATCTATATGCCGGCTGGTTCAACCCTCATAGGAAGACAAGGGATGTGATTGTGATGGTCAAAGTACAGAAGACAAGAGAGGGTGTGAAAAAGGATCTCGTTATGGTAATGCTGCGGTTCGTGAAGTGTGAATGCTTTTGCATTCGATCGTAGTGAACACTAACACGGGCAATATGACGGTGACTCATCAGCTCTGTGTCCCATTCAAACTCTATGTACCACCTACCTATGCTACCTATCTCTCCTCTCCTCTAGGTCAACGTCTATTTCTTCTTCATCTGAGATCGTCTTCCTTGACCTGTCACACCAGGAGTCAGCATAAGTCGATCATCATTGCAATCAAAGAGGGAGGAAGCATTATCAGAGCAGAACCACTTACCCTTCTTGGGAGGACCTTTACCAGCTGCCTTCCTAACTCTCACCCTCTCAGCCCTCTTAACCTCCGTAGCATCAGCCAACCATCCCAAACCCCTCTTCCTACTAACTTCCTCGAACCCTTCGTCTACCAGCTCCGAATTCCTCAACATGTTCCCTTCATTCTTCCACACAGGATTCTCTAATATCACTTTACCCGAAACAGGCGTAGTCAAGGATGAAGGTAGAGGATTCCCCTGCCAGCCTGCAAATGGGTTTGACGGGTGTGTTTTGTTTAGTGCCGATATCGATGGGAAGGGGTTGGTGAGTTGAGGATAGTATGATGCGACTGACGGACCTCGTAGGCGGCGTCGTAGGTATTTGGTTCCCATACGTGAGGAGGTGGGGTTGGAGAGGGTCTGGAATATTGGGGAACGGAGGGAGGAGAGGAGGTTATGGATGTTTGGTGCCATTGTGAGGGGCGATAGAGACTATTCTGGGAGCGAAAGGAGAGTGATAGCTGTAGTCTGACTAATATTGCGTTGTCTTTATTTACTCTGTGCTCTTTGTTGATGTTGATGTTGGACTATTGTGGACTGGTTTCATGCGACCAACTTTTGACTTTTCCATGTTCACAAAGCACAAGCAAGCTCAATCGAATGAAAGTGATAGCGACCACGTGGGAGGGGATCCTGTACATAAAATACCACGTCATGCATGTATGTTATAGCTTGATCTCGGCTACCCGGTGCGGTGATGTCCGAGAGGCGAGGATCCCTTTGGCCCGATCCACGTGTACTGTAGGATTGATCCCTTTTTCCGAATAATTTTTTTGATTTCTGGCTCGAGTGATTGCGTGATCAAGATTTTCCAGTTAGTCCCACTTGATGCCCCACAAATCCCGATGAATTTATCTGGAATACCTAGTACACTTACCCTGATCACCTCAGACCGACAATCGGAATATCAGTATCGTTACTTGAAAAATCAACTTTTTGGTGATACGCCATATCCATTGTATATATCTCTCATCCTATTTGGCCACTTGATTTCTCTCCTTCTTCTCTTCTCTCATCTTCACAAAAGCTCATCTGAGCGGTTCCACATACTTTGCTCTTTTCTCTATCTTGTCTATTACCCTTATTCACCATGGCACCTGTCGCCCTCACCTCATCCCTCACCTCGCCTCCCGGTGTCCCTACCAAGAAATCCCAAATCGCCAACATGAAGAACGATGCCGGGCTCAACCTCGATGCTGACGGATCTTCTACTCCCTACTCGGCTACCTCCACAGCAGTGTCAGAAGCAGGTGGTAAATCACCAGATGCCGCTGCTGTACACAAAGCTTTGGTCGATTCCTCCTACCCAGATGCCGCTCCCTCACCAACCGATTCAGGCTATTACTCCCACTTGCTCGCTTCGTCTTTACCTACCCCTCACGCCAAAGCTGGCTCTACGGTCTACTCGTCCGCTATCGATGTTTTAGAAGCTTTTGCTGTGAAGCACTCTGAATCAGTCTGGGTATACGATGATGCCATACAAGTTGGTTTCGGTGGTAGATTATCTGAATTTGGAGGTCAAAAGATCCATCAACTACAGACCCGAGAAGGTGCTGGATTGGAATTAGCTGGTTACTCGCAAAAATCATCCGGCAAATTCTCAGTCTTCGCCACCATCAAGACCCTCCCATACCTCTTATCTTCCCTCGAGAGAATTCAAGGAGACGTCGTTGTTCACCTTTCAACCACCATCGTCAACGATGAATTGGAATTCCAAGACGGTCTTTACTCTTCAGGTGTATTGAAGGATCTTCTCTCCGTACCTGAAGGATGGGAAGTTGTTTTCTCCTCGGGTGCCGGTCTTGTCGATACCACATCCAAGTTATACGGAACCGAAGCTGGAAAGGTCATTCATGTAGTATCTTCCTCTGCTTCAAGTAGGGAGATCACCTCTTACACTTTCCCTTCTCCTTCCGATGCTGCCATCAACTCCACCAAGTCCTTCGACCTTTCGGCTCCCTCGGTATACGTCCTCCCAGTCAGTAAGCTCGCCAAGGACATCTACGACAATCAACCCGCTGGATCAACCTTGTTCGAGTTCAAAACTTTCAACCCATCGTCAGAGGAAGTCTTCAACGCTCTCACCTCTTCTGAAAGCGCTGAGAGAAAGACCATCTCGGTGTTAGGAGCTTCCAAAGCCGATGCTGAGGCCCTCAAGGCTCTCACTCTCTCTGCTCTCTACTCGGCCTCTGGATCTAGCAAGGCAGTTCTCCCAATCGTCAAATCGGTGGTGGTCACCTCAGTTGCCGACATCCTCCCTGCCAAAGAAGCATCTCTGCCCGGAAAAGTCGTCTCATTCTACACTTCTCCACTCTCACCTCTTCCTGAACTACTTTCCCACTTGTTCCTCTCTTCTCCCTCGCTCGAAACTCGACTTGTCCAATTCGGTTCATCCGCCGCTCGAGGTGTCAAATCAGTTCTCTCACTTGCTCCAACTGGTTCATCAACCGAGAACTTGACCCTCGATCAAGCTTCCGATGTCACCTGGGTCAACGACGCCAACGTCCTCAAGTCTACCGACGTCTTGTCTTCCGCCAAGAATGGCTCTCTCGTTGTTCTCGAGTTACCATGGTCCGAGGAGGAAGTAGCTGTTAAACTCACTCGATCCGAAATCGCCACCATCAAATCCAAGAACCTCCGAGTATTCCTTCTCGACTTGTCTGCTTCTCCTGTCCTCCCCATTCAAGAACAAGTCGCCTTCCTCTTGCTTTACACCGGTACTCAGAAGCTTTCCGCTGGGGTATGGAAGGTGCTCGACGCTTTCCACTCTCATCAACTCAACCGAGACGATGTCGAGGTAGCTCAAGCTGCTCTTACCGAGTTGCACCCATCCGGATGGGAAGTACCTGAATTGGAGGAAGGTAAAACTGAGAAGCTCAAGTCCGCTTGGGAATGGGATGCTCTGGCTGGTAAAGCAGGTATCGTTGATGTCCACTCTGACGACAAGCCTTTGGACGCTACTTGGGAATTAGCCGCTAGACATCTGTTCTTCAGAGAGGCTTTCGCTGTTCCCGATGCCAAGGTTGTCGCGTCGGACGAAAACGAGAACCTCCCCAGTATCAATGGCCTGAGACCTTCCATGGCCGATGAAACTTTCCTCGTTACCGTCTCGGAGAACCGAAGATTGACACCTCAGACCTACGATCGAAATGTCTTCCACTTGGAACTCGATACTGCTGGTACAGGGTTGAAATATGAGATTGGAGAAGCTATAGGTATTCACGGATGGAACGATACCGATGAAGTTCTAGACTTCTGTTCATGGTACGGTCTCAACCCAGACGATCTCGTCACTTTCCAAAACCCCCTCAAAGCGGGTACCAACGAGACTCGAACGATCTTTCAACTGCTCCAACAGAACGTCGACCTTTTCGGCAGACCTGGAAAGGCCTTCTATGCGGCCTTGTCCAAGACTGCCAAGGCAAAATCCGACGCTATGGCGCTCAAGTTCATCTCTGCTCCGGAAGGGAATGAACTCTTCCAAAAGATGGCCGAGAAGGAAACTGTCACCTTCGCAGATGTCTTGTTCAGGTACAAGACTGCTCGACCATCTGTCGCGGATTTGATTGGTATGATCCCTGAGATCAAACCTAGACATTACTCCATTGCTTCCAGTCAGAAGGCTGTGGGAGATAAGGTCGAACTTTTGATTGTTACGGTTGATTGGAAGGATCACAAGGGTGAGTTTACTGGTCTCCTTGAACTTGCATCCATAATATTGCTATTAGCGATATGACCGATATGTGGAACGAATAGCACGAAAACTAATATTTCGTTTCATCATCGCAGGTTCACCCCGATTCGGTCAATGTACTCGATACCTCGCTGCTCTTGCTCCCGGAGCTAAGGTGACTGTATCGATCAAACCTTCCGTTATGAAGCTACCTCCTGACAACAAGCAACCTATCATCATGGCTGGTTTGGGTACTGGGTGAGTGATGGCTCTATTTTGCTAACACCAGGTCATCAGTCATACAGGAGAATAAGACTGACATTGCCATATCCCCGATCACAGTGCCGCTCCCTTCAGAGCCTTCATGCAACACAGAGCTTGGCAACGAACCCAAGGAATCGAAGTCGGTCCCCTCATCTACTACTTCGGTTCTCGATACCGATCACAAGAATACCTCTACGGAGAAGAGATCGAAGCCTACATCTCAAGTGGAATCATTTCTCACGCCGGTCTAGCATTCTCCCGAGACTCCGATTCAAAGACGTACATCCAACATAAGATGTCAGCCGATAAGAAGATGTTATCCAAGCTCTTACTTGGCAAAGACTCCGACGCGGCCTACTTTTACCTTTGTGGACCTACTTGGCCTGTACCCGATGTGTTTGAGGCGCTTGTGGGAAGTTTGACTGATACGGGTATGGAAAGGAAGAAGGCTGAGGAGTTCATTGAGGAGTTGAAGGAGGAGGAGAGATATGTTTTGGAAGTTTATGTGAGTTGATGGTTTTGGCTAGATATGGAAGATAAATGTGCTAATGGGTTTCGTTTGTGTGTAGTAAACTGCCTGACTTCGTTGCTTTGGGGAAGGATGGACGATCAGTAGATGGGATATAGATTATATTGATATATTTATGTCGGATGGATATGTATCTTACTTCCTGCACCTATGTCGATTACTCACCAATGACGGGGTGAGGGCAAGCTGACCCGGGCTGATTAATCGCTGACGATACACTGATATTTGGCATTCAACATACACTGTACCATGCGATCAGCGAGTTATGAGATTGCCGCCGCAGATGAATACTGATTATGAGAATGACGCATCGTGCATACTGTGTAATGATACTCGCTATGATCATTTTCCAGCTCATACCCCTCCGAGCACAGTCTGGAGAACAAGAAAGAAAGGATGTATATAGCGTGGTTAGGTCAATCCCCCCCGCCAGTGTATCCTGATAATCCATTCATATTGTAAAGCCACTCCGGAGTTCGTTTCCAATCCCTGTATGGGGAATTGCTCTTAATTTTGTCCAAGAGATTTTGCGTCTCAAGCCAACTGTCGACAAAATGCTTATCAACAACCCTCGGCTCAATCTTAAGATGTCCATTCTTCCACTCGGTATATTTGGCCCAAAGGGATATCTTCGCCGAATGTGAACGAGCTTCATTCATATCCGAGTTGTATTGCGCAAGTCTTGATTGTTCCATTTCGGACCACTCTTCTTGGGTCAACTTATGGGGGTCGGTGGCGGTTTGGGTGGTTTGGGTGCCGATACTGCGAGATGAAGCTGACTTTGGGGTGCATGTAGGAGACGGTTCGCTACTTGAACTTGTCTCATGTCGTCGTTCGTCGTACGACGTCATTGTTAAGCTATCACCTAGGATTTAAGTCTAACCTCGCATACAAGCTCTGAGAATTACTATGATGTGGCGGAATGGGATTTTGGGAAAAGAAAGTTGTAAGTACAAAGACGAGCAGCTTGATCCTATGTCATTTACTAACCGGCGAAGGCTGCGAGAACCAGTGCAACGCCGATTATGTCGGGGATGTCTGCATTGACGTCCGTCTTCGACTTTGACTCCAACTTTGATGTATGATCAAAGGGAAGAAATCATCTTTGTTGTTTCGCATATCGCGAGCGAGACGTACAACCTTTCACAACGTATGGCTCGAAGTTGAAGATGGGACTGTTGTTGAATCCTAGGCTACCTTGAAAGGGATGAATTTGACGCAGGAGAGAGATGAAAGGATAGCAATAGAGCAACAGAGAATGACTCGGTGTGAGTGGGAACTATGGAGAGAAGCGGGCTCAGGCCAGCTCAGGACATGCTCATGATTATACTGACAAATGATCAGAATGAAGTTCCATGGAAATACCTCACGCCTTGTGTCGGCACTGAAATGATTGGCACGGGTACGAGCCACGCGTAGACACGATCATGCATATACTGTCCACTCCCTCTGATACCGCATCTCCTCAGTCTGCGCACGATAGATGTGAAGACGAAGTGGCGGAAAGAGGCTACTAATGTACCACCGCTTATTCTACTGTACCCTGCTTTGCGCTCTTATCTATCGAATCGCACCATTTTCTCCAGGCGTCCTCATTCTCGGCCACGGATTGCGCTGCAGCTTGGTCCCGTATGTAGTGATGGGTGACATCGTTCTGGTACCGCTCCCATTGCTCATGGGTGATTGGCAGCTCCGCATCCCATTCATCATAGACTGAAGTTCTCGAGTCATTCGCATTGCTGGTAGTGCTGGCTTGTTCTTGCAATGTTGGCATTGTTGTTGGCCTGTTCGGATTTGCGAGGCTATCAAGTTTGAGATGAGTCCAAATGACACGGAAGACCCTACTAGGCAAGACAAAGAAAAGTGGACGGCTTACTGTGCTGAATACGAGCTTAAATACGGATAAAATTTGAATAAAAATTAATGAAGAACTGAAGCAGTTAGAAGCAAGGCAGGGTAGGGGTCAAAGTGTACGCCTTTTATACCGTGGAGAGCTGTCAAGTCTTGGCTCACTGACTCGACTCGCATCTACCTCCCTTGTTGTCCTTCGAACATAGACCAAAGGAGTTTACATGAGAGGTATAAAAGGAGGCTGTCCCTAATGCCCCGTAGTGTCATATTTCAGCACACTCACATCCATTGTGGGTAACGAGCATCAAAAGAGCATCAACTCTAGCCTCGAGTCTCGCCATTACGCAGCTTGGTTGCAGGAAGGCCTAAGAATACAGTAGGGACGGCGATGTATAAGATCAGTTTGGTCCTTTGTTAAGTCAGAGAGTCAGAATAGCTGAGTGACATGGTCAGACGTATGTACTCTATGACATAGCAGAAAGGACCAGATGGTCGCAAAGCAGTTTGAGGAAACACAGATGAAGGGAAGAGACAAGATTGCTACGTCAGCAGCGGCCCGGGGCCATGCTGATGTCATGCTACCAGTTGTCTCACTAGTCTCCACACGGGCGCCACGTCAAGATTCTCAAGTCAAGAAGGCCCAGGTCTAACAGCCTGGCGGGCTTTATAAGGTATACAAACAGTTGGCTGTATCCTCGCATCCTCGAGGTATCAACCACACACAATGTTCACCGCTTTAAGAGACCCTAAACTTCCCTCGCGGGATGGATCGAGGGTAACATCCACTACTCTAGTGATATCCGACGATGGCGACAACGACATTAGTCAAAGCGCCCTCACAAACAAGTTGATTGAGCAACGCAAAGAGGACTACAGGAAGGCGTCGCGCCTGTACGAGGCCGGTAGGTCTTCAACAACTGCTCCAGATCATGTCGAGACCGTCAGTCTGCCAGCCTCTGGTATCGATCGCGATTCGTCAGTTTCTTTCTCAACTCTAATCGCCCAACTGTCAGCTGGTCACTGCTCCGGCTCGTTGAAGTCGTGATAGCTTGTCATGTGTCCCGATCATATATCTGTTGAACGAGGTCTGTATTTGACGGAGTGGGCCGAAGGCAGACTCGACAGATCGATCACAGTATTGCGCAAGACGATTATAAATGTATATAGAGGTTGGCAAAGAGCTTCAGATGCCAATATTATGTAATGGTGGCGAATCACAGACTGGTTCTGCAATTTTTGCTCAAATTTCCCCAGCTAGAGCTGTGGTCTGTTTGTGCCCGTCTCATCGTGCGATATATGTGATCGCATTCCCATAAGATGACGAGTGTTTGTGACCACCCATCGGACGTAATGCAATTTTGAAGTACAAAGCCACACCTGCTCATGAAAGCTCTGTCGGTCTTTGCAACAAATGTGACTGAATTGACGTAGCGTACATAATGCTCGGCCAGCTAACAAAGGCTTTGAACCACCGAGGGACATACATATGTGCATACCCAAGGTGGCCTCGCTCTTCATAAAACTGTGAATGACTATACGCCTCGAATCACTCTCCATCTCAGCTCAAAGGTCAAGAGATCTTCGGTGGGAGAGGGGGCTCGCCACCAGTCTTATGTCTGCGTTGTTCGAGAGATGTGGTCGAACTTTCGAGCAAGCACGCAGATAAGGTGTTGGGCCGTTGTAAGGCTCAGATATGAGAGCACTAGAACAGGAAGTTGTAAGTGCAAATACAAGCGGCTTGGTCCCTACCTGTCACTACCCGGCGAAGGCTGAGAGACTCAGTACATCACCAACCATGTCGGATACTGTATGTTGTCACATAACATTCAAGTCATTACCCCCAACGTCTGACCTTGACTTCGATATTCCATCAAAAGAATGAAGTAAGAAGTTTGGTTTGGTGTTTCACCTATCACCAGCGAGAAGTCCAATCAGCCAGAGGCCATGGCGACTCAATGAGTCATTGAGGTGAGAACAAGATGGTCTTTTCGCCTTCGATTCATTGAGTTCCTTGATGGCCCTGGAGTATTTGCGAAAAGCAGCATCGCATTCTGCCTCACTAGTCGCTCGGTGATATTCAAATTCAAATTGGGACATGAACGAGTCTCTCATTCTAGTCCACGCTGCAGGTAGACCATGGTCGAGAGTAAGATTTCAGTATCAGCTAGGTCGATGACATACAGCGGACCATCCGCATGATCCGCGGTCATTTCGGCCATAGGCTCACCCTCATGGGACATGAGCCCATGAGATTCCTGTCCATTATCTGACATTCTGGAGAGGTTATTGTAGTCTTCGTGGATAGACTACAGCGATAAAAAGAGTAAGCTTACCATCAGAGGTGTTCCTGCTCAGGCAGTCTCGTGACGCAAATGCAAATGATATTCACCTGATTGGCACGGACTGTTGGGCGAGTGTTGGCTCAGATGATGTCGTGAATATGTATTTGCACAACGATCTATCGAAACTATGATCCTGGGTCGATCTTTTACGCACAATTTGTGAAAAGATTTGCGATGACGTAGTGGCTTTTGTGTCACCACATGTCACAGGTGAAACTGGAAGACAAAGGGTTGGAAACGGTCCAGATGAGTATGCAGGTGATGTCATACACTACAGTAAGTAATGAGAGTGTCTGCCTCAGCGTCAGAAAGTGAAGGGAGAAATCATGATCTTTTGTCTACATGACACAGTATTCTCGTAGAGAGAGGTTGGCAGAAGGTCTGTGGCAGGGTCCTACATCATCCTAAAGTGTGAAGTCCTACTACGCATGCAAGTGGTGAAGTAAGGTTTATAACGCTAAAACATGAATTTCATAAATGAAATAAATCGTTATATTTAATGTGTTAAGCATCTGGAATTGAAGTAAGACCGAAGGCGGACCCATGGCACTCTGTGCCCATATTTTATGCTCTTGTATGCTCTTTGCGTCGACCTGAGTCTCGGCAACGCTCGGATCCCTTCCGCATGCGAGTTCTAGTGTTTTTTACGCGTCCACTTTCATCTCCAACTGAGTGAGCCCAGTACCCTACCTGCCCTATCCATTCGAATGGGTTGTCCTCCGTCTCGCTTCGCTGAGGATTGGTTCCTTTGATATCAAATTACCGCGGTAACACCCTTGCCGTTTCCGCTTGAATTTTTACCCTCGGAGTGTCCTTCTATACTGCCTATAACATCTATACTACCAGGATACGCTGTAGTACGAGAATGATAGGATATCCCCTGCACGTAGAATTTCCTCGAGCCAGGAGGTGGTAGACCCCTCCTTTGGGTATTGTGGAGTGTATTTATGTAGTCTGTCTCTTGTAGGTGGGTAGTATGATTGGTATGCAAGGGTGTGTATCACTAGGATGTATGCTACTATACTACTCTACTGGTTGGTGAAGTCTTGGTACTAAAGATACAGTATCGACCATCATTCTTATCCTCTCGAGTTGGTCTATCATCGAATGGCTAACCTCCACTTGGCACGTGCTCCTGACTGAGATCTCACTTCCGCCTTACAACACTTGTAGTCGATTTAGGCACTGCCTATCGTGGGCGACTCTGGTGCTACTGAAGTTTTCAGCACGGTTGCAGTAAGTCGCCCACCGTTGAATGCTTCTTCGTCAGCCTGACTCTGATTCTTCGCGTTGTGAAACAGATCGATTAGGTCAGTGAGATCGGCTCAATACCTCGTGATAAATCCGTCGATAATTGTGTCGCTCGATCGAAGTTGCAATTATCGGAGCTTGTCCATAGCTATTCTGACATTGTCGCTGCCTCCTGTTTCTCAGCGCTCCAGTTGGGACCACCGTATGGAAACTCAGACAATCTTAACTAAACTGAGAGGGAAACGTAAAGTGTACGTGGTGTGGTGCGTCTAACAGCTTATCAGTGGTGTCGATCGTATACCCACACTGTCGGCGAGCTTAGATACTCACAGAGAGAAATACCTGAACGGCTGGTGTCGAGTTGCTTTATGACAAATGACAGACAAAAGCAGAATGACAGTCAAGCTTTTTGAAAAGGGGGCCCTTCATTTCTACATCACTAACCGGAATGAGTGTGCGTGGCGGTGGCATGCTTGACTGAAAACCGTCATCAGGAAGAAAGGGTTTCCATACTATCAAAAGGAATGAGTGTCTGAAACGATAAAGGGAAAGTGATGTCAAAGCCTCGCATGCCCGCACTTTGTTCTGAGAGCAACTCAAGACGGCACAGGGCACTTGGTACGACAAGCACCTTTACGGCATTTACAGTATGCTTGTCAAAGGAGCAGAAACGATTTTCACAGACATGAGCTCGTTCTGTAAGAGGAATCGAACAAAAAGACATCAATGTCTCTGTCAAGAGGCTACATTTTCTGAGAATCCGAAGTCCTTCTATGGATACAAGCGGCAGTTGGTGCGATAAGGTGCAAAGAGTCTGTTGAACAAGAGCGGCATGTCCCAACTAAGTCGGTATATCTAGAATACTGATAAGATGAGATTAAAGTTATCCCGCTCCCAGTCCAGTGTGCTTGGATCGCTATTCCGCTTCATCGGGTCGGATTCGAGATAATTGTCCCATCTAGCTGTTGCAACACTGTCACAGACGGGTAGAAGTCACGCTTGTAAGGCTTGGTTTCACGGAACTCCACGATCATATGAGGAGCAATCGGCTGTCAACTCATCTGCTTGACTTCAATACAACGCATCGACTTGTGAGCGCTGTCCTTCGATGCTCATCGGTGCGAGCTAGCTGCTTGGCTTGGAGTAATAATGCCCGTAGATCTATCCTTTTCCTTCTCTTTTGGCTTAAGGTTCCGTGCCGCTCTATTTTTATGAAGCTCGCACGCTCCATTCTGATCTCGCTTAGCGTGGTGTTGCCATTTGAACCTGCGGAAAGGTGGTCTTCCAATCATATTTTTGGCGTGGCTAGAGAACCTCTGTACTGAAGATTGGCAGCATTTCAACTGCCAAGTTACGCAATACCGAATGCTTGATCCCACAATGAGCGATTTTCAATACCGACGTTCGATCTGATGTGTTAGGAAGATAAAAAGCAGACTTCGGATTGACCTACGTGAAAGAAAGATTGCTTCTCTTTTATCCATCTTCAAGTCGGATTTCGAATACATGCGTATGAGGCATTACCCTTGAATCCCTACCTGAAGGGATATGTCCAGTTCAATAGGATGATGAAACCTCAGAAGAACAAAGTGTCACGCTGCCTCCATAAGCAGTTGGCACGCTCATGCTGAGCAAAATGTAAAATATTCAAACCGCTAGATCCGGGTTGAATCTGCATATATGCTGATCAAACTGAATGTACGATCTCGAGATGTAACCCTAAGACGTAAACGATGCCGTCTTAGAACCTAGTCCTGTCAACATGCGACGGTTGACTACAGTATAAAACCTTCCCCTTCAAAGATGATGTAGGGAGATGAATGTAAGGTTTGTTAAGTTCAAGGGTGCCTCGAGCTCTCTCCAAATTCATGATGAACGTTTACTGAATGCACCTCCGAGACGCTGTTAGAGAAATTACGCCGGGACATTCTTGGGACCGCTTCGAAACAGTGTGCGGTCACATCTGAAGATTGTTCCGCCATGCTAGAGGTTTCAGCGAATGACATCCGAAAGCCAGGAACAAAGTTCATAGCTGTGAATCAAACTTTGAATCACTGCATAGTTACGCTACTTGTTTATCAACAATAAGACGATGGTATGACACGATACCCCCGATGACAGACATGCTTTCATGCCGTACCTGCCATCTAACGAAACTTGTGGTCGAAAAAGGCTAGGTCAATGGACTAGTGGTTGCCATTGATGTCACCGTTTTCAGCTTCTACGCGCATGTTCTCGTTATACTCACGCTCATTGAGGTACATGAGCTCATAAAGGGACATTTGCGTGTTCATGGCAGCTTGTTGCTGCTCCTGTGTCCGTGCCGAACTCATGGTCTGTCTGAACAGAGCGTCTATGTTCTCACGATCAGCTGTCATTCGCTGCCAGAAGGTGTTTCCATGCTCGTCTGTGCCGGTGTCGGTGTTGCTGCTCTGCAGGATGTGTTGGCTGAGTTCCCGAGAGTTTGCCGTCACATAAGCCATTGCTGAATTGCCGGTATGATCGGTGTTGGCGTTATGATTGGGGAGAGCTTGTTCAATTGCACAGAAGTTTCCAGCACGTTAGCCGATTGATGTCGTGGGCAGAGTACGAGTGGGTCAGTATGAAAGAGTTTGAAAGAACGAAAAAGAGCTTGAAAATTCGTTGCGTAGTATCGCCACCCCCGAGACGTAAAGGTGCGTCCATGAGGCCCCTTTTATAGGCAACAAAGCGCCTAACGCATTCAGGAGGGAGTAAGCCGGCATTCATCAATGACGCGGTTAAACAAGAAAGAAAGAAGCTAGGGGTTGAAGGCAGTGCAAGAAGGCTACCTATCGGTGGTTCTGAAGTCGAGACCACAGAATTCAAGAAGTATGTCTGAGAGGTGCACTTCAGAACAGTATCAGTCTACCTGTTTTCACCTAGTGACAAATTTCGAGCACGCAAAAGTTTCAGAAGGGCAGACAATGGGAGTGAAACAAAAGAGAGGCAGAAAATGCTGTGCGAGACAAGCTGAAAGAGCAAAAGATCCAAAAGCAATAAAGGTGAGTCGAAACAAAGATTCTCAAGGGAAGGAGATGCGTTGCACAGGAATACGTCGTTCGATTATCTGACGTTACCCATCAATAAGTTGCCGTAGAGCTATGATGCCAAAAAGAAAGGACAGTAGTCTTTGTTCCTCCAGGGATCAGCTCCTCAGGCATCGGGGGGATTGCCGCTGGAGCATCAGTGGCGGGCGCTGAGATGAAACAGCTCTTCTACAAAGGGATGAGGGCGATCTGGGTCAGTCTTGCGCGCCACGGGGGATGATGCATCGGAGAGATGAGACAGTGTGCTTATCATCAAATAGGAAGTTTAAAACAAGGGAGATGAACAAAATGGGTAAATAGCACCAACCATTGATTGTCCTGTTAGATGATACGTGAATTGCGTTGATAGGAGTAGGTTGTTCAGAAGATCTTGCGGCGGGGACTTGTTGCTGAGACCAAAGTATGATATCTGATTGTGGGGCAAGCCAGCAGGACAGGTAGAGGATGCACGGGGAGAAGCAAGAGTAATCACGAGATTAACAGAGAGCAGCGGAGAGTAGCGAGAAGTGGAATCAGCATAAATCGAGAGTAGCAGGAGGCGGACGGGGATCTGCGGGAAGTAGCGGGGAGTGAACTCTTACTCCTCTTGAACATCCCCCCCCCCCCCCCCCCCTTCTTCGAGACGCGCGTCCCATACCACACCTGATTCTCGTTTCGCTCAAGGTTGTCGATAGGTCAATTTGCATGTCGGAAAGGTCCGGGAGCGTATCACTGTATGGCAATCATATTTATAGGATATGGAGATGCGAAATGTCAATATCACTGTCAGACAGACCTCAGGGTTGAGCGATGACTGCAATCACTTCGACGTCGACGATACTCAGATCACACGTCGTTATATTGCAGGATGATCAGCATTGGCATCATGCAGTCAACGAGCCGTATCAGGGTTCATTCATTCTATACATTCATTTGATACGACACAGGACCAGCTCTACTCAAGTAACTTTAGGCAATCGGCCTCTCCCTGCCTCGGTCAGCTAAGGTAGCACCCACGCCTGATCCCGCCCGGAATTAGGAGTTGGACACTTTGCCCTTCCCCTTCGACGTAGACTGCATATGATGTCGTTTATCGTGTCTTGAGCTGGACTCAACTCTCGAGGCTTCGTTTTGGAAAATTGGTTCGTGGGTAAGCCCTCCCATCGCCATCTACAGCGGTTCAGAGCCAAGATCTGTCGAGGATCCAGGTGGGTGGTCGGTGTCGTGACTACGAACCGATTCTGGAAGGTAGGCAAGCAGTGATGAGCCTGCCGACTCCCCGGCCCAATCATCGAGCCGCTTCCTTCTTTGCTCTACAAAACTCTGGTCGTTCAAGTCCTTCTAGGTATCGGCAGACTCAGTATCGCTATAAGCAGTTGAGCTGTCCATGGCTGAGCTGTTGCTTAAATGTCTAGCCGATAGCTTGATATGCTGATGTATTACTGGCGGGTATAACGAGAGTTGTCGACGCAAACGAGTGAGCTTCAAGAGTCTCAAGATCAAAGCGATTTGTATAGCCTTGCGATGTGAGTGGCCAACAGATATGGTGTCGAGTCGAGGCAATCGATCTTCATCTACGTATGTACCAATCCGTTCATCTGCGACCTGAAAGGACAATCAGTGGCTTATTCCCCTTGTGTGTTCATTCTTCAGGGACAGAGGGCGAGGTCTTTCAGCGAGCCGTACAGTTTTTCAAGCAAGAAGAAATGTTGATCAGTCCAAAATAGCCGCTAGGCTGTTGTAGGGTTAGCACTAAGGCCAGATGAAGAAAGGACGACATGAAAGCTGGGCGCAGGGGAAATGTCGAAAAGGATTGATTTGGCCAGACCATGTACAGGCGAGAAGTACAGCATGGGGAAACCATAGCTTCGTTACTTCTATGTATGACATCAAGTACCCGGAAAGCCTAGATCGCGCAATGTGTATCGTGCAGTGTCTTCTCGACTTATTGCCCTTCTTTTGGTGTGTTGTGCAGAATAATGATGCGTCGATACCGACATGATATTACAAATGCAGAGTTGCCTTCGCCTTGCTGCCTGCTGTGGGAGGGTACCCAAGCCTTACAGCTTTCGCTCAAGTGGCGGTGCACAGATGCTACTGGTGGTTATGAATGATCCCCGAGGGGACTTATATTGGCTGTACGGTGGGAAGTCGCAATATTTCCAGTGGCTGCAACATGTCTGTCACATGCGTTAGGGAGCTAAAAGCTGGCAGGAAGGAATATACATTGTGTGGAAATTTGAATCACATCTTCTTGTGAATGCCTAGCTGCTGTGCAGTGTGTGCTTGAGGTTTGCGTTTCTCTCAGCCAGAATTATGCCTGAGGAAATCGTGAACCAGAATATGACCTCACTGGTTGCAGATATGCAAGCCGTAGAAGCCTTAAAACAGCTACCATAGCAGACATTCACCTGCGTGTCGAGGTTTAAGATCCTCAAAGCATCGAAGCATGCACAATATACAGATGAATAGAGGCACAACGAGGACCTGAATTAGGACGAGATCTGGAGGATGAAAGAAAAGTGCATACGCCTGCGCCACATATGAGTGAGACATAGAAAGCCAATCAGATCATTCTTGTTGGGGATTCATATATATATATATATATATATATATAATAGATGTATAGCAAGTACGATAGAAAAGGATACGGAAAACTAAATCTGGATAAGAGTCTCGTGTTCTCAACATGTTGCACTATCCCTCAACGTCGGTTGGAATTAACAGTTCGAGCCGGTATGACCATCGTTGCTTGGCAAGGTGTCTTGGATTGTGACTTGAATGATTTCTCCAAAATCTTATTTAGCATCTGAGGCTTCGGCTCCGGACATCCCTCTCTCATATTGCCAGGCCACGATCCCTTGACCTCGATCACGTGCGGCCTCGCTAGGCAACGAAAGTTCAGCAGAGGCAAAAGGGAATACTTTCCGCCCAAAAAGACTTACCGCTCGCGAAGTTCAAGCTGGTGATCGACCCTTTGGCAAACTGCGTCACCCACCAGGTCCATCTCCTCCGAACGGGATGACGAGAAAGGATCACCGGGACGGCTAACCATTTCATTCAAGTAGTCCCAACAGAGCTTATTGATTTTGTCCGTTTCAGTTTCTTTCCAATCATTCCAGGGAGTAACGCGTCAGTTTACCGAGTCACTCATTTCTCTATCGTACAATCCAGATGCGGTTTCTCTTCGGGATCCCTCTTCTTTGCTAGCCAAAGTTTCCTCGCGGTTACTTCGATGATGCTCCTTTTCTTCCGGGGAGCTAGCAGAAAATTCATAAGTCCAGGCTTTATCTCTGGTCCCATCGTCTTTAGTTTGTTTAGATCCGAAAGAATGGTCCATGATGATGTCTGAAGGTCAAATGTGTATCTCTTATATAACGGTCAAGTACTCAGTGCGTGTTGTCCTGTCTTGATGGTGATTGTGTGAAACAAATCTCGATTATCTCACTTGAGTCTCATGAGCTTTTATATCTTGAAAAAGCGAATGGCGAAGAAGACCAAAAATGTGTCGATAGGCTCGAACCTCCAACCATTGTAAGCCCCTCCTTTCACCTACGATGTCAAATGTGAAGCTGTACAGCTGTCCTCTGTCTTGAAATGTCTTCCATCAGACCCCCTCAGGGGTAGGTGGGAAGCTCACAGGAGATTTGTAATGTTACACACCGGATAAAGGTTAGTCAGAGAAAGGTGACATGTTGATAAGGGAGTGAAGTGCGGTACGTGTATGACGCTGGGACTTGTAAAACATATGGTTTTGCTCCACAACGTCATGCAGTGCAAGGTTGAAGAGAAGGCATGTTGTTGAAGGGAGAAAACGTAGAATGCGTCACCTCCAGAAGGACAATATCCCAGTAATGACGCATGTTCTTGTCAAGTACCTGAGTCGAGGTCCGCCAGATCTGGCGTTCTTCTTAGTAGGATATTGTGCCCAATGGCAAATGCAATGCATCAAACGTGGTAAAATTGAATGTATGATACAGATTACCTTATGGTATATCATCCTTTACACCTCGTTGCGTGTGAGGGAAGTCCCGCCGCGATTTATTGATGATCATTCGTGAGGCGAGAAAGCTGTGAGGCTTATCGTTGATAGGCGATGCTTATCGGTAATCACACCTGATCACCAACAATCACATAAGGTTCCAAAGGCTGACTCCTAGCGACAGACCACCAAAACATCTTCCACTGAAGTATCGAGCCCTACCACCACATTCAGCAGAATCAGCACCGTCCATTGCTGTTCGAGGCATACCGTAGACCACCCACCTTCTGCCTATGCATCATGACGAGCGTGTCTCCGCCCTGGCTGAACTCTTCGCTTGATTCGAGCACTATCCTCCCTTGTATCGTCTTTGGTCCAGCAGGTTTGATAACTCGGAGATACGTCCTATCAGAGGAGGGCTGTACATTTCCTTCCCCCAGTTCTTGTTTGAAGTAGGAGAGGAGTATGTCGAATGCTTGAGATTGGGGTAGACGAAGCCAGAATCGGGTGGTTATGGTGTTGTAGGTCCCGGATTGTGTCTACCAGATTTTTGTCAGTTCTCAACTCTGGATGATTGAAGGGTAGCGAGAGTCAAGATTTGCAGGCTCGTGTGGAAGACGGAATGAAGATGGTCCATGTGAGAAAGGCAGGAGAGAGAGGCAACGAGACTGCAGTATTGATCTCACTCACTATATTACCCGTCCCTCTCAAGAACTGCGATTCCTGCTGATTGAACTGACTTCCCCACTGACTCTCATTCTTCATTCTCTGACTGTTATTCCCCATTGCATCAGGATCAGCTATACTTTCTACCTTCATTCCTCTTTTGCGAAGACAGTCAACGCACCTAGCCGCATAAGCCTGCGAGGCAGTACCGTTAAACACGGGATCCACAACATTCATCATTCCATTCTGCTTCATCCCTTGCGTCAAGGCCTCGGGTATCTGTTCTCTCCGAAGTTGACTTGGACTATCGTCCGCTGAGATCAGTTGAAGATTCCCGCAAGTTCAGGAGAAAGGGACAGGCTCACGTCATACACCATGGATGTGATTTGATACCTTCCATTGTTATTCTCTCATTGGGGTCTATCGTCAACATCGCTAGTAATATGGCTGCGATGACCGAGAACATGACTGATCAGTACTCTCCATAGCAGAAGAATCGAGGAAGATAGCTTACATCTCGCCTGACCACGTATCCTGGTCCATGGATCATATTGCAGTAGTTCTCCTGTACGATATGCGCAGAACTCGGGTGAATTGTCGGAAGGTTCGTCCCACGGTGTATCTAGGGATATCGAAATCAGCACCATCGGCATAGGTAGTTTGGCGATTAGCCGACTCGGAGATACTTCGTATGACTCACTCCCCACCAGCAAGGTATACAGCACCACGCCCATTCCCCAAATATCAACCGGCTCAGCATGATACCCCGTTCCAGCAGGTTTACCGAGCTGTATCCGCGTGATTAACGAATTGATGTTCCCGTAGCCACACGAATCGACACGCTGACGACTCACCTCAGGAGCAACATAAGGCAAACTACCGCATCTTCCACTCAACAATCTGGTTTTTCCCTTATGCTTGAACACCGCACATAGGCCGAAATCTGATATCTTCAAATTACCATTTGCAGCAAGAAGCAAGTTTTCAGGTTTCAAATCTCGGTGGGCTATGCCTCTGTCGTGGATGTATTCCTACGTCGGCCCATACAGAACTATCAGTAAACAAGGCTTATCGTCCTGTGATATATGAGTGGAGGACGGAAGTACTCACCATCCCCGAAGCCAATTGCGAGAAGTAAAATTTGGCAAGATCTTCCGGTACACCATAATCGGGAGCTACCACAAAGAGACAAGCGTCAGCTGTATACTTCGCCCACAGATTTTGTTACGTATGGAGCAGAAGTACTCACCAATCTTATCAAACAGATCTCCTCCGACTGCCAGCTCCAAAACCATATACAACCCCGGCACCCAGCCCATCCTCTCCTTATCTTTCTCGATAACTTCGGAATGTATAAACTGCAAAATGAAATCACTCTTCAAAGCTTTATGCACCTGCACCTCCTTCTGCAGCTCTTTGATATTCGGTGTACCGTACCCCAGTGTAGGGGATATGAAGAGGTTGACCACTTTACATGCTGCTACTTTCCCCTGGGTGTCGTCTATCGCTCGGAATACTCTGTGTGCGGTTCGCATATTAGTAAGTCCTCAAACATTCACATGATGAGCCAGTTATAGTAGAAAAGCAGTATAGCTCACTTTGAAAATCCTCCTCCGCCAATCTCCTCTCCTATCCTGTACCCATGAATGACAGGATACCGAAGCTGGGTCTGGCTCTCGTCTATGTCCATGTTGCGAGGGTATCTGTGCGCGGTGAGTGTCGGTCCGCAAGATAAATTCGCAGGTGGGGTCTAATGCGTTGAAATGTAGGTATACAAGGCGTGTGCCACAGACGGGAGAGATGGTAACAAGATCTTTGCACTATATATATATGCCTTGAATTTCAGTTGGTATCGGATACAAGTGAATTGGACGACATCAACCTACTCGTACTCATTCCTGGGACGCGCCTCGTCCATTCGACTTTAGGACGTGATCACTCAGGCACAATCAGCGAGCAGATCACGTGACACGACACACTAACAACCAAGATAACCAGGCTACTTTACGAATGAGTCGAATCAAGACTCAGATGGCAAAGAAGATCGATTCACCTTCATTGCATGACGATTAGTAAAACCATGGAACCCTCTCAAGACAGGAAGGATACCTCACTCGCATCTCAAGAGCAAGACTCGCACACGTCGACGACTTCATCCGATGTCCAACTCACATTCAAACCCATCGCACCGGAAGACACGATCCCCCTCCGTCACCTCGTTCTATGGCCCTCAATATCATTAGACAAACAGTTAATCCCAGAGTACGACTTCAACCCCAAGACCATCCATCTCGGTGCTTTCAAGATCCCTAACCCCAACACCGCATCGCAACCGACACTACAGGACCCAACATTCGATAAGGACCACCCAATAGGGGTATTGACCTTGGCTGCTCAGCGTTACCCCTCATTCTCCGGGGAAATACCAGTCCATATCCAACTACATAAATTCGCTGTTCACCCTTCCCTCCAAGGAAAAGGTATTGGTCGACAACTCCTCTCCTACGCTATAGAAATACTTAGGCAGAGGTATCCGGATCAAAAGATCCTGTTTCATTTCGATGCTCGAGTATCGCAAATCAGGTTTTATGAGAGGAGCGGTATGAGTATATTGGACGAGAAGACGTTTTGGAAGTATGGTTCGACAGGGAAAGGGGAGGGGGTGGAGTACGTTAAGATGGGCAGAGTATTGTGAAACTGTTTGATGCAAATATGACCTGATTGATGCGTTCTTGATGACAACTTAAATAGAAATTCTCATTTACGAATTGATGTGCTGTATAACAAAAGAAGGATGGTCCCAGATCTTGCATTGTATGTATTGAGCTTTGTACGAAATATGAGACACTACAAAAGTTACGATGATAAGTGATAATGCTAGTACCGATACAGCAAACTCCCTAGAGCCGAAACAAGGATAGCCCCCAACTGAGAAACCAAGGAGCGTTAGACCTATCTATACGAGACATCAATCCTAGAAATCCAATATCTCCATAAACTCGTTATCGTCGGTATACTAAACCAGACCAAGCAAGCCAATAATCAGCATCAATAACGATCTCCTCAGATACAGGCATATATCATTACCAACGGAAAAGTAACACTCACATCAAACAATACCAACCTCTCACCATCCATAACAACAGTTTCAATCTCCCTCACATACTTCTTCTCAGAATATATGAACGGTAATTCCCTCCCAGTCCTAATTTCGCCTTTCAGCGGTATTTTCTTCTTTAGCACCGTTTCCTCAGATACCAGAACGATACCATCCCTATCACCGTCGTATTTCTGATAACCCTCGATAGAGTTCCTCTTCGTTGAAGGTTCTTTCCCTGTAGTCGCTGGGGTGGACGGAGTCGAGGTGGATAGACCAAACATCAATCTCTGGACTAATCCCCTTGGGGAAGTTGGTAGAGTCCCTACGAAACCTTCGTTCCGCCTTGAGTAGAGTTCCTGTCGGACTCGGAGGGGATCGAAGTCGTATAGCCTGACAGTTGTGGAGGATTCGGACGAGTGAGGATAGGGTACGACGTATCGTGAGCCGTAGACGTAGCAGACCCAGGCTATTGAGTAGGAAAGAAGTATCAGCTTGGTACGTGCTCCGATGTCAATATGAAGATTGATGACAAGTGTCGAGGTCACAAGGTGAATTTGAGTACTGAGACAACAGTGAATGCACTCACATGGCTCAGGCTCATCCGGGCCTATCAACCTAACCTTAGGCGCAATAGACTCCCACTTAATGACAGGCGCGGGCCTAGGAAACGCCTGAAGCAACAGCGGACTAGTCGGTGCAGGTAGGTACGCCAAGAAAGTCTTCTTAAGCGAGAACATGACATAATGAGGATGAGAATGCGGGAAAGCAGTTCTAGGTTGACAGTAAAATTCCATAATGATTATCCCACTTTCAGGTTCAGGGACAAATTGCTGGATCTTCTCTTCAGGGTGGGTGGGGAAGGTATGTCTCGGTGGTGGGTCTGTACGGATCGTTAATCTCGGTGGAGGAAGGTTGTCATCGAGGTCTACGACGAATTCTGGTAAATCTATTATGGCTATTGGAGTTGGGGTGTGTGCAGGTGGTGGGGGTTCGGTGGAGTTTCCAGTTGCTGTTGAACCACCAGTGGTCGTGCAATTGGAGGTAAATGAGAAAGGTGGGAAAGCGTAGATATATAGATGATGTGTGAAGATCAGATCTCTGGCGTCGGCGAGATCTTCCGGGTTCATCGAATCGGGACGTAGACGCGTCCTGACCGAGGGGATAAGAAAGGAATTGGGTGTGAGGAGGATGAATGATTCGAAGGTTGATACCACGGGGGGTTTGAGGGTCTGGGCAGCAGAACGGATATCAGCAAGATCCACAAGTGAACAGGTAATGGACGAGCGTCTATTGAAACAACGAGAGCTACGACGGCAGCCAAAATCTGCGGATACTCACCACAGCCAACCTCCCAGTGGTCCATTGCCAACCTACTAAATGATCTTTCGCCCCACTATTATTATTCCTCAGGACATACAACCCATCATCACATATCTGGAATCCAAGCGAGGCGATTCGAGAGTGGAGAGGGGCTGGCCAGTCAAGGGTAGATTGAGCAGCCCGAGGGTGAGGCTGGAATGTCGAGAGGGTTAGGAGGTGAATATGGAGGGTGTAGTTTCTGGGTGATGGGTGTCTGAGAAAGGAGATCGCGTTAGTTCGGGCTATTTGTGGTACAATCTCACAGATATGCGGAGATCCATTGAGAGCGAGAACATGTATATGAGAGAGTGCTGGATCCTGACTCCGTTGTCATCGCTACAACTCACCTCACTTCAGCAACAACAAACAAGTCCTGACCTGGATCCACCGCGAAGTCCTGCATATCAAAATCGAACCGATGCGTCTTCCTAATATCATTGACCAGTTGATCCTCCCCATACTCCTCTACCTCCTCCTCTTCTTCTGATTCTCTACCCTCTCTTGTTCCTTCAGCTCCCGTCTTTGTACCCTCGAGAAGGGAGGTAGAGTTTGAATCCTTGACATCCTCCCAATCATCCCCCTTACTCAACTCATAAACAGCCACCTCCCTACCAATCTCCCTGAGCCCACCAAACCGTTCGGGCGGTACGTTCCTCAACAACACACCTTCAAGGTACTCATACAGTCTTCCTTCGCTTTCCTGGAATTTCACAGAATTGGATGTGGAACGAGGTTGGAAGTTCCTGAATCTTGTCATTCTCTCTCTGAGCGATGAGAGCAAGACCGCTCGAGAGGGCGGTATATGATTGGTATTGGATGGTTGAGGTAGGAGGGCGTTGGGGTTGAGTCTTAGGGAATTGCATTGGAGGGTGTAGGAGAGTGAAATGGGGATGGAGGATGAGCAGAGGTCGTTGAGGCGTTTACAGACCTGTCATGATGACCAGATCATTCAGCATTGACCTACTTGGAGATACGCTCCACTGCATCACGAGGGACAAGATGATCTTGTGCACCGTATGGTGATGTGACACAGGTTCCCTCCGAATCCTCAGAATGATGAAGACTGGACAGTTGAAAGGATGTCCTGCTCACCCTGAAACATCGACTCAGCGTAATCCGATCCAATCCCACAAAAACCCTTTCAAGCAACTCATCAGGCAACGCGAACAACCAATTCACCCCGTTCTTATCTGGCAGCTCATACGCTACGGGCACTCGTCCAGAAGCGGGGAAGTATGATGCAGCTGAAGCAGCAGCAGAAGAAGTGGTCGATGCGGAGGGGGAAGAAGGGGTTGACGAGCTGGGAGTGAAGGATGCGCGGCGCATTCGGAGACGATCTAGCATTGACATTATGGTGTGTCGATATTCGATCCTTGTTCTGTTAGAGATGAGCAGTAGATCAATGAATGGTTTTCTGGTAGTGGGTTTGAACTTGATCAATTGACTGGTACCGCATACAGCGATGAGATGAGATGTCACTTTACGAGCGTGATGCTGAGTCAATCAACTAAATACAACCAACCTCCACTCGATCTGATCAAGAAATGGTTATTGTGGCGGTGGCACTCTCTAGGATCACCTTGCTGAAATCATTCCGCTTTAGCGCTTTACTGTGTCGGATTCCTCATAGTCAGCCAAGAGAGAAGAATTATGGACGGTCATTACTGATAAAAGTTCAAAGATCACAAAGATTGTATGCTCCAGTCAAAGCTAAAGTGCCCTTCATATCAAGAATTGCCGTTTTCGCTGACTGCTGAGTTCAGTTAGCAGATACATACTGTACAACCTTCGACATACTGTATTTGTGCCCATTGATAAGCTTTCACATCGAGTGATATGGTTACTCATTGGTATCAGTCCAGATTTCAGTAACGTTGTTTTCAAGACTAGACATGTAGAAGGTCTGTCCAGATTTCAGTAACATTATTTTCAAGACTAGACATGTAGAAGGTCTACCGTTCACCAAGTATGCATATTGTCCGAGGGCACCAATCTACAAATCGCTTGCCCTCCCGTCCTTCGTTCGCTATTGGACACTGCCCGTGCAGGTGACTTTGCCTGAGTCAAGCGGGTAGCTGCCGGATCTTCAGTAATCCATGTATGGCTGTTGGTGCAAGACTGGTGGATTAGCATTCTGACCGTTTCCAACACAAACACTTCGGCAACAAGGGATAACTATCCAATTTCTTGACGTGCTACAAAGGAACAAGTTCACTTACATCCTCAGTGTCGGAAGCGGAAGTTTCATCGCTATTATTGTCATCAGTCACAATGGGACCGAACCTTTTGTAATGGAGATTCGCCCTTCCATCTCTATCGTCAATCACTTTAATATACGGTTGGCCAACAATGAGCTGAAATTCTGCGGTCCCTTCATAATCTTCCTCAACAACGACTTCGAGCTGGAGACAAAACCCACATATATAAATAATACAGGTCAGCAGGAACTGCATTGTGTTCCAGTCCACAGTCACGAGGATCATCGAAGCGCAGGTCTTGCAGAATGGTGAATGGTTTTCTTGATTTCTGGGGAAGAATGATCTCCGACTTACATCGTCTTGTAAGGTGGTACCCAAGCCTTCTTTGAAACGCCAATAGAAGGTCTTATTTGAGCTTATCAAATCGTGGAACTCTCCGTTATCACTCAACGATACGTCCGGTCTTACCGAATCGAACAGCTTCGACTCGGTCGCGTCCCAGGTGATCTTCAGGTCATTCCCCGCTGCAACCTGGGAGAGAGAGGTACCAAGTAGAGTTGTCAAAAGAGTAATGGATTTGAAGCACAACATCTTGTAAGAAATTTGCAGTTGGTAACTTAGCTTGACTTGATATTTATTGCTGATTTGATTTTAACGCTAGTCGGTCAATTGGTACAGTACTATACGTCTTAAGCAGAAACAGAACGAAAGATTGGCCTCCAATCTTATGCTGAACCTTTAACAGATTGTTTCTGAGACTGAAACCTGGTGTCAACCATACACAGACACAACGGCATGTTTTGCGTGTATGCTCACCTTTGTTTATTACATACTCTTTCCCCACCCCGTGAAGTTGAAGGCAAGGTAAATCAATGATCCAATCCGGCGATCAGAATAATGGGGAAAATCAACGAGATACTATGATTCAAGATGCTTGTGCGGTGCAGTGTAGTCGCCGTGAAAGGATGAATAGACGCGACCGTTTGGCATGTTGAGACCTGCATCGAGAAATTAATAAGACACAACAACAATCCGGAGAAAAGGGGGTCAATCTAAACGTGGTTTTCATATGTATCAAGTCTCCAAAAACGTTAGGTTGACAGTCTTTCTTAGTTACATCCTATGCAGATAACTTGCTATTGGACTCAGTGTGATCATATTCATAGAACACCTATCGTGACACATGGACAGGCTCATCAGGGCTGATTGCACCCCTTATATCTCCGAGTTCAACAGCCTTCGAAAGCCATCTTTCATTCAGCTCGTATGACTCTGAGTAGTTTTGAAAGATAGCTCTCCCAACGGATAATGCATGTTATCTACCTATCACTCTACCAACCACCCTCCACTGTCCTTTCTCCAATCCAGTGCCGAACCGACCAGATACCAAATGGTACAGTGTGGATTGTTTGGTTGACACACAAGCGTAACTTGGAACAAGCTTATTTGGCGGACTGTCAAAAGTTGTGGAAGCTCAGCGACAAGTCATCGACACTGGTAATGTAAGTTGCTCAACCCAAACTCACTGTATCAAACGAGATTGTGTTCTGGTAGCAGCCTTCGGCGACTTCACATGTCGCCGAGCTCGATCTGAGCACCACCCCTCCATCTTTATCATCGATAACTTCCACATAAGGAGAACGAGAGATCAAGTTGAATTCGGCAGTACCCTCATAATTTTTTGTGGACTCAGCGACGAACTACACAACACAGGGATCGAGATCAAGCATTTCAGCCCTGTCCGCAAATCTTCTCCTCCGAAATCCGAATTCCGAAATGGAAAGAACGACGCTCTTACGCTCTGACTCTGGCTTATAAACTTACCTCGACGTACCAAGCAACTTTATGATCTTCCTCGATTTGCCAAGTGAAATGGGTCTTTCCGCTAATCTCGCCTCGATATCCTTCATCCCCATTGCCATTCAATTTCCCTCCAGCGGGGAACACCACCCCTCCAGTTTCCCATCTGATCTTAAGATCACCGGCGGCGGATACGTGCAGGATGGAGGCTTCAAATAGAGTGGTCAAAAGAGCAAGAGATTTAATCTTGAACATGTCACTTGTAACGATCAAGATAGAGTGCTGTAATTGAGTCTAAAAGTACGTATTCTGGTCCTCAGATAGGGAGAATAGCAATAGTCAGATGGGGAAAATACAAAATCAACCTGGACAGTAGTGTCCATTTTATACCTTTCCAGTACATCTATATTTACCTCATGGCCGAGGTCAGCTCCTTTGTACGATGGATTGAGGGGTCGAACCTTTCTTGCCTACGGGGTGGGATTGGCTTATGTGCTGTGTAAAATGATCGTTGTTCTCAATGATTGCTAATTCAGTTGAAATCAGATTCGGACAATGGATTATCGTGAAGATGCGCGTCAGGTGAAGATCCAGGAGGTCGTTGGGCTATAGTCACAAGAAAGGATCGAGATCAAATTCGATCGATTGATGGCAGGCGAAGCATGAGTATATACATTCATCAAGACAATCGCTGATCAAAGGAAGGGTGAGTCATAATGACAGATAAGTTGGTCAATCATGAAAGATGAGTGAAGGACATCGATCCTGCACACGCTTTAATGATGCATATGTGATGTAGTAACTGTACAGTGGGATCTGATCTGTTCAAAGCAATGGCAAGAGTAGCAGTGCGGTACAGTAAACGTACAACATACAATAGTTGTTTCGTGTTACATAATACAAAACAATCGAAGTGTTACCACTGTATTCCAAAGTAGGTAGGAAAGACACATAATCATTAGCTCGATACACCCCATGAAACGTACACGACCAAGCCACTCACATAAGTCTCATCCCGATAATCCACAATAGCAGGCAACCCCTTCTCCCTCCTCCGTGCCTTCTCCGCAGCCCACTTTTCGAACCTACCGCAAACAATCAATGAGAACTGAGATCAGCTGATCTGAAACTTGGATGAACCACGCTATGAATCCAGCTGTAATCGAGATAGCATGGGACATACCATTTCTTCATCTTCGCCCTACTCTTCTCGTTACCCACATTTACCGTAGCTATCATCTTTAGGTCTGGGCCGGGGATGGATAAGGAGAAGCAGGTGAGTTCGGTGAAACTGGAGTGTTCGGAGTACGGAACGCCTGTTTGCCACAATATGGTCAATCAGTCATCGGATTGACAACCTCTAGGTAATCCGAAAATACTACGGAGAAGGTAGACCGAACTTACCAAACAGCTGAAACGTCCTACAACTCCCTCTCATCTCTTTTAGATCCTTCTCACTAAACCACCTAGCCTGATCACGCTTGATAACAGTATTCACATCAGGTAACATATCTGTTCCAGCCGGTGGAGTGTATGTCCATCCCGTAGGTCTAAACGCCAACACTCGATCGAAGTGAGGGTGTAATCTCGCCAAGTAAGGTTGCATACGATCGAGTTGGATATTACCAAGAGGAAGTAGATGAACTTGAGACTATGTCAAAAATATGTCAGCTCAATGAAGTCTTGATCCCTCGATAGATGCCGCCTTACTGATATGGGATCAGTACTGAGCATAGCATGCAGTTCTGGATCAGTCTGACACAGCAATATCCCCTTCTTCCTCGGATCGCAATATATCGTAGATCCCAGAGCTTTAGCAACGGCTACAGGACAAGTCAGCTTTAATGGCGATGCTTATCTTAGGTAACCCTGACTGACCTTTCACAATCCTCTCCTTCCCTATTGAATACGTTCCCATGACAACCAGAGTCCTTCCTTTAGGCTTGATATCATTGATATCCTTCAATTCCTCCTTTACATCACTATCCTCTTTCTTGACCAGCCACCCAGCCATCATGGCCTTGGACCTCTCTGCTAGCTCTGCAGGATCCGGCTTGATCTCCTGCCCTTCCTCCGCTTTTATATACACTTTAGGTTGCATAGCTTGGAAGTCCGGTGCATTCAACGAGATACCAACGACCATCTTCCTGGCTAGGGAAGCACAAGCGTCGATGACCTGTGGTTGAGGTGGGAAACAGTATTTGGGGTTTAGGTACGTCGTATCGAGGTAGCAGGTGTGGACTGGTGCTCTGGCTATAGCTGAGTGAAGGACCATCTTGGGGCATCTATATTCCCACTAAATCAGCTATTGTGCTTCGAGACATTCAAAGTGAAGACAGAAGCTCACGCTCTGAAATCGCCGCAGTGCAGATACCGGAAGATCTTCTTGCTTCCTACATACGGTGATCTGAACCCTGAATCACCAGCATTAACAGTTTGCGGTCCTTCAAACAAGAAGATGGACGATCCAGGACCTAGTCTCGGGATCAGCTAGATTTCTGCTAAGTACAAGCGCATCAAAGCTCACAATGATTCGCTTCCATAGGCGTCACTGTGACGCCACCAGTATTTGGCATTTCGAAAGGTACATTATCGGGCAAACCATGCTGTCGAAACAATCAGCTTCAATCGAACAAATCATGTGATCTCTCCCAAGTCCACTTACTACCCATTTCGGCTCCACTCCAAGCATATGGACGATCAGATTGGCTGTTGTCTCCGAGCAATAGATCGGACCGTGTGTCCAGCTCTTGGATAAATTAGTGTAATGGTCTGAGTGTGCGTGTCTGCAATATGGGTGATGTCAGCTTGACTCCACTCAAAGGATATGGAACATGAGACTTGCGTTAACAGATATGCAGTGACTTTAGGTATCGCCCCGTATCTGAATGCATCAACAGCAACAGGCATACCGGTCATGACCTTGTGAAGGACACCATCAGTTCGCAATTCCTGTCTCTTTGTGAAGTATAGCAGCAAACATACCTTGTAGAAAGGGGCCTTCCTCCTTCCCACAAACCTTTTACCATCCCTCTTCAGATCGGCTTCTGCATCCTTCCATTGATCCTTCTCTTTGTGGCCACTCATGAGCACCGAGAAAGCATTAGGTCCCTTCGTGGATTGTTCGGGTTCGGGCGAAGGCGAAGGTTCAGTCGAGAACGAGGCGTAAGAGGATATGGGACGGGCTTTCTTGGATGATTTGGGCGAGGATGAGGAAGAATCAAGGCATGAGTTGATGTGATGTTGTGCCAACTATTGTATCCCATTGTCAGCTGAGGATGGTTGAACTAGCAAAATGCAGCTTACATCATTGTTTTGCCCTTTGAGAGACTTCCCACAAACAGGACATTCCGACATCTTGCCCCCAGGTATAGCTTTGCTACCTCTTCCCCTATTCCTATTGATTGGTTCGGACATCACACTACCCTCATCGTCGCCTTCTCCATCCTCCTCCATCCCCATACCTTCATCTTCAGGTTCTTCCCATTCTTCCGTCATATCGATGTCCCCCACTGAGAAATGCTTACTTGGTGTCGCGCCCTGAGGAGTCTCAGGCTCGATCGGCTCCGGCATGTCCTGTCGCTCGATATCCATGTCCAGTCCTGAATCGTCATTCTCAGCATCATCGCCGTCTTCAGGATCCTGATTCCTATGATGATCCTCGTCTGACGGCGGTATATCCTCTTCATCATCATCTTCAATATTCTGTACATCCCCCACATTTATGACCTCAGGCCATGTAGGTGGCGGCTTGAAGTCCGGATAGCCAGGAAAAGGGGGTGGTCTGGCTGGTTGGGGACTTTTCGAAGGACCCGCTTCGAGTGATATGTTCGATAACTTCCTCTTCTTATTCGATGGGGTGGGAGGAGAGACAGGTAAGATGTCCTCGTCATCGCTGATCACTACTGGATCCTCGACTGATCCAATTATAAACGTTGCTTTTCCTTTACCCTTCCTATCTGCTATTACAGGCTTTACATCTTCTACTTTCTCACAGAAACCATTCTTTGACGCGCTTGAAGTACGACGAGGAGTAGGTGTTTTCGAGAAGAAGGATAGGATGTTGCCAGTGTTGGCGGAAGGGGATTGTTTGGCTGACTTTGTTGATCCTTTTGCCATGTCGATAAGTATTACTGGTGTACTGTCATTCTCTATGCTCTGACTATAGATGGTGTTATATCGATGTTCTCGTCTGCGAATGAACAAATCTGTCTTTATATGACCTGTATGACAGAGCACGATCTCGATGACGGAGTGAGCAGAGTAGCCAGGAACGATTAGTCCAGTCAGCTCGTATCGTCACGTGATCCGCGCTTTTTGCCACCCAACCACGTTTTCGAGAAAAGTTGAAAGACCAAAGCTCGCTGAGCAAGAGTCCTCTTTTCGTTTTGTGAGCTGCATCATACATTCCTCATCAGAATAGACCATAGAATCAGAATACTCAGAACAATGTCCAAGCCTTCGCCCAGTACTGAAGGTATCGAAGAAGTCCTGCTATCAGCCCGATACGGGGAGTTGGACGAGTTGAAGGAGTTCGTGGAGAAGTTTGGTGCTCAACCATTAGCTGAAGCGAAAGATGAGAGGGGGAACACCGTGTTGCACATGTGCTGTGGAAATGGACATATCGGTAGGTCTACCTTTCGTATGTAATATGTGGAATGCAAGAAGTGCAACAAGTAGATACGTAAGGCTTATCCTACTGTGTACAGACGTTTTGAACTACCTTATCCCCCTCTTACCCAAAGAAGTCTTATCACGCACGAACGAAGCTGGATCACCCCCTCTTCACTGGGCAGTATCAAACAACCATGTATCTTGTGTCAAGGCGTTAGTGGAGCTGCCAGAAGAACAAGGAGGTGGATTACGATTACTCAAGGTAAGTTGACCTGCCATCATCCACAATTCCACATGCAAGCTAACGGTAATTGTTCCTGCTCGCAACTTAGCAAACAAACGCCAACAAGCGAGATGCATTCGCCGAGTCGATATTCGCCGGAGAGGGTAAAGAGGAAGTATCGGGATGGATCGAAGGGTACTTGTACAAAGTAGAGGGAGGTGATGACGAAGAGGAACAACCATCGAAGGATGCCAGTGTGGAAGAGGGAGAAGGAGAAGTGAAAGTGATCGAGGGTGATGATATGGTAAAAGAAGAAGCTGAAAAGGTGGATGAGCTCGTAGACAAGACTGAAGGTGTTCACATCAAGGAGAATTAGATGGGCCGTTACACCGCTTATTGTATGTATCACTTTGCATTGGATTCATTCCGTTTACTAGAGAGTACTATTCCGACCTACCTCTCTTTCCCTTTCCTTTCCTGTCCTATCAACTGGTTCGTGCTGGTCAGTATATTCCAAGCATCATTTGTTCTCATCAGTCGATTCTACAAGGACTTCGGGTCAAACGGGTCATCCTTTCTCGTGTGTTCAGAAAGGATCGACCGCATCGCTTACATAACGTATGGTCGTCAATCCCTTCAAGTAAATTCGACCTCAGCTCAGAAGGCGCCAAGAGCCATCGTATATATCATACAGCTCGTTGTCGACTAAACCAATACTGATCAACTCACTTGTCCCCAACAACCTCCTCATTTGCCTTATCTGAATTTTCACCATACACACACAAACATGCCGACAATGATCGATGACCACTCCCAATATCCCCTAGTCAACGCTGCGTATAAGTATGACGGCTGGGCGGAAGAGCTACTTAAGTCTACCCCTAATGCTTCGAATAGTACACTAACCCATCAAATCACCTTGACAGACCCCTCAGCCGAAGGAGACGGCGACACGCTCAATACAATCTCATTCAACGATCACCCCTCACTATTGCCAGCTCAAACAGCGGCGCAGATTTCAGTGTTCAGCCACTGCAAATGCATGATATAGCTAATGAGACTAGAGAAGATGAAAATTCACATAAACCTCACAATATCACCAATGACACTTTTGAATTCCGTCTATGTCGTGCGACAAGATCTAGGTACATTCAAGGGTATATGTGAATCGCTGACTCCCTCTGGACACGTAGATAAGTTGGAGTCGACGGCAGTCGAAACTGAGTTATACTATCTACACACTTTCACTCTTTCCAACTTACCGGAGAAGACCAAGCGATCTATGGTCGATGATGATGTATCGTCCAAATACGATACATTCGGGATGAACATCAACCTCGAGAATAATCAATCTCAATCAATCTTCAACAAGCTTAGTAAAAGGTTGTCCTTCACTGGGGGTGAAGGGACCGCGGCCGGTAAATTGGTGCATGTTCCCACCCAATTGAATAGCGAACCGGGAGATCCGAGATACCAATACATCTCGCAGAAGTTTGATAGTAAACTGAATCTCAAACTCAGTAAATATGGGCTGAAAAAGGTTTCTGGGGAGGAGGGACATAATGTAGATGGGGTTTCGCAATCTTGCGTCATAGGTAGAGAATCGAAGTGATAATTTTACATATCGGAAGGTTAACCACAGTAACCATATGTCTGAGTACAACAGATACCAACGAATTTTTTGATGTGTCCTTGTCAGTTCCTCACTGCTAGACAATTTTGTTTATATATCTGAGCACGTCGATGCTCTTCGAAAAGCGTACAAGCATACCCCCGGAACTGCCTATGACCGAGCATACTTATCGAGACTACCCACCATAATGCTCACTTTGAAATTGAGCCTCCGCTCGACCTGGCAGATGCCCTCTCCACTGTCTCCAAAGGAGGTCGCCCGCTCATCGAAGGGTAAACAAGGGAATGGCTGTCTTACAACCGAACGAAGGCAATTCTTACAGCCGAGAATAATTTCCGTTCAAACGTGTTTCGTGAGTCGACGGACTATGAGACGACCTACAGCGTTTAGTGCTTGTATCACTTTCTCTTGAACAGCTGGTCAGGCAGATTCTCATGCATATCTATTGGTACAGCTTCGCCCGAAAATTGCATTATCGTATCAACATCGTGTGCGAGCAAGTCAGTTCATCTTGCCATGATCATTTGGTGTGAAGACGTGCGGGACGTGAAAGGAGACTCTCAGTCCCAATAAGATAGCAAAGTCGGACTGATCTTGGTGGTAAATTTGTTAGGTTGAACCTGCTGTAGGACTATATGCAAACATGAATCCGTTCCTCTCTCGGGGCTGTGCAGATCCTTTGATATGTAAGAGGTCTACAGCGGAACGGTAAATTGCTTTTCGTGTATCGATCCCTCCCAGGAGTAGTTCAGAGCTGCAGTCGGTCGGTGTGATAGACAACGATGAAACCGATACCGATACCGATACTCCAGATCTGTCATCAGCCACTCACAACGTCCTGCTCTACACACCTGGGACGACCTCACCAGTTGCCATAGAAGATAATGAAGCCTTTCGAGAACGGATCAACCCAGATATGGAGTTCTTTCTCACGGCCCGCGTAGTCCATCGGCGAGTCATCGATGGAGTAGACATATACAACGATCTAATGATGACCTTTTTCAATCGCGAGGTGGAGGTGTGGGATCGACCTTCCAACCCCAGATTAGAGAAGAACGTCACTGAAAACACGCTTGATTCGACCTACAGCAACACGAGGTTCCTGGGAACACTCGATGGGGAGTGTAGTCGTACTGCAGATGCGCAACCATGCTCCTCGTTGTCTTCGACTGCTAGCGTAGGTAGAGAAGTATTTTGTCATCTCGTCGTGAGCCATGGATTTAGTCCTTCGTCGTTACCTGCCGATCTCAGGGCCCGTCTGATCAGCGAAGATGCGTTCAAAAACTTCAGATCCATCGGATTCACCTTGAAGCCCGTAGATCGATCTTCGACTTATAAGACCCTCGAGGAGCACATATGTCAAGGGAATCCTCAAGGGAGATTCGGCACACTGCCCGTTTCGCCGAATATGGATTATACCATCGCTGCCGATTGGTCGTATCGTTCCCCGCGGGCGATCCAGCAGTTTGAGGTTTCGTGGGACATCGACTCACCACGAACGGAGGTGCTCTCAATATACGATGTTTCGTCCAGCAAAGATGCCTTGAGAGATATCGTATCTCAATATCCGTCGACAGTGACCGGAGGAATGACAATTGATGCGTTAGTAGGTGATATTCAAGGATTCAGACCGTGGAGGGAACAAGTGGAAATATGAAGTGGCCAGATCGCAAGCCCAAGAGAGAGTTTAGCGTTGGAACAAGATGTTGTATGGCTTTCCACTCCACTCTCATAAGTTAGATCAAGAGAGAGAAAGGACAGCAAAAGCCAAGTCTCTATTTTCAAAACTAGCTTATCGAGGAGTTGAAAACGATGTGCGAATTGAGTATGCCATGCCCTCGTTCACTTGAGAACCCTCCACATGAGTGTCAAGCATGTTTCATCGCCACTCGACCGGGAGCAAACGGGGTAGTCGCATGTTTATGCAGATCTCATAACGAAAAGAGCCCCTATGAATTGCAGCTGGTCTCGTTTGTTCTTCTTCTGGCACACCTTTTATACCACCCAAAATCCAGTATGAAAACGAGACCCTTTGTTTGTGGTTAACTTAAAGCGTATCTTCTAGATAGTTAATGAGGTGGCTGCGCTGCCGTGATCTTAGCGGGGGCAGCAAAGGTGTAGACTGTAGAAAGTAGACCTGACTGATTAGAGCGATTTCGCCACGGCGAGGTTCAGGAATTATCTTGCAAGCAAGCGAGCTGGCTGATCGAGCTCAGTACAGTCAAAGGTACGATTTCGCTGTAGCCTCATGTTCTGGAGCATTCCAGCCAGACAGTCGGCTGTTATAAACGTAACTTCCTATTCAAAAAATAACTTCCTTTCTTTGCCGGACTACCCCTGTAGTGTGCAAGGGAAGGCCCTCACCGCGCCAGTACGTTTGGATTAAGAGACATAGCGGGAGAGAGATGTATATCCTAGCAGACGATTTGTCCCTTCAATTCTGCATTTTATTATCAGTGATATTCGGAGTACATACCTCTTTGCAATATTCGTGGGCGATCAGATTTTCACTAACTGGACTCCAAGAATCGAACCATGCCGCAGGCTGAGGATGATTTAGTAGTGGCCGAAAGTATTTCCACCGATCGTCTCGGCTTGACCAACAGGAGTCGTCTTCAGCCTCGACCCTCGAGGTTCAATTCGACATCGATCACACACATGCTATCACTATACACATCATCTTACCACGCGGGCGATATGGAACCCCCAACGGACAGCACGATCATACCTCTAGACGACGATCAACATCTCAAGAGCACATTCAACTGTGAGCAGAAGTTCTCTCTCTGTCCGTGGGCAACGCATACCCGAGTCATACAGGCGGAAGAACGTAGAATCCATGGCGAGGCTTTACGGATCGGTGCAGATTTCTGGGGACGACGAGCAAATGATCGACAGGAGAAAACCGTCACGGAGAATACACTTGACTACATCCATCAGGCAGAACAACATCTGGGAAGTTTCTTCGGTCGGTGTGACCCACGAGACGGCTCTGGATACACAGAAAGCATCCCTGTGAGCTTCGATCTAGTAGCTCATCAATGTTTCAGTCTGTCTTCCCTATCAGAGGAGGTAACATTTCGTTTGAAAGAGAATGACCTTTTCGCGAGATTCAGAAATATCGAGTTTACTGTGAAATCGAAGGTCCCCGACTCCCTATTCCAAAGTTTCAAGGATGATCTACAACCTCTGGAAGGGGTAAGCCAAGGGGATGGGCAACGACATTATAGAGTGAGGGACATTCCCGTGCAAGCACGAAGGGGTCACGGGCCAGAGCTTACCTTTCAGACGTCATGGATGGATCACCTTTTTGAGATAGAGTGGGACATAGACTCCCCACAAACCCAAGTATTGTCTCTGTACGACGCTGAAACGTCTAAAGAAGCTCTCAGGACGGTTTTGCAAGGTGACAGATCATCATTGATCGGAGTCTCGAAGGTGGATGTAGAAGCTGACAGCATCGTCCGAGTGAGACAGAGATTGATCCGGCAGATGGCTTTGGAAGAACCTCGGCAAGAGCTGGCGCGCCAAAGGAACCTACGTGAACAGGCCATCTCCACGGCTATGGAAGACACTCGACCCCGCAACACCCTCAGGCTCATTGATCAACAAAGGGCATGGATAAGACAAGCCGAAGCGAATTTTCAAACACGAGTCGAAAGACTCTCGACAGACGAGACTTGCCAATAGTCCTGTGGATTCATTCTGTGATCCCCACGTTTAGCTGGGAGTTCTGATTGATATTTTACTATTTGTAGTCTTCATTGTCTTCAGCAACTCACAAGCTAGACTCGCTTGCTCAGCACGTTAGTCACACTCATGCAGATACCCAGTATTCATGGTGTAATGGGACGAACGATGTGCCTCTGAATAAGACTAGTGCGACATGAGCGGCTTGATTTCCTCTGCTGCCCGTCCCGGAATCCTTACGTGGTTTGACCAAACACCGATGACTCGTGAAAAGCTTCCACCCTCGGACTCAATCTGGCCTAGCTGTGTGAGAGATGTTTCACTCTGACATCAAAGGGAAGGAGAAGGTATACAAGCTTTCTTACCACCGGAAGGCCTGCAAGTTCCCGGTGCATCGCCTCGAGTTGATTCTCCCAAGACCAAGGTTTCAAGCTTTTATGCACACCAACAAGCTGGCACAAAAGGGGCCACAGACCCACGAGCGTTCAACGAACCTAACAGTTAATCAACCCTAATCCAAGGTGCTTTTATTGTCTCGCCACTGTATGCTTCTGCGAGACACAGCTATTGGAGACATTACAGCATGTATGGAGTCGCAAAGTCTCGCTGCTTCTTTCTACTACCTTTCACCAGCACCTACACCTCTGAGGTCCATCGCAGTCCAGGCTTCAAGTCGTCAGCTCCATTCATCACTGCAGTATACGTGAAGGGCTCGAGCAGAACAAAGACAGCTCGGTGTCGCGTTCTGTACGGCCACGTTCAGTCTTAATTGCAAGGAATAAAAACCCCACCTGTAAATGCATTTTGCCGCTCGACCACTCGCCATCATCAGGCTCATATCGCAGCACTAGGGGTCTCTTCGATCACTCGGATTGGCTCTCTTGCTTTGAAGCTGGCCTATATACAATCAAGTACCATGCAATCGACAAAAACGTCCTCCGCTGAGCAAAACGTCCTGACGAAAACCTTCCCAGATGACGACTTCCACAAGATGGTCTACTTGAAATCGCCCGGATGTTGTCCCCCACGGAAAGGACCATACATCTTCCGAGCGAGCTTCCCTCACGATGGTCGACTGATCCCAATTGAGGCTCTTCCATTCTTCCAGTCGAAACTGCGCAGTCCAAGCAGTTTCATAATCAAACCACAGGAATTATACACAGCAGATGAGGACGGAAAAGGGGCTATGACCGACACGACTCTGGGTACAATCTACCAGACCACCAGAGCTTCCGGTGATATAACAGGATCTGTGGAATATTACAATACGTCTGACATTCCAGTGAGGAAGGCGACAGTAAGGCTTGAACATGTGGATGGATTTACTTTGGACACATTGCCCGAAGCAGACCTAAAGGCACTCCAGGCTACACATCTATTCTCAAAGTTCATGTCGATAGGGGCTACAGTCCGTTCGATTGACTCGATCGTTCCGCAGATCACTGATAACCTCGTTGATGGGTTGACATCCGAGGAGGGTCGGTTGATGTACCTTCCTTTGGTTGAAACGGAAATCTTTGGAAGGCGCCACAAAGGCAAGTACGACTGGATCTCAGAAGCATTCCTTAGCGAGGTTGAAATCATTTTGGAAGCCGATGCGGATGCGACTGTAGTCCTGCCAGAACATGACAGTGAAAGTACGAAGAAAGCCCTGAGAGACCACTTTGGAGGGAGGTCCTTTGTCATTCCTGCTACAAGATTTCTAAGGGAATATGCCGAGCTAGAACTGGAAGCTTCATAGAGGCGTGAGGCGAGGCACCGTATCGGCACGGTATGCGAGCCTGCAAATTTCTTGGGGCTTTGCTCGAGACTTTTGTGATCGAATACTTCATTCGTCGAGTGAGGTAGACTAGAATGACTATATTGCCTATATGAATATATATAAATACGAGATGAAGACACCGACGGCCCCTTTTGATTTTTGCATTGTGCGAAGCAGTGCGTCCGTCTGGATCAGGCCTGATGCCACCGCCCTTACAACTCGTTTGATACGAATGAGCCCACTTACCAAGTCCTTGTATGATCCTGCAATCATGCACTAGACCTGTAGGGAAAGGTCACAATCCTTGGTGGCTTAACGGTATCCTGGCAAGTTATCGATGTCAATACAGTATCTTCGTCTACCATATGGGTAGCACTGGAATCATCTCAAGCACATCATGCGGGCGGGTCTGCACGCCCATCCAATAGAGCGCTCAGCTTCGATAAGGACAGTATGACTTTCCTGAGTCAAGGAAGATGTATATTGCTGTTACTTATGCTATATTTATAACTGATGAATGCGCGACTTACATCTTCTAATCTAACAAACCTACAAATCCCCTTTCCCAACACCTCCAAACCATTCTCTCACCCTACTTATGACCTGCCCCACACCCTCACTCTGTATCGTCTCCAAACAACCTTTACATGTCCTCCTAAACCCTTCAAAGAATGAAACGACAATAGCCAGTATAGTCGATATCGTTGATGTTGAAGATGAGCGTTCTTCCAGAGTCGGCTGATCGGACGATCTCGCCTGGTTCGTCTTTTTGCTGATATCTGATTCTTCAAGTTGAGTCGCAGCGTATATCTGCCTGAACTCTTCTACGGAAGCTAGGGATTCACTGATTCGGTGGAGGGTGTTGAAGAGGGCTACTACCTCTGAACGCTGGAGTAAGTCGGGGTTGATCTTAGGGCTGAACGGGAATGTTGCAGGTCAGCGATCATCCTGCTAAGTGATTGCTAGAGGAAGATAGCAATCAGGTGTGAACGCAGATCTGAAATGTTGACTCACTCCAAAGCCTTATCATCCAGTTCGAACAATATTTTCAAAGCAGTACCAATACCAGACACCTGTAATTTACCCCATAATCTACATTTATCGCATCCCACACAGTCCATTATCCTCGAAACGTTTCTGAAATGGGTCTTGAACTGTTCTTTGAGGATCTGCAATGGAACGGTCAAACATGAGCATGAGCGATCGTCCCAATATGACACAGCGTTTGACTTTCAATAGTGAAACGAACCAAGGACAAGGTGAGAGAAGTGATGACCAGCCAGACGATATAATCGAAACAAGAAATCAGTCACTCACAGGCGCATCCTCACTCCTGAAGAAATCACCCTCATCAAACCCCTTATCCATCTCCCCCTGACTCGCCAAATCCAAAATCTCATTGAACTTCTCTTTCGACAACTTATCGCTCTCCCTTCCTGATTTCACGCCCAGTCCAATTGTAGGCGCAGTGGCGATATCGTATGCGCGCAGGTACGGTGCAGCTCTGGCCACAGCTCTGAGGACGAGTACGGCGTTGAAGTAGACATTGGATAGTCGTTCGGGATGAGTGGCAAGACGTTGGATGAAACATTCTAGGTTGGGGGACCATTCGCCTGTTGTTTGGTCGAGGTAGTCTGCGCAGATGTGGATTGAGATGGATGCGTGGAGGCCTGTAAGTAGGGTAGAATAAAGGTATCAGCGGAAAGTCGTGTATGAGCGTGGCTAAAAATAAAGGGAAATGGGTAGAAGTAAAGTGATCCAGAACACCAAGAACAGCATTTTGGTCAAGTGCGGTCGAAGAGGACGGATGGAAGACTGATGAGAATGTTTGCATTGGCATACTCACCAGAGATAACCCTATAATAAACCTTCTTCTCCTCACACAACTCCGCATCGCTAGTCAACGCAGAAGGATGCTTGACCATCTCCGTCCCCCACCCTTCACTCAGCTTACTGAACCCCCAACCAGGCTCATTCTCAGCATTCCTCGACACACCTCCAGCAGCAGCACCCAAAACTGTATCTGCAATTTTCGTTTTTGGTGTTTTGGTTTTGTCGGATGACAGGGAAGCTTCCGAAAGACCAAAGCAGTTTTCTTCATATATCGCTCTCCAGACGTTATGGGATGAATCGCCTGCGTAGCCTGTGAATCTCTCGGGGTTCAGGGTGAGGTCGATGTACTGGCCGTCTGTGTTTGAGAAGTAAATCAGTTCAGTCCATCCGCATCGAGATCAATCTGAAGATATCAATAATAGCAGACAGCATAGTGATGAGGGAAGAACGGGAAGAGGATAAACCCACTTTGATCCGCATCATCTTCGACATAGCAGAAATCCTGTTCTTTGAAATAACAACCGGAAACACCTTCGTCCTGTTGACCAGAGTACTGTCACATCAGCATCTGATCGCACTGACATGAGATGACCGAAAGAGGCCGCCGACTCACCTCTGCCGATGATACCTGTACTTCTGACAAAGCTTTCGCCCTCCATTTCTCGGGTATATCGTCCTGTCAGAGCAACACGGCACAGGCGTTCAGCATACGAGTACACACAAAGTGAATGTATCGCCCAACTAGAGAAGTAAGGTTGCTAATCCGTCTGCGTCACAGGACAGATGCCAGACTCCCAAACTCCAGAACCTCGAAGTTCCCACCATACCCTCCAACTGATCGCACCGTTCGTTACACGTTCCCCAACACCTTCACCCACCAGCGCATCTCAGCTCACGCTGCTTCCCCACATGACCCTTGCGCACTCGACCTCGCTCGCTCATCGTCTCATCCCCAATTGACTCTCGCCCACTCGCTACGCTCGTGGCCTCAATGGACTCACCTCATTAGCCTCCTCAACCCCACAATTCCTATTCATACAAAACCCATTCTCCGACCAATAAGGACACTCCTTGTACAAATCCACCTTGTAATGCTTGAAGAAAGGGTAGGTCACCAGCTCGTGCAGCGTGGGGAAGAGCTTCTTGTTGAGTGATTCAACGGTTTCGTATAGGCAGTGGGTTGATTCGATGGGGCCTGAGGGCTGTGGTGGGTGGGGGCGGGCGGGTGGGCAGGTCGAATTGTATTGATGTATCAATCGTATCGGAGTGAAATAGTGTGGTCAAAGTGATATTAGGTTGAGCAGTGGAATATCAGCACCTCATACCCAAGATGCACACAGGCAGACCACACGCCAAGTGCAACGACAAACTCACACTGCAATACCCCTCCGATTTACCTTCCAACACATTCCTAGCAACTTTACTCTCAGGCTTATGGGCGTCCCTCCCCGTCAGACCAGCTGCCAGAGCGGTGGAGGAGGACGCTACCAGTGCGAGGGTCGTAGCTGTGGGGAACTTCATCGTACCCTACAAGACGAAGGGTAGGATTCGGTTCGAAGAGTGAGAGGGATTATTGGTTGGTTATCGATTGTTGTTTTTGATGATTAATTTCGAAAAGATGGATATTGTTATTGATAACGATGGGTTCTTATTGCTCAGCTACTAGCTGTTGTCTGTTTGGCATATACGTGTCGATGATATGTATCTTATATACAAAATAACGATGCTGAATAATTACCTCTCTCACTGTCGACGTGTCCGAAATAATCTCAATCTTACTCGTAACTTTGTTTGGCCACTCACCGCGAGAGGGAGATCGCGGAGGTGGAGGTGGTCCACTTTGATGCTTGTAAACGGATCATCTCGGCGATAGTACCCGTACTCATACATCCCATCCATCCATCAATCAATCCCAATCCCAATCTGCTCCTTGTTAGAGGCATCTCTTGGCGAAATGCAAAGGTATATTAGATGTACAGGTTTGACATGAGATTCATAGTTTCATAGTTCATATTTCAAAGTTGATAGATTCATAGCTCTTATACAATCATAATTCCCCTCGTGCCTTCTTCATCCTTCATCAGAATCATATATGGTGGAAACATAGAGTGGGGAACGAGTGAATCGAAAGTGAATACAGACAAGTTGAGATTGGTTGAGATAAAGATAAATAGTATATATATGTGTACAACGAAAGTAAAATGAAAATCACCAGCCTCGCGCCGCCAGATCTTTTGCAGCTTGCTCGTTGAGTTCAGTCAAGCCCAATGGTAATGTCTTGCTGAGGCCCATGGTGTTTTGACTGAAGGTAGGAGCGGAAGATTGATCGAAGGCGTCAGTGTCATGGGGAAGAACGGAAGGAAGAGTCAAAGTCGGATGGAGATTTGATCAGATTTTACATTTTGCAGATTACCAGTGATGATTGGTTTCGTTTTGATTTTAATGGTTGAATACCGATTGAATGGAACGAATGTCGTGAGGACGAGAACCCCATCATAGAGGGATGCGAATTGATGGAGTGAATGGGAAGGAATGGTCAATATCAAGATAGTAGGTATCGATGATGCGATGGATGTAACACAGATAGGTGAAGAGGGTGATGAAAGAAGAAGATCAACGTCTACTCCCCGACCCAAGACACGAAGTCATCGGTTTTCGATTCTTTATAACAGAGTAAAAGTTAACTCACGGATTTGGACCGATACCAACATAGACCGTCCAATTCGATGGAGGCTTAGGAGTATCGGGGGCTTCAGGTCTTATGGCATAGTAGGCGGTACGAGAAAAGGGATGAATTTGGGGAAGAGCTGTTATCGCGGTCCTGTAGAATGAAAAAAGAGAGTCAGCATCATGCCATGTATAGATGAAGAGCGTACGTTTTAGCCGAATCCTAGGTGGTTGGCCAAGGGTCGTATATGTAGGGGAAAAGAGGACCAAAAGAAGTGGGGGAACGTCGTATGAGAACATACGGAATCCAACCATCAGGAGGCTTACCAGGCCATTGAGCAGCTGCTGCCCGAGCGATTCCAGGTGGCGCATCGTACGGGTACGGCCACCCCTTCCATCCTCCGTACTGCAGTGCTGGTGCAGTGTACCCGTCGTTGGCCCACAATCCTCCCCACATAGCCTGAATAGCCGCTTGTTTTTTCTTCATCTCCTCCTCCTCCTTCTTCGCTAATCCCGCTTTAGCTTTCTCGTGCAATGGTTTGGCGAGTTCTTTTATATGTTTGAACCCCTCCACCGTTTGCGCCGAGTCGGCCAGTTTCCCCAGCTTCTCCTCCAATCCCTCCAATTCACCCTCGGGCATCTTACCCAAAATGATCAAAGCCTTATAATTCTGGGGCCAGTCCAGCTCTAACCTCCCCTTTAACACATCCATGATTACCTTTCTGGTATCCACATTCTTACCCCACTGCTCGAACCACTTCAACTCTCTATCATCGGGTCCAACCATCCTTCCGGCATTCGTACATCTCTCGGTATAATCTCTAACACCGCTATCGGGATCATCAACCCAAATACTAGGTGGCATATCGTGTATAGATGTGGGTTATGTGGATGTGAGTGGCGAAAAGTATCGAGTAGATATTATGGATAGGTAATAGCGAGATGAAGAGACGGGGTAGCGGGATACAGTGCAACTTTGATTGTAGATATAGGGAAATATCGAAAAGGTCGTGTTCCGGATACCGAGTGAATAAAGGGTGAAAGGGCAAAACGGAGAATATGCGATAGCGATACACACACATACGTCAGTTAAAGATTTTCAGACGGCAGACGGAAGATAATGTTCGCGTAGAATAATATCTGACTCACTTTGAAGAGGGGGGAATGGCCGGAAAGCCCCATCCAAAAGTGGGAGTGGGAATAGGAGGGTAAGAAATTGGTTCATAGCTTGAAGAGTAGTAAGGATGGTAGATCCTCGGGGTGACGGGTCGAAGAGGAGTAGGGGGATCATCGTTCCAGTAAGTCCAGGGAAGTCCCATCTCGTACGGTGGCGGAGTGGTTGAAAGAAGAGGATAGGGAGGGAGTTTGCGAAGCTTGTTTCTTCGTGAGCCAAATATGGTGGCGAAACTTCTTGAGTGTCGTAGTAAGAGGAAGGAGGGGTGGATGGGGTTGATATTGTCAGCTCAGAAATAAGCTGTGAAGAATGGTGGGATGGGTGGCGCTGTTGTTGTTGCTGAGCTGATGGCTGCTAAAGATTGGATGGTCGTCAATGGGTATTATAGGATGCTATGTACCGGGTAGATCAGATTGATTAATTAGTACTGAAGAAGGAAAAGAAAGGAAAGAAGAGAAGAGAAAGATAAAGATAAAGTGGAAAAGGGATAGCTTATATACCTTTTGAATATTGCCCTTGATCGTAGATATTCTGATACACAGGTACAGCAATATCATCGCACTGACCACATATCTATTGGTGGCAAATGACTTTCATGTCGATGAGTCAGCTTTCCTTCCCATGGATACATCAGTATCGGTTCCGCATATTCAAGTCGAGTCAGCTTTGCACTGTCACTGCTTTTGAGATACAAGGAAATGATGGTAGCTGTGTGTATAAGAAGGAAGAGTGGCGTAGAAAGAAAGATCCTCGTTACTGCATTTATCGAGTCCTTTCCCTTGATCCCTTGGTTGACTGTATGTACCCATCAAGTACAACAAGATGTAATGTCGTCTGTATCTTGTGAAACACCTAGAACGATAACACGTTGATTAAGCATGTTCTTGACAGATGCGAGTAAACCGGTGATATCAGGTCCGAGAGACGAAAGGAGGGTGAACAAGACTAGTGATTGACTCCCCTTTGTACCTATGTTTGATCGCTGCTTAATCTTCTTGAATAGTTGGCAATTCCGTTTATATTAGGCTGGGAAATATGACTGATCAGTGGAGTGGTTCATGGCATGCGTGTCGTCACCATCAGTCAAGTCATCTCCAGGAGACAAAAGAGATCATCTCGTATAACAGATTGATAGAGCGCAGTGTGTGATACACAATCAATCATCGCGGGTAGGTAGAGTTCAGCACAGTAATTTCATGCTGATCAGTGTCATTTGGGGTGATGGTAGAAACGGGGTTATGAACATGTTCTTATTGTCTGTCCAGGGATTGTACTGTTACATACACAGAGTCATCTCAACTACGTCTTCTTGACTACATCCCCCACACCAGGTACTTCACCGGTCTATTTGTCCACCGAAATAACCGTCAGCTTCTATTCAGCTTCTTGGGAGAGTGAAAATCGACAACTCACCACATCCTCCACTTTCACTTTCTGACCTTTACCCAGCCTCTCACCCAGATGCGCCCACACTCCTATCCCCAGTCCTATAGATGCACCACCAAGAACTAAAGATGGTAAGGGTGCTCTCCTGAGGAACAAGGCGGGTATCAACATTCCCGAGAGGGCTGCGGATATTATGGAATAGTCGTTTGAACGGGTTTGTTGGGTGTCTGCTTTCTATAGTATAGTAATGTATCAGCATCCAATACCAACTTATCCTTCCTATCTATCATACAGCTTCCTTTGACTCCAAATACAACTAAAGGATAAAGGAGGAGATGTCCATAATATAACCCATCGGCTGTTTTACAGACTCCCAAAGACATGAGTTACATGAAAAGGGTAAAACTCACAATCCTAATCAACCTATCTCTAACAGCACTCTCCCCATACCCCAGCCCCGCTCCTGCCACCGCACCGACGCCCGTCCAAAGTATGGAAGTATGCATCAACCCTCTCACGCTGAATGGTCTTCTCCTCAATATTAACGTCCGAACGAGGTATATGGGAGGTACGACCATGGATGCTATTTGGGCGTAACGGAGGGACGAGTGGAGGAGAACCTGGGTCTGGGGTGGGTGGGATGAGAAGAGGGCGGTGTTGGAGGATGACATGGTGGAGTATGTTCGATTCTGAGGTATGGGAGAACAGTTGGATGTACTGATCAAGTGTGAGTTGGTAGATAAACAGTTTATCACTTGTAGGTTACATTCATGTTTCGAGAGAAGAGTGATTTTCTCACTTTACTTGAAAGGAATTTCACCTCTGGGTATTCACTATGACGTACTACCAAGCGGGAGATGGCGGCGATGTCCGCGTCGAGAAGCGTAAGTGATGATATCATCACTTCGTGAACTCGCAGTTGTTGCTTGGGCTCGAGTGATTTTTGTTGTTGTTGTTGGTGATAAGTTGGAGGGTGATACATGAAATCTCATTGATCAGCCTGCTCAGACCAGGTCATATCAAATACATAGATCCGCTCGTAATATCCCAGTAAATTATTCAAAATAAGCAGGAGGACACCAAGGTCTCACATGAACACTAAACCAAATCTATAACCTCTGCCTCCCAAAATGCGGCGCTCGTCCTCATCATCCTTCTTCAAGCCCTTACCCCTATCCTTCAAGACCCCTCGATCAACTTCCCCACCTCCCTTGCCCCACTCCCACACACATATACGGCATCGCCCGTTGCTCAATCATGAGAACAGACTCCCACTCATAACCACCCTCGTCGTCGGATTGTTATTCCTACTATCCCTATTCTCCCATCCAGATTCCTCAATATCACATAAATTTCAAATACCCGGTTTACTTCCCTCCAAACCCCACTCTACAATACACATCGCCGACCCGATGTTATCACAGCGTATCAACGCCACCTACTCAGACTACCTGCACCACTGTCCCAACGGGGCTTCACCCATTTGCTCTGATCCCTCGCTTACACCCTCTCAGAAGAAAAGGTATACTGGTCTCAAAAAACAGGGGAAGTTTCTGCTGGTAACCAATACGAGACAGATCCAGGATCACTTACCGGATCTTCTAAACAGTATTATCGTCCTGATAGGATACCTAGGGAAAGATCAGCTGTACTTCTCCATCCTCGAAGGACCCTCATCGGACTGTACACCCCAAATCCTCAATAACGTCCTCCTTCCCCTCCTCACCTCCCTTGGTGTACCAAGTAGTCAAATAGAAATCAGTACGGACGAACCCAAGATCAACTGGTCGAGTCATAATAGGATAGAGAAAATTGCGGAACTTCGTAATAGGGCATTACAGCCCCTATGGCTCAACGCTCAATGGTCCAGGGAAATCACTGCTGTAGTATTTTTCAATGATGTGTATTTGAGTGCGGGGGATATACTGGAATTGGTGTTTCAGCATAAGAGGAATGGGGCAGGTATAACTACTGGGATGGATTGGTGGAAGAAAAAGCCGGAGTATTATTATGATATTTGGGTTGGGAGGACGGTGAGTGTTGTCGTATATATTTGGTATCTTCCCTTACCCCTTCAACCAATATTGTCTATCATATCCTCTCAACACGCAGCTTGAAACTAAATTTTATCCACAACTCATCTCATCAACATCTCTCTACTGTGATCACGATAATAAGTCCACCTGAAGTACATAGCTGATTCCAATGATGCACTGTAGATCGACTCAGGCGACCTATTTTACCCAATCGATAACCCCTGGTGGACCCCCTCTTCCGACCTGTTTCCAAACTCACCCCCCTCCAGGAGCAAATACCAAAACCTCTCCCCCTTCCAGGTCTTCTCATCGTGGAATGCCCTCGCCATTCTCTCGCCTGAACCATTCCTCCCTCCCTATAATGTACGGTTCAGACGAGGGGATACGGCGAAGGGGGAATGCGCAGCTAGTGAATGTACGTTGATTGCTGGGGATTATTGGAGGGCCGGGTTTGGGAGGGTTATGGTCGTTCCTAGTGTTCAGGTGAGTATCTCCCATCTATATCTGGAGGTAGCCTTGGTCTCGTTGGTAGTTCTTTTTTTTTCGTCGTTAGGTTAGAGGTTGACCCCTGAGCCTGCTCTTATGGCATCGAGCGTGGATGATATCAGATGAAGACAGAGGAGATGCGGGGAAAGGGCGCAGCACTCGTCTTGCCTCTCTCTCTAGGTCTATGTAGGAATTACATTGAGTTGTTGCTGATACTCTGCTTTCAATTCTTTTGACAGCTCGCATACGAAAGAGACGTAGCGTCCGATACCATCTCCGAGCTGTCCAAGCAGAAGACACGACTAGGTTGGGTAGATGGTGTACCGCCCAAGAAATATGACGAGAAGATTGATTGGATTGACAAGTGAGTGAAGTGAACCCATGTCCATATACTTCGCAGCATTTCTATAGATCGCTCGTATATCGCTTTTTGGTATTTGGCAGAAAGGGGTTGGCGCTGATTCGTTCGTTCGGCTTCTCACAGACCACCCGACAAAGTCCGGTGTCATCCCTGGCCTGAGGTCAATGGATTAAGTGCGAATGTGTGGGAAGAAACTAGATGGGTTGATCCGTATTTAAGGGAATAGTCTCGTGTTTACTCTCAGGTAGATGGTCATATTTGTAACGATACGTACGAAACGGATGAAAACAATTAGAAGAAGCAGATCATACAATGTTCATTCATTTCGATCATTTGACATACCGTACATCCAAATAATGATGCGAATTGGATCAAACCAAGACAAGTCCCTCAAAGAGTCCCCATTGAAACACAGCCAATACGCGTACGCAATCCCACAAGATACACCACATTTGCTTCTCAAATCAAACACTTGACCCTTACCGCCGTCGCTTATAAGCTCTATCATCCTCCTTCAGCCCATTCCGATTCCCAGATGGTCCAGAGGGTATACCCCTCCCACTCCCATTACCATTCCCATTAGACCTCTCCCTATCCCTGTTCGAAGGGACACCACCCCTATTAGACGGATGAGCATCATATCTCCTCGCTCCACCTTCCCCATTCCGCTTATCATCTCTCCGAGAATGACTATGACTATGACTACTTCCCTCCCTCTGCTCTCTCTCCCGATCACGATCGCGATGTGAGGGTCGAGTAGGCGTGGATGCATTGGACGATATGGAATGTTTGGAAGGTACGTTCAGCGTTGATGAGGGGATGGGGATGGGACCGAAATGGGATTTGTAGGTTGATAGTTCTGTGCGGAGTGATTCGACGAGGGAGAGATGATGGGTTAGGTCGGAGCTGATCGAGCACGAAGATAGATAAGTCACATGGGTTAGCTGAGCATTCTGGAGTGTTGGCGCATGTCCGATATGGACATGCGAGAGAGATGATCACATCGAAAGCGACTCGAACTTACTCCAAAGAAGATATCACATTTCTAGAATCTGCAGCATATCGTACCAACAAATCAGTATACTCCATGGAATTCACATGATCTGCCCATGCTCATGCTCATGAAGACACACCACGCGACTCACCCTCCAAAACCTTCTCCAACCCCTCCTTCCTCCCCGACTCAAGGATCATCTCCCCCAACTCTTCGTTCTCCCTCACGAGCTCTTTGACCCGATCCAGCACTTTTTCCAGATCGATCTGGCTCAATCCGACACTCTTTTCCGTATCCTCCTTCCCTGAAGCTACTACAGACGGACTGGGCGGGTTCTGCGTGCCTGCACCTGTACCTACACCGAGACTCGGACTAGGTATCATATCAACATCTAACGTAACTTTTGACGAGCTCGCCCCCGTTGACATCGGTGGTGCCGTTGCGGTAGGTATGGGCAGAGGGGAAGGTACGATAGGATTTTGAGAGGGTTTGATAGTCCCTCTCGAGGGGGGATTGGGACCTAGGAAGGTATAGCGGAGTGCTTGGTTGTCTTTTGTCAGTTCGGATATGTGGGTGCGGAGTATGGACAGGACTGGAATGAGTGAGGGGGGGATTACGACTGGTTCGTTGGAGCTGTTGGACTGGGAAGTAGGATTAGGAGTGGATATGGGTGCGAGTACGGGGACGGTAGGATTGGGGGGAGGGGGTTCTTGCGCTTTCAGTAAGGTTATTTCGGCCTGTATAAGTGAAAGTGTGGAGCTTTAGCTATTATTGAATAAGTACATAAATGGAGGGATCCAAGAATTGTATGAGCAGAAATCAATCGAATAGGTAATGTCTAACCCACCATGAGAACATCCCTCTCTTTCTCCAAATCCATCACCCTCTTACCCAATCTTACCTCGTTGGCACTGGGTATAGCCTTTTCATCGATATTCAGGCGTGCGTTGATATCCGGTAACTTGGATGAAGAAGGCTTTTCGGGACTGCTGTACTGGGAAGATTGGACTGAACGTCAGCTTGCTTCCGGATGAGCATATAGCTGATACTCACTTCGGCATCAAGATCTGTCGAGTAGTAATAACAAGCACGAAAGTCAGGTTAGCTTGATGAGCCAGCTTATAATACTGGGAATACCGGTGTGAGGCCGCTTACCGCCTGAGTCCCTCAAGAGATCCTCGAAATCCTCGTCCATCTTATCTCTTCCCTCTGTTGATATCTCAGCGCATGAGCGTGATAAGATAGACACAGTTTGCTTGTATGAGAGATAACATGAGAGATGCTCATGAATCAAGAATCAAGAATCAAGAATCATTCATTACATACAGAGATGCGAGTACGCACAGACACTCACACCCCTTCGAGCCACGTGTAGGTGTGTGGAGACCCGCAATATCTGATTATCCTCCACTCGCAAGATCCACTTGACTCTTGACTCGAGATGATGGGCAATCATCTCAACATTCAGATGCATCTCAGCTCAGCTCAGCTCAGCTTCGTACCTTGCTTTGTATGGACATTGGGAAGTGACTTTCCCCTTACAGACAGGAAGAACAGAAACATGAAGATCTACGCTATCGAAATCCCCACCCAGTCAATTCCAGAGGGGGTGAGTCCGGTGTTCCCTGATATACCCAACTTTAAAATCATATAACATCGCAAACGAAGCTTTACTGATCCAGGCCCCCTCACATAGACATTCAACAAGCTCCTCCTGTTAATGGAACCTCAAGGTCGTGATCGAATCAAGCGATTCAGGCTATGGGACGACTCCCTGCGTTCGCTCGTAGCTAGGCTGAGCATGACTTGGTATCTCCATACCAGCGGGTTGTTGGTAAATGACGAGTTACCGACGTTTGGAAGGAAGGGGAAGGGGAAACCTATTTTGGTTAGTACCTCTTTCACCTCCTCATCTTCCACATCCCATACCATATGACATGTATCCGTCATACCTCCACGATCACATCCCATTGTATTCACCACCTCACATCACTAATTACACAAAATCAATTTAGTCCACTCCCATCCCACACCCCCCACTGGAATTTAACAACACCCATGAATCCCACTTTATCCTCCTCTCCATCCTCCGTTCGCACTCCCCCCTAGCGTGCGTGGGAATAGACATCATGTCCCCCGGTCCCGACCCCCTAGAGACTCAGGAAGGAATTTCGTACCAGCTCACCACGAGGGAGAAACTAAGCCTAGCAGGAAAGATGACCGACGAAGAGCGGAATAAAAGATTAATGAATCTCTGGACGCTGAAAGAGGGATATACAAAGGCAGTAGGCGAGGGAATAACTTTCGGGTTGGAGCGGATCGAAGTGATTTTAGATGATTATGGAGATGTGCAGGGAGTGAAGATAGATGGGAAGGATTCGGAGGAGATCGGGTGGGAGTATAGGTTGGGATGGGTGGGGGAGTGTAGATGGGCGGTTTGGTGGAGGGGCGATGACGCTGAGGATGGGTTGCAGAGTGGAGGACAGGGGGAAGGTGGGGTAGTGCATGTAGGATGGGAGGAGTTTGAGAAGCCTTTGTTGGACTTAGTAGATAAGCTTGGACTGGACAAGGATGGTCAGATATGACATGGCATATCCTCCCCTGGTTGGAATGATGTATACATAAATTTAATAGCCTCATTGTAGAACTACGATCCATCTCACGATAACGATAAGGTGCTACACTCCTATTGCACCTGTGGCATGAGCATCTCAAGCCAGAGGTCCAATACCATATGTTGGACCCGTGCGCCTGGTGTATCTTCAGTCTATACATCCGCAATATCAGATCAAACCAGACCATATAACTCACACTTCTAAAAGATACAGAACAAAACGTATATACAAATCTCTACCAATAATAAAACTATCGTGACTATGCCCCTTACCAGATATAGTCAACTCCCAAATCCTCCACAACTCACGCAGCGAGAACAGCTAATGCATCCCACTAGCAGCCTCCAGTATCCGAACCACATCGCCCCTCTCAGCGTCCTCCTTCAGCCCACTCCCACTGATCTTCAAGACCTGTTCATGCGGATTAGAACCCCTCAGGATCTTTTCGGATTCTTCGTGGTTGAATAAATTGGAATTGAGGTATTTTTGGACGCTACGACGATTATGAAAAGTAGATGATCAGTTCCTATCACCTTCCAAACTCCACATCGTTGAGGCGCACGGTATCATGATAAGACGGGAACACTCACAAGTCCCCATCGATCCAACCCGCCGTGTCCCTCTTAACCAACTCATTACCCCCCTTCCTCCAATCTTTCCATTGAACCCCTCCAGGACCTTTCCAGTACTTGTCCATATTCCTCTGAAGATCATCTAACGTCTTGGTAGCTGCTGGTGTGAGTTCGCCTATGATTCCCAACCTTCCAGTGGAAGTTGCGAATAATTGGTTGGGAACCAGTACGTCTGAAGAGGAAGTTGGCGGGGCTAGTGATCCTAGGTACGGATAGTATATGTAAGCTGAGGTCACAATGACTAAGGGGCGTACACAACTTACCAGGTACGAAGCGCGCGATCTCCTCGTGTAAGCCAAAGGTCGCTGCTGGTTCGATACCTTCTTTCAGTCTGAACGTGAGGATATTGGAGTAGCCCTATAGTCAAAGGAGTAGAGAATCAGCCTTGTAGTTCCCTTCTTCCTTTCTCGTCGTCTGGTCAAAGAAGCACCATAACTTTATATAAGAGATGATGGACAGAGATATACCTCAAGACAAAGATATTCGAACACCGATTTGCGAAGAGATATAAAATGGGGAAGAGTACGTAACGAAGTTATTAGATACGACGAAAAGTAGATGACCGCAACTCACATCACCAACGACAACCCCCTCCCCACCATCCCTAACCCTCCCCATCGCGCTAACCTGATGCGTAGCCATATCCCTCGTATCGTCATACACCTTGCCACTGCCCTCATCGACACTAAGCACGATGATACTTCTCATCCCATCTCCAAGGACCAGTCGATCTTCACCGTCAATATCTGATGGTACGACTGTAAGGTGGGAAGCTAAGAATGCGGAGGAGAATGAGGATACTTCTGTGAGAGTAGGTGGATTGGGTGAGAGACGGTTGATCGTGACCTAGACATCATAAGGGAGTTAGCAATATCCTTACACCACACTCAGTCCCACTGGGATTGATATTGTGCCTTTAATCACAAAAGCAGAAGGGCAGAAGGGTAAGGTCCGAGAAGTCCCGTACAAGAGGTGAATTTAATGTAAGATAAACGCCACTGACCTTACTTCCCGAAGCAACAGCCAAAAACCCATGCAAAACCTCCAAATCATATACCGGTCCCTCAACCATCTTCTCCACAACAACTCTAAACTCCCACTCCTGACCATGCTCGTCCTTCTGGAGAATATCGAGTAACAACAATCTCCCTTGCTTTACGTTGATATAACTATCATCGTCATATTCGTTCGTCTCTTCCTCGTCGGAAGGGAGGATCGCCGTACCGGCACATAGATATTTCTTACCGTTAAGTAAGACGGCGCGGAGGGAGGTTATTTCTTCTCTGGATTTGAGGGGCATCTCGGCGAGGGCTACAAAATTCCATCAAGATAATCAGCTATCGGCCTATCTTAATCACGTATCCACGCTGCCCTTTCAGACTCTGATCTCTTCATACAGCCCGTCCATATTTGTGTTCTGAGTGCCGTCTAGGATATATTCCGGACCAAGACGAAAGAGCGAAGCAAACTCACGAGTCAGAGTATTCGAATCCCTCAATTCCATCGAACTAATCTGCAAGACCTCTCCATTCTGACTATCCATAGTCCTCACTACCACCCCATCTACCAGCAAATCCTCATTGTACGCTATCAACTTTGTAGCTGACCTATCGCCCAGATCGAGGGTCTGGACCGACAGTTTCTTGAGGGAGTTGATCTTGGTCAGTGAGATTCCCGTGGGTGAAGCTAGGACGAGTACTTCGCCGTATGTCGTTGAGTATACTGAGGTCGAAGATATTATGTCCTAGTGTGTGGTGTTGGAGTTAGCTCTCCTACTCTTTACTTATCCGAAATTCTGGAGAAATATATATATATTCAACTCGCGATGCAGATGCAGGGATCACTCACCTTCCTACTGACAGACGAAAAATCCACCCTATCCCCACTCTCAAAAACCACCGACATCCTCTCGCTCAATCCCACAGCCACGACCCTATCATCCCCTACGACCGGACCAGTCGTCGGGCAAACAGTCAAAGGTCTATTACCCAACGAAGAAGATTTTCTAGATTTGACAGATACCTGTCCATTATCGCCTGAAGGTTCGAGGTCGTATATAACCAGTGAACCATCGCTCAGTCCTGCCAAGAGCTGTATTCCACTTGTTGATGTCGATGTCGAACGAGCAGAAGATAGCTTGAGGTGCAAAGATGATGCAAAGTAAGCTTCTCGCATTATCGTTAGGGTGGTGATACCGGATTGGAGTTGGGTTAACGTGTATAGGAGTATTTCGTTCGTCCATGTACCGATAGCAAGAACGGGCGAAGGTAGAGTGGGTGACTGGATGAGGGAAACAGATGATATTTCAGAGGACACATTGAAAGAGCTAGATACAAAATTCGTCAGCTATCGTCGTGATTGTGAACAGCTCAGCTAACTCACGCAACGAGGTCCAACCCATTTGGCGTAGCTTCGAAAAGGTTTACTTCACCACCTCTTTTAGCTGCAACTACCAACGACTCGTGAACTTGCGCAGCAATGATTTCTGACTCCTTGTCCAAATCGACCGATCCGGCTGATAAACCAGAAGTGACATCTGACCATAGTGCGATGCTCGTGGGAGTAACTTGAACAAGTATGTCAGCTCCAGGTAAAATACCAGCTGCCAGAGTGGGTGGCGAAGAGACTTGTTGAGCCGTTTCGATCAATGATATTTCCGGTTCCACCTGGAGGAGCAAGGTGGCTGATGACGTGGAGAGAAGGAGGCGAGATACTCTATTCTAGATGTCAGCTGATTGCTTTCTAAGGATACCAAGTCCGCGACCTACCCAGACGAGTCAGTAAGGGTAAATATCTTCTCTATACCCTCTATACCTCCTACATTGACGACTTCCTCTAGTCCCACACCACTTCGTACGATCCTTAGCGAGTTCGTATTTGATGCTCCAGATGAGATGACGAGGTGTGACTATGAGACATACACTCAGCTCCTTGTATCGGGTTACTGCAATCCAGATTTGAAATACATGCAACTTACCAAACCACCTCCTTCCTCCTTGACCGCGCAGAAATCTTTAACAGGAGCCACGTTCATCCACCTTTCCTTGACGTCAACATCCCCACGCCACTCATTACCTTCATATTCCACTATGACCGTCCAAGATCCTTCTTCAGCTTCATCTCTGGCTTTTCCTTTCCCCTTCCTAGGGCCAGATGGCGAATTAGACGGCTGGGCTGTGTCAGGGGAAGGAAGTTGTAGCTTCACCAAGGACGAGTCTCCAGCAGCGGACGATAAGAAGAGGTAAGATCCGTCAAGGTAGGTCAAGGAAGATGGCGGTGATGCCTGTACCGAGCCATACACGGTAAGCTAGACGTCCTTATGAGTGGTCGGTCAAGGTAGCCTACCGTTCCCATCTCCACCTTTCTTACTTTGACGGTCCCATTCTGTCCCGTAGCTCCCTCGAGTATCCCCTGATTCTTCTCGAATTCCCACCCGATAGCTGTAAGTCTACCACACTCATCTCCGATGATCGCACTTGCTCCGGTACCATGGGCCTCGAGTACACTTGCACTAAAGAATCAACTTCCACATCAGCTCTGTAGACCTGGGCAGTTATACGAAAGCTGACTAACGCTAAGACTGTTCCAAACCCTTGTCTGACTCTCCAAACAGGCTTCAGCTCCCATCTATCGTTCGATGAGTCTCCGATAATACCCGCGCCTTTCGAGTTCATACTTGATTTTCGTCGTTTATTAGTCGTACTGACCATTTCAGTCTGGGGTGATCTCCGCACATTCGCACCTCGTGGACTGGTCTGGGTGTTGGTTCCAGAGACAGCTGATAATCTTCTTAACGCTTTTGGTGATTGTTGCGTCAAGCTCAGGTTGTACAGCACGCTATGCTCATCGCCTATGACCAATAATGAATACTCGTTGGCAGTTCCTGAAGAGGATGGAATAGGTAGGACCCGCCTTGCGGCAGGACAAGAAAAGGGAATCGCGTTGAAATCCGTTTCCTCTGTTAAGGTTAGATTTGCAGAACGAGGTGAGATGACATCGACGGATTTTGATAAGTCGTTGAATGAGTGTGAAGCCACGGATAGCGTACGAGCTTGTAGTTGGAGGTCGGACGTGGCTGATAGCCATAAAAACGAGACGATTGGTCCGGAAGAGGTTGGTGAGACGGGTAGGAAGGATAAGTGAAGTAGGTTGTGTTCTCGGATACTAGTCGCAGGGCATCAGCAGCTGCTGTTTAATGATGTACGTTTCGGAAAGGAACCCTTACTTACTTGATATTGAAATTATCCTTAAATATCAACCTCTTCCCTTCATCTACCATATTCACATCTATTGTCGTACTTGCTCTCCTCTTCTTCGCTTCTCTGTCTTTCTCAATCTCCATCTCGATACATGATAGGACGCCGATCCAGAGGCTTACGAGCGCTACATTTTGATGAGCGATGACTGAGGTGAAAAACTCTGCTTGACGGAGTGAAGGCGTGGGTGGAGTGAGTTGGATCGAGGAGGTTACAATTAAGGAAGGTGAAGGAGAGGACGAGTACGTCAGGAGTAACAGATGTGCTGAGGGAGGAGCAAGAAGGACAAGGAGATGAGGTCGTGCGTCCTGAGTGACTAATATCAGTATCGTATTCATGAAATAAGAAAAGTCGTCCACCATGTCTTCCTCCCGGGGAATGTCATATAATACAGCTTGATACCAATACCAATCGCGTCACTCACCTCAACCTCTACTTTCTCGATCCCTACGATATTCCCCCATACTTCCAGTTCAGTCTGATACACCAGACCTTTCTGTTCCACATCCCATACTTCGATCCTATCAGGTTTAGCAACTATGAGAGAAGTTGAATTTGGTCCAGTGAACTCGGGTACTTTGAGAGTATTGAGGATCGGTGTAGGAGTGAGTGCCTGTCGATGATAGGTTAGTTGGGCTGATTGCGTTTTCCTTGCTTGTACATATGGCAACTTACTGAGGCTATGTACAGCATCTTGACTCTTGTTATTGCTCTGCTTGCACGATACAGCTATCTCAGACTGCGCCTTGGTAGGATGAATCCATTCGAGATATATATCATAATCTTATCGATCGCGCATACGTCGTGAGCTGGTCACGACGAGAGAGGGAGTGATCATCTTCGCCGATAGCCGGGTGGAGGTTACTCGAAAGAATAAGTGAGGGGAGTGAAGAAGTGATGGAGGTGTAGTGTGTGGATGAGTCACGTGATTTACACCAATACCCGGCAAAGGAATGTGACACTCAAGCGAAACTTGATTGATGGGGTTGGATATCATACCAATACTAGAGTACGGTCACAAGCGAAACCGGGGAGATTGGATCCATCCCATCACGAAAACAAGTATCAACTGTCAACCACCCCCATCTTACAGCTTATGCTTCTCAATTTCTCGTAAACACATCTTCTTGTCTATATTAACATCCACCAAGCATTACGAGAACAGCACACCAAATCGAGCATCACGATAATCTTCAGTTCAAATACGAATGTCACACGAGTAATCACAAAACATCCATCTATCTCACAATGTCACAATCTCAACCACCACCCCTCCAATCCTCAACATCGAGCACCTCGATAGCATCGATGGCAACCAATAACGCAGGGAACCGGGCCACTTCCACCCTGACGCAAAGTACCAATTCAAACTCAAAGAAACGCAAGGCATCACCACCCCCACCGCTGAAAGAGAGAAAACAATCCGTACCCATCGACCCATCAACAGACGACGATGCTGCGTCGACTATATCTCGAACACCGAGGGAGAGGGAACCGAAGAGGACCAGAGTCCATTTCAGCTGTGTGGAGTGTCATAGGCGGAAACAGAAGTGCGATAGGAAAGAACCCTGTTCGCAGTGTGTGGCTAGGAGAGTACCACATCTGTGTAGGCCTTTCTTGAATGGGGTGGAGGATCCTAACAAGTGAGTGGGCGTGATGCGAGCGCATTCCTCAAAAGAATCAAGAGGTATCGTGTTTTCAACTATCCTCTGGGAGGACGGGTGTTTCTGGTGTACACACTATACAATCTGTTATGTCAGTATCGTTCGAAGCCCATGTACTGATATTTATGTTCTACACTTAGCAACTCCGACGTCCATGCCCGTCTGAACACCATCGAATCCCTACTCTCCCGTCTGGTCACCTCTCTCCCCCAGCAAATGTCCGCCCGACCCCAAAATGGAAACTATGTCCCTACTGACGCATCTTCACCCGACGTTTTGGGTTTGACAGCAAGTGGAGAAGAGATCTTCCACCCCCACGCTACGCCTCCTAATGAACCCTCCGGCATGTCCAACCAGCGAGTCCCCATGCCGAATAAACCTCCTCCCTCGGGTCTCTTCCCTAGTAACATGAGTTATACCACTCCACCTGGAAGATCGGGATTCGGCTGGGGATTGAGGGAAGGAAGGAGGATCTCGTTGACGACGGAGGATAATCAGGATTTGAGGGATATATTGCAGACGCTCAAGGAAAGTGGGGTTGGGAAGAGTCATTTGGAGTGGTTGATTGCTGGTGTGCCTGGGCGGAGGATGGCTGATGGGCTGGTGGAACTGTATTTCCGGTGAGTGGATATTTACCTTCGATCAGTCTGGTGTATGAAGGATTTCTAATATGATTGTTGTCTTACAGTGATATAGAGTAGGTTGCCACTCTCCCTGCGTGTAGATGTATGGGTGAGCTAACGCTTTGCTGTAGTTGGACGAGATACAAGATGAACAAAGCCAGTTTCATGAGACGATATAACAAGTTTTTCGACCATATAGGGAGGAACCCTACATGTCCTAAGATCGATGCAGATACGTTGAAATGGTTACCTTTAATGTTCATTGTGGTATGTTGAGTCTTCCAGCTTCTTACCAACATGTCTTGCTGTCAGCGAGAATTGACTACAGCTGATCCATATTTCAGCTCGCAATCGCTACTCTATCTGCGACCCATGAACTGGTACCTCGAGATGATCAGCTAGGATGGTCAAGGCGGTTCTACGGATCCGCCAGAAGTGGATTAGAATATGCAAAGGCATTACAGAGGGATAATTTGGATGTACTGTTCGCAGGTCTTCTCGCTTCGAGATACATGTGAGCTTCTCTCTTCTCTTCTCTGCCTCGATGTGTATGGGATGTTCAGCTCAACTGCGTGTTACAGGTTACTTACTCGACGTCCAGCGGAAGGATCCACCCCACTGACTACAGCATTCCAAGTTGGTTTATACAGGGATGGAACAGTCCTAAATATAAGTGATAAGAAAGAAATTGAAATTAGAAGAAGAGCTTGGTCGATGTTATACCACTTAGATCGAACCATCTCGTTACTCGTCGGCAGACCAGCCAGTATAAGTGATGCGCATACGGATACGCAGATCCCCGCGAATCTGGATGACGAGGAAGTGGAATCGGGCGATTTCGATCCTGCTGGACATCCTCTGACTGTTCCTACGCAGTATACCTATGTTATTGTTAGGTGGGTAGTCCATCCTATTTACGATATACATTCTTCAAGCTTCGAGACCAGCTCAAGTAGTAATAGTAATAGCTGATATTCTGTTCTTTGGACAGACACAAGCTTGCCGAAATAATGGGACGGATAGCTTATCACACGTTCGCAATCCAATTACCAGATTACGCGACGGTTCTGAACCTGGATAGGGAGTTGTTGAATTGGAAGGACGTATTACCCCCTTTCTTCTCTATGACTAATCCCGATACCTCGCTGGATTCGAAATATCCTTATTTATTTGTGCAGAGGCATTTACTGGCTTGTGAATGGTTTTACACCAGGATCACTCTGAATAGGTTAGTCAGCTCGGTCATCTGCCATACTATTCCGGAATGATTAGCTGATAACTGGTGAACGCCATTCTAGGCCTTATCTGCTACGAAGAAAACCTCAAGATAGTAGATACGCGTACTCTAAGAACGCTGCGATCGAATCTGCTCGAGCCGATTTGTTGAGCAGGAGGTCGTTTGTCATGGAGAAGGGGAATTTGATTGTTAATAGTGGTGGATATAGAGTGTGAGTATGGGACCGCATTTTCACAAGATTACCGAACTACTAACAAAAGATCCAATCTAGGCTTAATTCGTATATGGTATTGGGTGTCACGATTAAACGTAAGCTGTCTTGATCTGATTTATCCAGCGATAGCTCATGCTGATCCCCATCCTCAGTCGACCCCGACTCACCCCAAGCTGATGAGCTCCGACAACTTCTCAACGTGGTATCTGGAAAAAGTCCCGACTCACAAGGCAAAGTATCCGAGCCATTGGTCAAGGAAGAATTGGCCATCGTCGAGTTCCTCACTGCCAAATCTCAGTCCAATAACAAACCTAGACTATCCATCACTTCTTCGTCGGGTACTGGTCAAGCAGGTACCGGAACAGTTAACAAGGAGGAAGATCAGACCCCTGTTGACTTGTTACTTGGTCTTGCCAAAACTCGATCAGGTAGAAGAGCAGCGGAAGAGGAGAAACGACAATTACGCTTACAAGCCTATCGAGAGATCGAGGAACAACGTCAAGCCGCGCGAAGGAACTCGGGTGCACAGAATATATCTAGTCCATGGGGGTATATCGCCCCGTCCATGCCTGGCTTGGATGTTCAACAGCCATTCGGGAATGAGAAGCGGGTACCCAGACCTCTTCAACCTCCTTCACAACCTACTAGAAGGTTAGACGGGAGTGTACCGGATAGTACGAATTGGTCCCCTGAATTGGCATTTAGTCTGTCTACTGGTCCTGGTTCCACAAATACCAAACTGCAACAACAACAACAGGGGCAAATGCAGAATAGACCCTCGTCAGCTGGTCAAATAGGATATAACATGAATAACTCACCCACCAACTCTATGGGATCACAACAAACTCAACAACCCTCGAACGGATTGATCTCGCCATTCGGTAATTTGAGTTCATCAACCACGTCTAACGGGTTCAACATGAATAATAATGGAAATAGTAACGCGAACGAACCATTCTCATTCCCCGAACAGACCTCTCAGTCCGCCCAGTCATTCGGTGGGGATAATACGAATAATCAATTTGGGAATGCTTTGCTGGATTCATTCGATTTTAGTGATCTCGGATTGACCGCCGGTACCAGTACCACGAATAATAGTAATACCAATAATAATGGGGGTTTCGGAGGACTGGGGGGTAGTAATAATGATGGGTTGAATGGTGCTGGTGGGGGGTTCAGTTTGGATCTGGGTGGGAATGGAGGGTTTAATCCGTTTGCGTTGCCTCAGACTGAGGATGGGTGAGTGGTTTCGTCTTCCACAGATGTCTGGTGGTCTTCATGTTTTGGGTATTGTGGTTGGGATGGAGCTGACTTGTTTGGTGTGATGTGGTAGGATGGACCCTATGGCGGAAGATGATCAGACGATATTTTTGAATTATATACTAAACAAGTTTGCGAATGCTCAGCCTGATACTTCTTAGGCTGTGGCTGTGTATATCGATGGACCAGTGAAGCGGTCGGTGAAAGGGCAAGGGAGTCAGGTTTGAAGATGGTGGGTGTGTGGTCATAGTGGATGGTCTCTTGTGTTGAGTGGGTGGAAGAAAGGTTTTGATTGATGATAAACAGGAAGAAAGAAAGTATAATTGGTATAATTCGGATAGGAAGGGAAGGAGAGGTAATGATCATGGTATTGATATTGATATTAGTCATTGGAGCAGAGATGTATAGTAGTGATCCCATGTTATGCATGCAACGATATGTCATGTCGAAGTCTACTCTGCTTTAACAATTGCATGGTCTAGAAGGGTCAATCAAGCTGAGATGTCGAATATCTACAGCAAAGGTCTAGCTAGGATAGATTATGGGTATCCAACTCAACTGGACATGTGAAGTGGAGGTCAACCAATGACAAAAGTTAGTCAAGTTACAATCTCACCAAGACACACTAATCCAAGTATCAAATCATATCCCATAATACCAATACAGAACTCATCTAAGCATCTCTGAAGAGTACGAACAATGGCCGGTCTTCCCTCCCCATTCACTCCGGGGGGTATCAAACCTCCTCCCTTCTCCCCCACCCCTTATCCCCCTTCTTCAACTTCACCATTGACCAACTCGAACGAGAATTGGGTACCGGTCTTATCCTCAAAATGTTATTTTGGTCTCTCGGTCTTCCTGTCGACGCTGAAGACTATCTCGTTTCATCCTGAGCGAAATTCAAGTTTGATTTTGAGGGCAGATACTATCCCATCGTTCAGCGCACAGTCGAACGACCACGGACGAATTGGTGATTTCGCTGGGAAGGATGAAGGATCAGAATTAGAATTGGTCGATATATTGAATGTTAAGCTGCTTCCCCGTCAACCACGCCGCGACTCGCCTATCGACCAGACTATCCAATTCTACCGAACCAACGAAGATGGACATGGCCATCAGACTATACATGGCACTGGACAAGGCAAGGGGAAGGAGAAGGAGGTTCAAGTGGATAATGATATAGTTAAACAGGAAGCGGGGCTGGTGGTTATCATTCCCCAGGTGGAAGGGTTAGAGGAGATACCGTACTATCATCCGAAAGTTAGGAAATTGGCTTATTTATGGGAGACCCTACCTCCCCGGAGAGATACTGAAAATGGGGAGAAGGGAGTGGTAGGAGAAGGGAGTGAGGTGAAAGATTTGGAAGGGGATGTGAAGGGGATTATGTCGATACATTATTTACCCATCGATGACCCCCCTGCTGCTTGTCGAGATATGGTCAATGAAACACAGATACAAGGCTTATCGCTCAACGGTCAATCAAATCCTTCGTTATTACCTTCCCCCCGACCGTTGAAACCTCGCAGAAGATCTCCCCTGGCTGGTCCATCATCAGATGGTGAACCGATCAAACCCCCCGCTACCATCCTATCTGACGAATCCGAACTTCCCACCTCTAGGAACGTCAGAACACCCACGCCAGAAGGGAAGGAACGGCTGTACCGTACTTGTCTGGCGTTACTTGAGACATTGCATAAACATGGGTATGGGCAGTTGGTAGGGTATCAGAAGAGGAGGGTACATGATGTGAGTGTAGTATATCCTAATCTCAAGTCTGGCTCCAGGTTGAGCCGCCTTGTTTCAATCTCTTTCTTGGACTTTGAATCACTCATGTGGAGGGATGATATTTCACTACACAATACTCAAGAGAAACTACATGTACGAATCTCTCATCACATTGATGGAGGCACTCGAAAAGGGGGGAAAAGCAGATGCTAATACCTTCGACCCGCACATTCAGGTCATTGTCCCTCGAGATAATTTTCAGGATCTCTACCTCACACTGAAAGATAGGCATAGGACGTTGGATTCCCGTGCGCCGAGAGGAGCAGGACTAATCACGAAATTGGAGGATGTTAAAAGGCATGTGTGGAAGGTATGTCCACCGCTCGTCTTTGCTCTATCTCGCATCATACCCCTGTCTGCTTTCAACGATGAACAGGGAAGACCAAAAGCCGACATCGCTTGACAGGGTGTTCCTGCTCCACCTGATGATCCCTCCCTCCCGACACGAGTTGACCTTTCGGAATGGGGTGAACAGGATATCGCGATTGCTGCATTCTTGATGCTACTTTGGAAGGATATGTATCCGCCGGTCCACCCAGGCAGGACTCAAGATGGATTACAGGAAGAGGAGAGGGAATGGGATAGTTGGGGTAGACCTGAGGGAGGATTCATCGATCTGGGATGTGTAAGCGAGCTCTGATCTTATATGATTGGGTACATGATCATTAAGCTGATGTTCGGGCCACGCCGTAGGGGAATGGTCTGCTAGTACATATATTGATATCAGAGGTGAGTATACCCAGCTCTCTCTGTGACACCTCGAAGTAATTCATTGATTGCCTGTGAGCGTGGTTTAGGGCTACCACGGAAAAGGCTATGAATTACGCACAAGACGTACTTGGCCAACGTACCCTCTGAAAACCCAGGAGGCACTAGTCGAATTACCTATTGACCCACCTTCTTGGTTCCCCGATACGGTCGAGGAATGGGAATCTGGATCATGGGCTGGTGAAGGAAAATCTATAATAGCAGAAAATACATTTCTAATAGGTAATCATGCGGATGAGTTGACTGTGAGCTGTCTTTTTGCCCTCCCCCAACCAAAATCACCTATCGCTCCCTCGAGTACAATTTAGCTAATATCGACATGTATATAGCCATGGCTCCCCCTCCTATCGTTACTCCCCTCTACACCCGTCCCCCATTTATCGCTGCCATGCTGCTTCCACGCCCTCGACTCAGCATTTACGATACTCCAATTTACTGCTCCTGACCATCCGCATACCCCAAAAGGCGGGTTTGAGAACGGTTTGGAACCTGGTGTGAGCAGGTATCAATCGTACCTTGTCTGGCTTGGATGGGTGGGGTTGAAATGCGGTTGGGAGTGGGAGAAGGAAGGGTTGAGGGTGCCTAGTACGAAGGGATGGGGGATTGTTGGTGAGTGGTATTCACCATGATATCTCAGTGTGATTGTATGGGGTTTTAAGCTGTTGATGAAAATGGGAAGGACATGATGCTGATTTTGAGACTACTGTACAGCTCGTAAGCGATGGACTACGTCGAATGAAGATCGAGAGTGCAGGGAATGGGCCTTGGAGCAGGTCAACGAGGTTAGGAGGAATGGGATGTTCAAAGTGCGTGAGAAGGAGGGGAAGGAGCATTAGGCGGGTTTGTATCGCTTGTGCCACATCCATCAATCACACTCTGATACATGACATGTGTTGCATTGTATCATGATATTCAATCTCATACTGATACTGAAACATTAACAATACACACACGCACTGACCCCCATCATCAAAAGCCTCGACCCACTCGTCTCCCTGCAAGTGATCCGAGCGTTGTGTGCACAGTGAATGAGGTGACATCACTCCCATCAAATGATGACTTGACTATGATAATGACGCTGAGACCTCCTTTGTCCATCTTCAATTATCAATTATGACGTTTACGGTGTTGCCGCTCCAACTGACAATCTCTGCCTGCATATAAAGATGTTCAGAAGAGGAGAAGGAGGATTCGAATGTCGGAAATCATTTATACTAATCTAATTAGACATTGATGATCGCCACTGCCCCTTAAGACAACGTCTCTGAAGAATCTATAAGATAAAATAACACTCAAAACACAATGTCAGAACAGTGAGTACTTTGTCCCAAACATGCCCAAGATAAAGAGATCTTCAAGCTGAGTGTTCGTGTTTGATATAATTCTAGACAATCCCGTACTCAGTCCCCTCAGCCTCTGTCTGGTACGCCCTCCAACGAAGAGCAAAAATCGAGGAGGGGCTCTTATCATGATCCGTTTAGCAGTGATGAGGAGAATGAGAAAGGGAATGAGAATAAAAGGGACGGGAAGAGAGATGAGGGTATGAGGAACGAGAACAATCACAAAGGAGGAGATGATGAAAAGAAGGGTGATGAAGATAAGTCAGATGAGAAGAATAATGATGATGGTGATGATGGTGATAACAAAGACGCTAGACGAGAGACTGGTGGCGATGATCAACCCAGCGATGAGGATCAACCTTCTCGTCAAGATGACTCTGAGGACAAGGACGAGGAAACCTATCCCGCTTCTCGATCCGAGTCAAGGAACGATGAGAAACGTGAGAATGATCAAGCAGGTGATAACGACAACGATAACGACGACCACAACGACACTTCACCTTCTTCTATCAACAACACCCAAGCCTCCTCACCTGACGACTCCTCCGATACTCCCCCTACGTCCAACAACGAAGATGCTCCTTCCAACGAGTCAAATCAATCTACCCACAACTCTAAAGCCCAACAACAAGCACACGAAGAATCATCTCAAGAACAATCCTCTCATCCCCAACCCCAAACCCAACCTGCTGAACAATCCCACCACGAAGGCAACAGACACTCCAAATACCCCGACCGCGACTCCAAACTCCGAGAATTCGAGCATTCCAAACCCTCCAATTTCCCCGAGAACGACCGCGAGCAAGAGCTGAAGAGAGTAGTCAATCGTAAACCCGGTTCGAGGGAGTTGCACCAGAAGGGTCAAGGGAGACCTGACGAAACTCCTTCGACGGAGTACGAAGCTCAAGATCCATCCACAGGACAACGCGGTCAAGGAGGACAAGGCTTGGGCGAGGTGACGGATAATGTTGGGAATCTTGGGGGAGCCACTGATCAGTTGGGTAATCTTGGTGGAGTGACCGATGGACTTGGTGGGGTGGGGAATGTTGGTGAGGTTGGTGGGCAGGTTGGGGATGTTGCTGGACAACTTGGAGATCAGGTCGGCGGAGTGGCAGGTCAGCTTGGAGATCAAGTCGGAGGGGTAGCTGGACAAGTGGGGAACGTAGCTGGCGGAGTGGGCGATACGGCCGGTCAACTGGGCAATCAAGTAGGTAACGTCGCTGGAGGCCTGGGCGATACAGTCGGGGGTATTGGATCTCAACTTGGAGATACTGCTCAGGGATTGGGAGATACCGTGGGAGGGATCTCGAATGGTCTGAGCGATACGTCCAAACAACTTAGTAAATCAGTGAAGAACGTGGGCGATAATGCGCTTAAACCTCTGAAACAGAAGGGCGGATTACTCGGCGGGAAGAAAGGTGGGGAGGAAGAGGGGAATGAAAAGGGGGCATTGAAAATTAGGATTCAGTTGGATATTGATGTGGAAGTTCATCTGAGTGCGAGGGTGAAGGGGGATATTACGATTGGGCTGTTGTAGGGCGATGGTTTGAGAATACTGTACGAATTTGATATGATACCTACAGGAAGAGAGGAAAGGTGACGTTAGGTGTTTGGAGATCAATATATACACGGATGTCTTTAGACTTTGTTTTTCTCGAGACCACCACTCTTTGTAGCAGTCATATACATGAATCGAAGTATCAGTGATTACGCATATCACCATATTATGGTTGCGACTTGTAAGAGATCTTTCAGACTCGCTGGGATCACGATCTGTTGAGCAGATGATATGCATCCGTATGCGGTGGATATGTATGTACATACACAGGAGTTCTCAACCTCAGTATGCTGGCCATATGATGATATGCGAAGTACTGTTCTGACCTTCCCCGGCTGATCCGACAATATCGAACAACGTGGTGTGACTCGATCAATGGCGTACCCTAACACAATATCCCCTTCTTTGTCGTCTACCACTGATGGCAATTTCGATTCATTGCATCAATTTCTTCGTTCTTCTTCAATAGTCCAGCGCCAATCCCCTAGAACCCCAACCCACTCCTCTTCGCCTCCCCGCTGTTGCCCCCGCTACCCTTCAGCTCTATCCAAGGAAAGAGCGTTTCTAAATCCTCAAAACCCAATGAAGCGTACATTCCATGTTGGCCCAAAACAGGGTTGGACCCTTCGAGCGGTAGTGCGGGGTTCACTCCCTGTGGATGAGGGATGGGTCGGTGTGAGGGATGGATCTGAGCTATCAACCTAGTACACGAAGCGGGTGTCAGTACGTGTTGACATGGTCGGTTCATTATCGCGATTCAGGTGAGAGAAAATAACGGAGATAGTAATCGGATCATACCGCACGATCTTGGAATCTTGCATGGAAACAACTCACAACATTGGCCCCACCCATCTCCTCCTCTTTCCCAACTCTTCGTCCCACTCTGCCATCCTCTGCCCACCTCCACTCCAGGGCACATCCCCACCCCACAATCCACCTTCGTACTCATCCTCCACTTCAGGGTGTACAGTTCTCAGATCTTTCATCAACTCAGGTCCGTCCAGAGGTGCGGTGAAATTGGGATATCGCAAATGAGATAAAGCAGGCTGGGGTCTCTCAAGTATATCGTACGGTCGATCTCGAGCTAGATCCATTACAGCGGTGTGTTGCAAGATCGGCGTGACAGTCTCCTGTGCCGGAGGAGATGTTTCAGTCAAAGGCGGTAGATTCGTGGCGGTAGACGATGATGGTCCAGCGATGTTACTGGATGTACGATGTAGATCTCCATCACCAGTATTGGTATTTGCAGGTATGGATGTAGAGCCCGATCGGTTCCTTCCGAAACTCCATGTCCTCCTTCTTCCTGTACCATCATCGCTATCCCTACTTCTCACTGCTGTCAACACTCCACCAAGATTTCCAAGTGAGTTTGACATTGCCCCCGCGCCGAACGGAGCTTGAGTCTGAGCATGACCATAATGGTCTTGAGGTGATGAAGCGAGTGGACCCGCAGCATTGCTTGACGTCCTCCTTCTACCAGGTATATACGATCCCAATATCCTTCCGAACGATCCACTAGCTGGCGAGACGGGCGGAGAGGCAGTCGAGTTGACAGTCAGAGGAATGGGAATGGGACCGGCGGACGGTAGGCCATATGTGGTTTCCTGAGATGATGAAGGGGATAACGATCGGACAAGGGGAAAGTACGCTTCGTTCGCTTCGACTTCTGATGATTGTAATCTCCGTTTTTTTCCCTTGGCATCTTCGCTATTGGTGCGGAACCACCTCGATCCCTCGACCTGCGCATCTTCCGGCGGAGAAGATAGGTGCCGAAGTAGAGGGGGGTGTAGGGTCATATGGGCATTGGGATTCACGAAGAGTGATGGTTGGTCGATGAGTACTCCGACTGCCAGGATACGGACGTCTTGGAGATGTAGGATCACGCGGACTGTCGTGGGATGAGCTGAGAAGTTGTTTTGTGTTCTGATTCGAGACACTGTCAGGTTAGCTCTTGTTCCGGGGATTGAAACACGCTGCAGGGACAATAAACGAAGACTAAAAACTTACTTCAATTCATCGTAAATCTCATACGGATCAAACGTTCTCGAATACATTCGATTTATACTGGCTGAACCATTTCGATGAAGAGTGACGAAGCGCTGCAAGCAAGTCATCAGTATAGTAGCCAAGTACGCAGAGGTGGTCGCAGTCGGAAGCTAAGGATCGCAACAACGACTCACAGTCCATGCTTCTTCATGCGTACATCCAGATTGTCGATGTTCTAGCCGGCCCAGCAACCTGACGACAACGACTCAAATCAGCTAAAACGCCTTTAACATAGCTTTACCACAGCCTATCCCACTTCGCTTCTCCCACAATAGCCCATCAATTCTCCGTTACCCAGAGTTGTGTCCTATCATTGATACTCTTCCAATATATGTACTCACCTTATGAAAGCAGCCCTCCAACTATCTTCCTCCCCCTTCATCCTACTCCAACTAGCCAGAAACCTCCTTTCAAAAGCCTCTTTCCAAAACTCGTCATCCCATCTGAGCAGCTCGAAATTCTCCAGGATCCACTTGGGTCTCGCTCGGACCAGTACCTGGATGAAGAGTCTTCTCGCGTCGCCCGGATCGGGAGGTAGGAAATGGTTCAAGTGCGGTAGGACTGATAATGCCTGTGGGTAGGGTGGGGTGGAGAGGATGGAGCGGACGGAGGATGGGATGGGGGAGTAATGCGTCTGAGTGAGGGATAGGAGGAGGGGGTGGAGGGATAGGAATTGGATGATTATTGGGAGGGGGAGGTAGCTTTACCATTTGGGCAGATGTCAGCTCATCTGTATAGATTAGGATTAGAAGATTTTGGATTGCTTTTCAAGGTCATACATTGCTGCATCAGACTCACGAGGATATCTGACTCAGTATCTCCCCTGGCATATCCAAGAGGGGACATCGACCATCTGGAGGAGGTATAGATGGGTCCTTCCCATTTTCACTGGACGGTCCCGCATTCGATGGTCGGTTCTCCTCGCCGGCCGTACGGATAGTAGTACCGTTCGAGTGATAATCGAAAGTCGCCGCTGACATGCTGTGTGATAGTACTTGGACTGTCATTGTCTTTCATGAATGTGTCGATGGGAACGTTCGAATTACGATTATCGTCATGTAAATACGAGTAGAGTATCGATGGATGTGGACATGGACATGGACATGGACATGAACATGTCTGCCGGTTATCTCCTTCTATTTGCCGCTTCGTCATCAACCATAATCACTGTGGGGCACCACTGCCAGTACATTGCCACTTTCGGCATTTCCAGTGTTAATAACGAGACCTTTGGCTGTCAAGCGTCATCGAAGAAGTGAGTTATCCATTTCTTCCATCCTGCTTGTAATGTTCATGTTCGAAAGCTACTCGTATATGTCCCTCAAAGACCTCATCTCATTGTGATCACAGCAGGCCAGCAACGAGTGGATCGACCGTACGAAGCGAAGCTGCCGCCTGAATATCAAGCTATACCTTGGATCAATACCGAACATCCCGATCGATAGACTAAATCTCAAGTAGTCACAATGTCCCGTCCATCCACCATCCTCTTCCGACCCATCCTCTCCCGCCCCACCCCCATCATGGCTATGCGATACGCCTCTTCCTCCGCCTCATCTTCCATCCCATCTCAATCACGGACTTCCACCTCCTCCGCTCCCCTCCCACTACCATGGCCTGAATACCTGGGTTTACGAAAACAGAGGAGACTGTGGTCCAGCATAACTACCATACCTACTACGTTCCTTGGGTTGTTCCTTGGTGGAAGTTACTTTGCGAGCTTGGAGTCGGATCCTAGTCAGCTGATCATGGGGATCGAAGCTATGTGAGTTTTGCTGATCTCGTGAATTGAATTGTAAAAAGGGGGGAAGGAATGGGCCGGAGCAGTTGGAACCGGCAAGGAAAGGATATAGGATATTGCATTTATTGGACATGAACTGCTAGAAGTTCTTGAGAGATGTGGGACCCGTGTATGGGAAGAATGAGGCGGAGTGTCAGGATCTAAAGCCCTAAGTGAGCGAGATTTGCTGACTTCTGCTCTTTGTCATGCTGTTCTAGATATGTGTACGGAGGTGCGACGTGAGTATCATTGCAATATAAAATCGACCAAATAGCCCTTGGAGTACTGATCTATGTATTTGACTTGGTATCTAATCTCAGTCTGGGATGTATGGGTAAGCATTTGTTTCCTTTCTTGTACCACTCAATCAAAGATGTATACATATCAATTCGCTGACATCGGCACTTCCAATCTCATATAGCCCTAGGATACCTAACAGGTCCAACAGTCGGTTCGTCCCTCTTCTCTGCGACTCATCGATCGATATCTGCCGGTAAGAACTCGCCTTTGGAGATAATGGATAGGGAGTTTTACAATAGGATAAAGAGGAATAGGGCGGATCCTACGCTGCAGTCCGCTCAGAATATAAGTCCGGATTTCTACGGTGAGAAGGTGCGTTAGAATCATTCTGCGATCTAGTGGTTGGAGCGATAAATGAGGATTTAGCTGATCTTGGGTTTGATTTTCTCATTATTATTGCTTGTCTCCCGCTTTTACATCAACTTCTATGGACACCGGCCATTTCCTTGTTTCTTTTATCGTATCTGTCTACAGATCACGTCCCTCTCGACGTACCGAAGGTGGCTAAGAGATCAGGCTGTATATAAGAGAAAGGCAATGCACGGTGTACCTGCTGAAGGAGCTTAGGGGGTGTTTGGGATTGAGAGGGAACACAGATATCCACTAATATTTGTTTATTTGGGATGAGACTACATATGCATTACTATTCACAAATTCCCACCGTTTCAAGCTGTCTAGAGGTAACTTCAGCCTTGAAGCAGTGATATGTACATGCAGTACTTATACGCACATGTAGAGATACCAATCATCAACTTACGTCATTGTACACTGACAACAGTGCAGATTTGAGATTGCATAAAAAACATTGATGATGAACAGCGATGATCTTAGATGAAGTGAGAGACCATTATGAATGTACCCGAGATCCACAATCTCTCCCTCGGCAGACCCAGATAAGATCATCCCGGGCCCCAATTGATCACCTCATGACATTTGACATATCACCCCGTCGGTCACGGCGACGGCGACGACCAGTTTGATCGCATCAACCCCCCACTAAGGACGTGATGTGATCCTGCACCACTCAAAGGACATCCATCTAACATCAAAAGGGGAATTGATTTAACCCCATCAATACGCTAAACCGAGCTTGGATACCGCATTTCGGATCACTAGGATGGCGTGTGAAGTGTGAAGTGTGAGCCTTCAGACCGTCCCGTTCCGAGCTCCTACCTGAACTGGGAGTTGATGGTGATGTTGGTATTTTGAAAGAAAGCGCGGAAAACACGACTACGAGCGAGCAAGGGACAAAACAGTGTCCCATCTCCGCCAGGAACATCTCTTTTTTTCAACTTGTTTCGAAGTTCTGAACCTGAACCTGATTCACCATTAACCCTGTCTCGAGAAGCAAGAAGCGAAAACAAAAGAAAAGAAAAGATCGTCTGGAGCAAGCTGGACACCGGCTGATCGCCTTTGAAGCTAGCTTTAGACTTTAAGACATCCATCATACGATTCCGAACCATCAAGTCGCAACGGTACAACTGCAAGATAAGTCAATGAGGTTATTGGCGCCTCTTGTGTGTCTCTGATGATCGATTGAAGTGCTGTGGTGTCGTGACTACACTAGCTACGCACCCATGCACGTACACACGGACACAGACGCATACACAGCATAATCAGAGATACCGTGCATACAATCGAATTTAATTTGGACCATCACTCAACGACGATCAGTGATCACAGTAACAGTAACAGTAACAGTCTAGGCTGTTTGACGCTTGGCGGTTAGTGTGAGCACGGACATGCGGAGGGAGGGAGCGTTGACTAGTTTTGATTTGAATTCTGATTCTGATTCTGATTGTCTCCTCCTTTTCCCCCACTCTTATCATCAAGCATCATATCAGGGACCGATCATACTAGAGTATGCATGGACCTTTTCAATTGTTTCAATCACCATCGTGATGGGCGCTGAGCACTATCCTACTGAATGGGATGGGAATGGATTGCTTTATAAGCAGTCTGATTGGGTCCCCTTTCCTCTTTTCTTTCATTTCCCATTATACCCGTATCGTATCGTATCCCTTTAAGGTTGAAAGTCTGTTTTTTCAGATTACCCAACCCGAGATACATATCGACAGGATGAGCTGGACAAATTATCTCCAACCGCTCTCAAAGCAATATCACAAACATGTTCCAGAGGAATATCAAAAGTATGTCCCACACCTTTGGATCCTCGGTGCAGGTGTGATTGGTATCTACGTTCTTCGAGGCTTGATCTCCTACTTCCGTATCCTCAGAGTGAGTCTTGCACCCCCTGCATCCATCGACTGATTATTGATATTGGGCTTGACATGACATGATAGGAAGTCAGAGGTCTTCCTGTCAAACATGCTTTCCTGCCAGCATACGAGCAAGGTCTCCGAGCTAGAGTACCTCACATCCCCTATATCCTGCCTGTTAAAGATTTCTACTCTCGACCTGAATGGGACCGTAAGTTACCAATCTTCCTAATATCATCGCCAATCACATACATATTGACGTTCGACCCATTTGTCAGGATTCGAAAAACCTCGATCCGACCTACTCGCTTACACCGTCGCTACCCAGAACTATGCTATCTACTGGACTGCCAACCCGTACACTGCTCAACATGTATTCACCAAGACCTCACTGTTCGAAAAACCAGTTTTCAACGCTCGATACCAGGCTGCTAAGAAATTCGGACACAACATCATTAGCGCCTCTGATGGCGATGATCACAAACGACACAAGTCAGTCGTCAGAGGTTGTTTCGGCGAAGATGTCTTCAGAAGCGCCTGGGAGGAGATGGACAATACCATTGAGATGCTTTTGGACGAGGACAAATTGCGTGAAGGTGGAATTATGGAGGACGTCGGTGTCACCACCATCAAGGTTAGTGTGCTCACGCTTTGTTAAAAGCTATCAGCGCTGGACTGATTTATACGGTATGAATACAGATCACATACATTGTCATTGGTAAAGTCGGTTTTGGCTACGATATCCCATGGGAAACCCCTCGAAGTAAGAAAGGAGAAAAGAGTTGGTCCTTGATTGTTCATCATTCTCCCGCTCGGTTGATCTTGCTGACGCCATGGCGTCACATTTCGTAGTGGGCTTTGTTGAATCCTACGAGATCGTTGATCGAACCATGTTATACCAATTCGTCTTACCTCTTGTGAGTGATTTCATTGTAGCAGTACCTCACAACCTGCTAATTCATGGATTTAACTCTTAGTGGATCATGAAGATTCTTCCTACCAAAGAGTGAGATTTGTTTTGGCAATTTTCAGCCAAACCGTATACGGCTGATCCAGCTTCTGATCGACTACAGATTACGTCGAATGGGTGATGGTCGAACGGCATTCCTCGCTTACTGCTACGAGATGGCCAGGGGTAAACGAGCCGAGCTTACCGCCTTGAAAGAAGCCGGCGAGAAGAGCAAGGCGCCCGTTGATCTGCTCGGTGCTATGGTGCACGCCCAACTTGTCGCTGAGGAGGAAGCTCGTGTCCAACATGGACATGACTCTGTTCCCAACGTGGGTCTGAAGGAAGACGAGGTCATTGGAAATATGTGTAAGTGTATGTACTGAACCACAACCCAAGCACAAAGTGCTGACGATGGTGTCTTCCGCAGTCATCTTCTTGTTGTGAGTTGACTTGCGGCTCCCTGCGAGACCGTTAGACTCTTATGATGTATATTGACGTCGGTCTTCAGAGCTGGTCACGAAACTACCGGTCACACTCTCGCTTTCACTCTCGCTCAACTCGCTCTTCACCCCGAATGGCAAGAGGAGGTTTACAAAGAGGTCAAGGAAGTATGTGGCGATGAACGACCTTGTAAGATAGTGATTTACCCATGATCGCAGAGGAACAAGCTGATGGTATTGGCTATTCAGCATACCGAGACGTCCACAGACTACCATTATGTCTTGCCGTTGGACTTGAAGCTATGAGGCTCACTGATATCGTTCGACAATTGTTCAAAGTCGCCAAAGAAGACAGTATGCTCCCTTACACCACATGGAACGAGGCCGGCGAAGTCACCCACCGAGAACACTTTGTCAAGAAAGGGTCTGTAGTTTTCATTGATACTCCCGCCTGTCAACTAAATCCATTCCACTGGAAAGACGCCAACGACTTCAACCCTCGACGACACCTTAGCGACGATGTCTCCCGAGCGAGTCTCAACAACGCTGAAGTGCCTTTCGTGGCCTTCTCAATGGGCCCAAGACAATGTATCGGTAGGAGATTCGCTGAAGTCGAGATGATCTGTTTCATCTCTATCATTCTCAGCAAATACACTATTCACCCGGTACCGATCCATCCGGGTGAGACCAAGGAAAGTATGAAGGAGCGAATGATCGGCTCAGCCCTCGAGGACGTCACTATGACTCCTGGTAAATTCAGTGTCAGATTCGAGAAGAGACATTAAGTCAATCCTCTCTTTGCTTCTGTGTATAGACAAATACAAATCCTTGATATTACGGAGAAACGAATGATGATGGTAAAGTTGACTGATTGATAGTCACGAGTGATTGAACATGTAAATAGTCATATGATGAAATGATGAATATGTGTATAGACCTCTTGCGACTACAGTCAGATCCTCTCTTACACGTATAAGATATCGTGCTGCAACCATGACGCTCTTGCAATTAATTGTACTTGTAGAGCATGATCTGTTCATTCGACTTTACCGTCACGCCCCAGGGATTCATCCGGCCTCGTCCGGGAACACTGTTCCAAAAGTTACCCGAAGAGGCAATTGCTCCGAGATTAGATGGTCTAACGGACGCGTCTGTCTTTACTTTTGTCACATTTTAACATTTCTCACTCTCATTCTCCTTCGCGTTCTCCTCACCTTTCTTCCTCGCTTTTCCCTTATTCACCTATACCTATACCTCGTTGCTTGTACGTGCACGAGTATACGCACGAAAGACCCCCACCTGAGCTAATGTCTTTTGATATGTTTGACGAGATGTAACTAACTGACTGGTACGCGTCAGTATCAGTGATTACCACGTACTGACAATAGGGAAAATATTCATTGCGGCAACGTACTTCACGAATGAGGGCTCGTATCGTGAAATTGTGAATTATTGATTTTTCACTTCTTCACCTTCACCTGTAACCCTCGCTTGTGATAGCTGTAACGTTCTCATCAATTCTTTCTTCTAGGCTTTGTGTGTCAATTGATTCTCACTCACGTTTTACTCGTTCGACATTCATTTTTGATTTGGTCTTGTAGACTATACTCTCGTTTTTACCATCCTCATCATCTACGACTCGTCTACGCTGGATCGCCTGACGACATCGACATCGACATCGACGACAACTGAACTCAACAAAGCTTGCAGGAACATTAGGAAACATTGACTGTTTTCGGCTAACCGTCACAAGGACAAATAGTAGCAGAAAGGTTAGGAAAGGAAATAGGAATACTCTCTGAGAGAGTATCAGGCTTAGAACATAGGATCGGGAACTACATATCATTAGAACGGTCAGAAAGGACAGATATACACCATTCCGATAATTCGACCATCGTGTTAGAAGGCCTCTCACGGCCACATCACCCTTTCCCCCATGCTCGTCCTCCCTTCTCTCCTCGCCCTCGCGGCTTCCATAATATCAACATGGGCAGTGCCCACTCTCAATTTCCCACTGGACGAACAGCAACCATCAGTAGCAAGGGTGAACCAAGAGTTCGTCTTCGAGCTATTACCCGCTACCTTCAATTCGACCTCTTCATCTAACCTCACATATACGACGTCAACCCTTCCCTCATGGTTATCGTGGGATTCACCTAGTCTCGCATTCCACGGGACCCCCGCTGAAGAGGATGAGGGGGAACAGGATATAGTCCTAACAGCGACCGATGGGAGTGGATCGACCGAATCGACATTCACATTGATCGTATCGAATTACTCTGTTCCGGCCGTACATCAATCGTTCTACACCCAGATTAGTCGACCTAATCTTCATGCTATTGCTTCAGCGAGCATCATGCCAGGGGGAACAGGTGTGACCATCCCACCATACTGGTCATTCTCCTTAGGGTTTCAGACGGACACCTTCAGGATATCAAGAAATGAACCCAACAATGGTCAGCTGTACTATGCCGCTCATACCAGGGGGAATATCGGTTTACCCTCATGGTTGATCTTCAACAATGAGAGTTTCACTTTCACAGGTGTAGCTCCGGCTGAAGGAAGTTTCACGGTGGTCGCGACCGGAACGGACTTTTGGGGATATACGGGCGCTCAGACGAGCTTCACCATTGAAATTGGACAGGGTGAAGCTATAGAGATGGCCAGGAATCAAAATTTAACGAATGCTCAGACGATGGCGAAGAACCAGTTGAACCAGGAAATCGACTTGAGTGGGGTAACGATTGGTGGGAATGCTGTAGATAACGAGGATGTGGTGCTTACTCTGGGGAGCAATGATTACCCTTGGTTGTCCATTGACAGGTGAGTAAGAGACAAGAAGGAAATTAAACCAGGGAAGAGACTGATCGTTTTGTTTTCGTGTTGTGTTGGATAGCTCCAACGACAGCTTGGTCGGTACTGTACCAGACCAATACCAAAATGGAACTTTCGCTTCCCTCTCTGTACCAGTCAACATCCGATCAACCAACACCTCGAATACCTTGTACATGACCACCTGGTTGGGTATCGATATCCTCCCATACTTCTTCTCCGCTTACAGCTTCCCCAATTCTACCGCTACTCTCGGACAAGCTTTCAACTTCGACATCACATCATACCTTCTTAACAAGACAGCCACCGTCAATGCTACTGTAAACCCATCCGAAGCTGCTAATTGGTTGAAGTTCGATACCAAGAACATGTCATTATACGGTACTCCCCCATCTTCACTAGACTACAACAAAGTGGATGTCATCTTCCAGGCCACAATTGGACAAATGATTGCAACTTCCACTCTCAACGTCAATATCCCTCAGGTATCGCAAACTTCCACTCATACAGGTACAGCAGCCGTTCCGACCTCGTCTTCCGGGTCACCCAGCAGTGGACAAGGTATCTCAAAAGGAGCCAAGATCGCTATGGGAGTCTGTCTCGGTCTTTTGCTTCTGGTCACTATCGCCTTGATCTTGTTCTTCTGCTGCTGTCGAAGAAGGAAGAACAAGAAGCCCGCAAGGAAAGACGACGATAATGATTCTTTCGTCGCTACTTCTCCCGTCACAGTCCAGGACCCATTCCGAAGATCAAACAGCCTTGACCCTCCTCGGAACTTGCTCGGCGAGATTGCTAGATTCTCAGGCCTGAACTTGAGATCCAGCGATGGCAACGAGAAGAACATGCCTCTCAGCCCCGCATCGCTCAGTACAGACGCTACGATGGTGCAAGAACGACCCACACGATTAGACGGCCTGAAAGGGATTTTCGGATGGAATACTAAAGAAGAATTGGAGAACGAAAAACCAGCTATCATCTCGCCTCAGATCCCAAGTGATTCGAGGAGCTTCATCGGTTATCCCGATGTGATTGGGGTGAACGATCCCGTCAATCGACCTTCTCAGGATGCTAGTTCCTTCACTCAGTCGTTCATCTCTGAATCCTCAAGAGCAAGCTGGCAATCCCAGGAATCGTTCCGCTGGTCCTCTGTTGACGATGGCGAGGGGGAAGACGAGGTCGCGTCGTTAGGTGCTGTAGGCGGTAATCGAATATCCACCGCATCCTCCATTCCAAGACCTCGACCGAATTTCACACCTCGATATCCTCGTCACCAGAACCCCAGTGTATTGGCTCGAATGGTCGATCTGGACGATACGGCCTCTCATGCCAGTTTCAGCGAGTTCCACTCATCCCAAGAAGGACATCATCGAGATAGCTCACAGAGTGGGTCGAATTTCGATTCATCAGGATTCGATGGATCGTCAAACTCCATGATGGCTTCTGGATCAATGTTCAACTCTCAATCTGGCAGTGGATCTTCGTTCCCCGCTGGACCAAGTGGGTTAAGCAGGTTCGGCGAATCTCAGGGGTTCAAATCGAACGATACGGACGATGAAGATGCCTTTTCGGTTGAGGGTCCAGCAGTGGTAGCTATGGCCGAACGACAGTCTTTCGAGACTCGTCGACCTCAACGACAAGATTCGAGGAGTCATCCAAGACTAAAAGAATCTCGCTCGAGGCACGGGACGGGAGAGTTGGGTATGCCGCCTTCCGAACAATCTAGAGAGGCCATACCGGAGGAGAACGAGCATAATCGAGTTAGCGGGATGTTTTCAGATGCGGATGATCATGCCAGGCGATCGACGATCTATGCACCGAGCGAAGGAGGTGGTGATAATCCGGGATTGGGTTATCCAGCCTCGGCCATCTACTTTGGCTCTCAGAATGGCGAGGTCGAAACTGAGGGATATACATCCCAACGGACCTCGACTGACCCAACGAAGAGAGGATCGACTATAAAGTCTATTCCTGGACGGAACGGTCCCACCCCGTTATCCCCCGCTTTACCCCAGGTGGGAAGTTTCATCCGTCATCGACGGACCAACACCGGTTCAGCGGGAGCTACAAACGCAATGATGCGACCTACCTCGACGCACGCAGGAGCGAACGACGGAAGGATAACAGCCGTTGCGAATGAGACTTTCTCGATCCATCCTCAGATCAACCCCCCTCCTACCGTCTCGCTCTCGGCTGCTACTTGGTCTTCTAACCCTCCTTCCACGTACAGAGCGGAAGTAGAGGGTGGAGGTAATTTGCCGACATGGTTGCATTTCGATTCGAGGGAATTGGAATTGTGGGGTGTACCTCCCCTTAGAATCACGGGGGATGTCACTACCATCAGGATAATAGAGAGATTACCCAGGGATAATAGACGCTCAGATCCCATGAGCTTCGGGTACGAACCACCCCAGGAAAGAGAGGTTGGAAGAGTTACGATTGAGTGAGTTGAATTTAGCTGTTTCGACCGCAAGGTCTAAGCGTCTATGTGGGGTATAGCTGATATTCTTGCTTCGGTGTTGTAGAGTATCAGATAGGATGAGATCCCCTCAGTTCGCTTTGGAAGGTTCACCTCACGCTTTATAACGATTGATTCGATAGAGATGGGGTGTGAAGAAGTTTACAGACAGGTTTCGATTTCGTAATTTCTATAATGTGTGGTTCTGATTTTCTAACTCTTTGAGATAACATTTTTGGTACTTTGGTAGGTATAGATAGATTACGATATGCGCGAAATGCGCGAAATGTGGACAATCTGCTCGACTGATTGATGGGAAAGTATGGATTTTGCTTAGATATCTACGATAATGTACAGCGAAATGATGAAATATGCAAAAACATATACAAACGACATGACTTGTGACGTGCCAGTCTGGGTAGGTTTAGCGGAACTGAGTATCCTATAGGAATCAGCATTCTCGAAGCCATCTGAATCCTCTAGTCAAGTCATTATGCATGCTTTATCATCTAGTCTGCTATTACAATGTATACGAGAACCCACACCGTCTAGTTGTATTGGGCGTATAATGCTGTACTGGAGAACTTGGTACCTTGTCTGATGACCTTCTCGACCGCATCGAGGAAATCTCGTTCGGTGGCTACCTTTCTTCGCGCTCGGATGGCGAACATTCCGGCCTGTATTGCATCGTTGTCAATTACAAGACTACAGGGAGACTTTTATGATGTATGATTCAGTGAAACTGCCACAGCTCACCTCAGTAGCGACAGATTTCAACTCAGCACCTGTAGCATTAGGACATAGTCGAGCGATCAGGTCATATCGGATATCTCTTTCGACACTCATACTGTGGAACATAGCTTAACGTCAGCTATGCGAAGTGGAATGAGCCCGCATCTGAAAGCTTACCTCTTCCCGTGAATCTTGAGGATATGACTTCTTCCCTCATTATCAGGTAAACTGAATTCTACTTTCCTATCCAATCGACCAGGTCTCAACAAAGCAGGATCGAGTGTGTCAGGTCTATGATCCTTCATCAGCTTTCTTTCCTCTAAATCGGAGCTCAATGATCAACCGACCTGTTGGTAGCCATGATAACCTTGATATTTCCTCTCGCGTCGAATCCATCCAACTGGTTGATCAACTCCAACATCGTCCTTTGCACCTCATTATCACCACCCGCACCATCATCGAATCTCGCTCCACCGACCGCATCGATTTCATCGAAGAAGATGATACATGCTTTCTTCGATCGAGCCATCTCGAACAACTCTCGTACCATTCTTGCACCTTCACCGATATACTTCTGCACAAGCTCAGAACCGATGACTACACGGTTGGAGTTTTGTCAGTTTGGTTGCCCGCACTGAAGACAGAGAGCGTGATATAACTGACCTCGAATGAAGGTACTATCTGTCCTGTTTGCTACAGCTCGCGCACAGAGTGTTTTACCAGTACCGGGGGGACCGTAAAGCAATACACCCTTAGGTGGCTCGATACCAAGGTTGGCGAATCGTTCGGGCTATTGATATGGGTCAGCTTGGATTGACATGATCAGGCGTAAACAAGCTTACCTCTAGCAGAGGAAGCTCGACTACTTCTCTCAGCTTCTCAATCTGTTCCTTACATCCTCCAACGTCGGCATAGGTAATCGAAGGTCTTTCCTCGACCTAGATGAGGGTTCCGATCAGTAATTGCTGTGCAGACATGTTAACATCGGTAGGCGACTCACCTGCATCATGGTAACAGAAGGATCTATCTTAGGTGGTAAGGGAATCATGATCTTGTAATTTGTGTGATCGACACTACGTAGTGAGTTAGCAGATAACCACTCAACGATGTCTCGGACCCTGAGGCAACTCACCCAACTCTCATACCCTCCTCGACATCAGTAGGAGCTACTTCCTCGCCCAGACCCACCACAAACTTGGCCACTTGCTTGATCGAAATCACGTATTTATCTCCCTCGGGATTCCCAGCACCAGCACCATCTTGAGGGTTCAACGCTTGTCCTTCTGCCTGGGGGTTGGCTAAATGCATATCATATCGTTAGTACGACTGCGAGCGGATCTGAAGGGAGGAAAGGGGTGACACATACTGGCTTTGATGATGGTCTGACATCGAGCAACTTGTAATGGTCTTTGACCTTGTCTTTGTTTGTCCGCAGCTACATCCCACAAGTTCGCTGATGCCAATCCAGTGTCAGATTCTCTGACTCCCATCTTCTCGTTCACCCGTTTCTGGATTTCCTTCAACTCTGATTCAATCTTCTTCAATGCTAATGAATATGGTCCTTGACCCTGTTATGAAGTAGGAACAGAATATGAGCTACCGCAAGTCGAAGAAAGGGATCGTTCAGCTCACATATGTCTTTAGTATTTGTATATCGGATTCATCGAGAGCTAGACGATAAGTTAGCGATCATGGTGAATTAAACATTTTGATGCTCCAATTCAGCTTACCAACTATCTTCTCTTCCTTCTCATCCCCAACCTTCTTCTCGTCTGTACATCATATGCAAGTCAGCAGCAAAACATGCGATCTCGAAGACATTGAGACATACATTTCTCCCAGTCTCTGCAAGGTTAGAGCTATCAGCGATTACTCGATTGTTGAAGGCTAGAATATCGTCACTCACTCCTTGGGTGGCATGTTTGATGTCTATGACAGTTTGTTTATCGGTGTTTCAGGTAGTTTTCTTTGGTGCTGATTCACGTTCGTTCTTGAGGATCTTTTGGTGTATAAGACGATTTAGATGTTGAATAATCGACTGAGCAAGATATAGAGTTAATCGATGAATCATCATCAACACCAACCCAACGATTTAAACGATGACAAGTCCATCTTCCATCCTGAACCAAGTCGCGACTGAAATGGTGGGCCCCAGATGAGGGCAGCCCGCCCGCCACAACGCAAGGTGACCATTTCTCATACAAACATAATACCGCTATCACCGGTGTGGAGACCCCTCATTCCGAAGATGCCTTTGACCTCCATCTGAGAAGCACAAGCATCAAACGCATGATGATGATGAAGGCGAAGTTTATAGTCGTTGTTGACATTCTCAACATTGAATATACAGAATGTCATGCTGAACCCGTCATAACGACCTCATGTTATTCCCCTCAGCAGCTGCAGGACCATCAACCTTGTCGATACATCCAAGCAGACTAGCAAATTTCACTTCCTCACACGCTGAACCACCATAATCTTCATCGTCAATAACCAGAGCGAAAGTCGGAAATGCTCCTCCACCTGTGGATAGCGGTGCGAACAGTGTACCCCTCCGACCGACCGTAAAGAAACGTAGAGTACCCGTCTGGACCCTCCCTCTCAAACCCCTCAGCAAGACAGCTCGTAAGAAGAAGAAAGCCGCCGATAAGAAACGAGCAAAATTCTACGGCAGCGCTACGCCTAATAGATCAGTATCCATCACTGAGCCTGAGGAGAGGCCGAGAAAGCGAAGATCTGCTATAGCCGCTGAGCAGGTGATACGAGATCATATACAGAATCACCCGAACGGTCCTGGTCAGATCAACGAGGAGGTTCCTATTTTCGGTCAGATCTTGCCGGAAGACCCTCAAGTTGAGATAGAGCAGAGAGAAGACAGACCTAGCAAGAGAAGCTCTGCGATCACAGCCGAGCAAGTGATCAGAGAGCAGGCTGAACGTCGGCTTCAAAGTATACCTTTCCATAATCGAGATCGTACTGGCGAGAGTCAGAATTCGATTGATCCAGTCAACAGACCTCACAGCGGTGACACTGTAACGAGCCAGGACACCCGCAAGGATAAAGGCAAGAAGAAGGATAAGGGTAACAGCAAGCATAAAGATAAAGAGGCGAGAAGTGATAAGAAAGACAAGAAGAAGAAAAAGCAGGATAAGGGTAAACAATTCGAGCGTCAGAACGGCCGTTCGTCGGAATTGGATCCAGATGATCTTGAGGATATGGCAATGCACCAATGTAAGTGCCAAAGATCATCTTCGAATGTATTGTACCCGAACTGACTGTAATAGATATAGATAACCAATCATTGATAACGGGATCGAATGCCCAAAATGCCATTACTATCGACTCCTCGTCGCCTGTACCAGACCCGCCGGTATCAGCAGTCTCGGTAGAAGAAGAGGTAGAAAGGATAGAATACGGTCCGAGACCTCCTAGGTCGACGCACGTCAATCCGAGTGTTCCGGATACTATCTCAGAAGGTGCGCAGCCTCAAGTCGAAGCTGGACCGTCAACACCCCGAGTATACCATGTTCGATATCCCGTTGGTGGGATCACATACGAAGATGATGGAGATGGTGTGTTCGTGGACCCTGATGCGATCATTCCGCTCAATATATGGATTGACTTCTCATTAAGGGACAGAGGTAGCTTGATCAAGAAGATAGAGGTGAGCTTTTGCATCGACATCATGTCCGGGTTCTCAGCTGACATTCTCACCTAGGCTGAAGGCGGAGAGATATCATCGGATCATACCGAAGACGATACGTCCCTTCTGATCCTCGACCCAGGCAGTACCTACCTGTTTGATGCTTACTGTCATCCGTATTGGTTGAGACCTCGTGATCTAGAGAGATATCAGAGACGGAAAGCAAGAAGAGGGCGCATAAGGGAAGAGGAACCATGGCAGAAGAAGGTCCTGTTGAAGGCTTGGTGGATCGATAAATGCCTCGAAGCTAGGAAGTTCCTTGGTCAAGCGGATGATTGGGGTGGATGTAGGGCTGGTGGTCCGCCTCCGGAAGTTCAGGTTAGTACGGAAGAACCGGGAGATGAAGAGGACGAAGCGGATCAAGATGCGGTGGAAGGTGATGACGATGATGCTGGCGCAGAACCTCCAAATCAAGATCAAGTCAATGAGGTGGAGGCGATTGCTCAAGATTCTGAACAAATGGACGTGGACGGCGACGATATCACTCATGCCATATTGGTCGATGATGACCAACCCATTGAGATCGAATCAGCCAATGATATAGAGGTAGAAACACCTGCAAATGATCATACCCCGGCGGATCACAATGAATCTATCGGTCTGGTTGACCCAAACACTGCTCAAAATGTACATGCTGCATCTACACCGTCGGTGGTTTCCGCTCCGGAGTCGAGAAGCGCGTCCCTCCAACCTCTCGACTTGCCAGCCCACGTGTCATCCGACAATCACATCGACAGCGATGCAACCGAGGTCGCTCCATGGGCGAATCAGCCTCAACGTGGCGACGCTGGTCCTTCAAACTCTCATCACGACTTGGAGGAGGACATCGTCATGGCAGAGGAGAAAGTGGAAGAGCCTTCAGACCCTACGACTATGTTTTCAGGCATGAAGTTCTGGGTGGATACGACTTATCCTGATCGTATCACGCTGATCAAACGTATCAAGGTATGTACTGTATATCCCTATCGTACTGGGTTTCAGGTTAACAGGCTGTGTTGTAGGCAGCCGGAGGCGAGTTGGTCACCTCATATTCCGATTCTACGCATGTTTTGATTCACAACTACAAGCACAATCAATGGCACTCCATCGTCGAAAGTCTCACGAAACAGGGTATTTGGTTCCTCGATTTTGCTTGGCTCACCAAGTCTCTCAGTCAAGGAAGAAAGCTGGCAGAAGGTGAATTTGCTGTTTTACATGGCAACCCCATCGAGGCGAATTTAGAAAAGAAACCCGCAACGCAGAGCAAGGTACACTCGACTCACGGCACTTACGAGCCGTTTCTATCATCAGAAGAGCTCAATGGTATCTTTAGAAGAGAAGCAAGAATGCTTAAAAAAGGTGGGACCGTCAAGGCATTGATAGCTTTCCTACTCTCAAAGGTACGTCATCATATCTTTCGTAGTCAGTAGCGAAGACTGACAACGACACCTGAAATCCAGTATGCCACATATTCCGAAGCGCATTGGGGTAATCTTTATGGGGAATGGAAACATAAGAAAGGACGATTCGCATACCTTGCTGTACCGATCAAGAAGAGCAGTCCAGAGAAAGAACAGCAACCTTCTGCTTCTGTAGCAAGTTCGAGACAATCCACACCTATCAAAAGGAAATCGAATGCAAAACAACCTGTTTTATCGAATGAGGAGGTCGCAAGGATTCTGATTGCGGAAACAGTCAATCGTAACGGGAAGAATAATACGGAGTTTGGAGATTATCTTCATGAAAAGGTAAGTACCGTTTCTCAATATTCTCATGGTACTTCGTTCAACTACACCAATGTCTGACGTTGTACTGGAAATCAGCATCCTGTTTATCCAGCCAATACATGGGGTGCATATGTCTCCAACTGGTCCAAGCGAACGGGTCGGTTTGCCAATTTTCAATATTCCCAACTCTCTCCCACGGTAGCCACCAAGCCCCCCGCACCTGCTCGACCCGTCGTCACTCTACCGCCATCAACGCAGAACACAGCCACTCAAGGTGAACTAAGCACTGCAGATCTCGAGCGTATATTTGCGACCGATGTGAAAGACGCGAATTCGAAATCTCAACATAGCATTGGTGTAGAATTGGCGGCCAAGGTGAGTGGAGGGGAATGAAGATGTTACTTGGAATTCCGTTGAAATGGGCTCGATGGTCGTTCGATCGTACAGCACGGGAAATATCACTCCACGACTTGGAGTATACTGTACTCTGAGTGGTGCAGAAGGAGCGGTAGATTCAGCTCTTCTGCCAGCGCCAGCGCTAATGCCCCGCCAAAGGAGGCTGTCGTTTCCGTCGATAGAAGAGGATCTTCCAATTCTGTAACTACGAAAGCTAGTGTTGAATCATCGAATAATTCGGCCAGTCGTCTAAAAGCAGATGATTCGGACGAAGATCCCGATGTGTCGTTGAGCGTCGAAGAGATGGCTAGGATATTCAATGAACGAGAAGAGGAGTTTACCAAGCGGAAGTTGACTTCTATTGAGATTGGTCTGGTGCTGAAGACTGAGGTGAGCATATGATTCAGCAGGAACATATTATCGCGGTAATTCACATTCATGACTTTGCTGATATCGAATGGTAGGTCGGTATCTACGCTCGCGCGACCTGGCGTTTACAATGGACACATTGGTGGAGAAAGGAGAAGGCCTATGCCAATCTTCCCTTGTATCTTCAGAGCACTACAGCTGCTAAAGCATATGCGAATGCCGACTTGCCATTCCGTGGAGCTAAACCCTCCTCAAGTAATGGTGCTACTCCTTCTCGAAGCCAGAGCTCCACTTCCTCGTCACCTACCAAGCGATCTCAGAATCATAATGGTAAAGCTGCTAGATACACCATGGAGGAAGAGAAGGAGATGGCTCAGTATATCTCTCGATACCGTGGATCATACCCCAAGACATCGGGGGAAGCTTGGATAGGGTACGCTGCTATGGTGAGTCGTTTGCTTGACTATTGCCACTGTAGACTAATATTTGATATAGCACCCCGGTCGTACGGCTTCCGCCTACGCTCAACACTACACATCCTATGCATTTCGCATTGACAGCTATGCGCCTCAATCCCAGGACAAGGATAAGGATGGAGATGGAGATACAGTCTTTGGGATAGATATCAACGAACTAATTGAACCCCCCAGTGGGAGTCAATCTAGACCTGTGGAAATTGGGGATGATGATGATGAGGAGGAAGAGACGCCAATATTGGTTGTGGATGATGATGATTAATGAGTCTTTTGAGGAGTTTGATCCTTGTTGTATATGTATGTATCATGTATGTACATAGCCCCTTGTGTGTATTGTACAGCTGCATTGCTCATTGACGTCAGTCAACATAACTTTGGTCATGGTCAATATACTACCCCTTGTCCCCGTTTTCGGCGCTTACGGCTGATGGGCATGATCCGAACGAAATTATAGGTTTGATCAGGTGACAGGCAGTGTGGTTATGGTCTGTCTTCCTTTGATTTTGCTTTGTAGATGTCACCTCCTCCTCCTCGGCGATGTGAGACAGTCATGCAACCGTGTGTAGCTGTAAAGCTTACACTGTGTAGAATCGTATCCCCCATCGCTTTGTCGCCACCCAACAATACTCTAGATGCATATATATTTCATTTGATATTCGAATCACCATTGCATTCTTCAGCTCGCCAATAACATATACCCCATTACATTACGATATACGGGCAGTTGTAGTCCGGTTGCGAGCGGATGTACGGAGTAGAGTATTTATTTACCTGATTTGAACCAATTCCAATTCACCCGGCTAAATCAACCACCAATCCAATTCAACTTCATTTCGACAACCCCTATTGCATCCCCTTCTACATCTCGACAACATTAGTCTTTGCACCAATTATCATCTATCTCATTCCATCATCCTACCTGACAACCTCTTCACCTGGCCAGACGTCAAGCACAAACGCTTGAGACTCACCGTCACCTGTATACCGGAATTATACCAGAACAACCAGAAACGTTTGTAAACAAATTTTGTACTCTGCAGCATCGGATCATTCGTGAGTGTCATTCCTTTCCTTCCTTCTGAACTTCTCCATCACCCAGATAGCGTACATCCCCCACCTCGGAAGGCCGACCATCATTCGATCAATGCCATCGAGCTTGATACACACATGCTGATGCTTCACTTCTCCGCTCGGACCACACAGGATGCTGCAAGGTTCCTCCTCACCCTCACCCAATTCAACGTCTTCACCGACACATAAACAATCTCCAGCCGCGGCGTGGATCCAGCGACTCAATGCTCCCAGATCAACAAGCTTCGATGGGGGTCTTGAGCTCAATTCAAATGGGAATGGTGTATCAGCGCTAGGGTACGGAAGACCGGGACATCAGGAGATGGAAATCATCATGGATGAGAATGGAGCTGGACCATCAACCCCTTCCGCCATCGCTTCGGACCTCAGAAGAGCCACCAGTCTCAGAACGGCAGGTGTCTTCGGTGGAGCTGTGAGAGAAACAGTCAGTTTCGGTGCGGCAGGATCAAATTTGACATCAAGCCCTAATCCAGCAGCAGCGTTGTTCTCACCTCCCCTGGCATCTCGACACCCACTATTCTCCCATCATGCTGTTCAGGCTCCCGCCTCAACCGGGGGTGTCCCCTCCGTCCATTCATCGGACCAAGGTCCCTCTTCACCAGCTTTCATGTCTGATCCTGGACCTTCCGGACCGCCCTCGCCCTCACCCTCTGATCTATCCTCCAGCGCATTCTCTCCCGCTTCTGCCTTCCTATCACACTTCTCTTCCTCGATGTCACTACGCCCACCTCAGAATCTCGCTCCAGACGCTCAAGGCGCAAGGGTCTCAGATTACGTCCTAGGGAAGGTTATAGGAAGAGGTGGATTCTCGACGGTACGCAAAGCTACTCACGTCACCACTGGAGAAGTCTTAGCATGTAAGATTGTAAAGAGGGATGATCTTTCCGATAGATCAGGATCATTGGAGAAATTCGAAGATGAAATTCGAATATGGCAGAGTCTACCTCGACATCCAAGTCTACTACCTTTGGTTGAAATGCACCGCACTCCATTCGCTACTTTCCTTTTCACCCCATATATGTCCGGTGGATCGTTGTTAGATGTATTGCAGAGGGAAGGGGGGTCAGATAAGACCGCTAGAAAATGGTTCCCTGGCGTGGTCAATGCTGTACAAGTACTACATGAAGGTCATGAGGGCTTTGAAGGTGGGATTTTGCACGGGGACTTGAAGTTGGATAACTTCCTGGTAGATCAGACGGGGTCAGTGATGGTAGCTGACTTCTACATGGCTCAGAAGATTCAAGATGGAGATCATCTACAGGAGATGAACCTGACTGTACCACCGCCTTTAGCACCTAGGAACAGTCCATTAGGTAGAAATGCGACGTTACCATCAGGATATCACAGAGGCCCAAGGATGTCTTCTCCACTCCCTGCATCAAAGCATCATCGTCCGAACGAACATCCTTTACCTGAAAATATCACGCCTCACCCGACTCAGCCTTTCCCATCTGCCTCTTTACCGTACGCTCCGCCTGAACTACTCCGCGCTCCACCTGCAGGTCCATCTTTAGCCCAAGACGTATGGGCATTAGGAATTATCCTTCATGCCCTTCTGACTGGCAGGTTACCTTTTGTAGACGCTTTTGACCCCAGATTACAGATGAAGATCTTACGAGGTGCTTGGGAAGAACCCCCCTTCTTGGGTAGAGAGTGGGCGGAGTGTCTACATGGATGTTTGGATGGGAACAAGGAATCTCGCTGGACTGTTAGACGAGTTAAGGAAAGCGACGCGGTGATGGGTTGGGCAGAAGTCAAATCGAGGAGTAAGTCTCGAAGTCGATCTAGAGCTAGGATGGGTATGGGAATCAACGATGGGTATGCCGATACTAGAAGAAGAGATGGGAGTGTCGGGTCCGGACCTGTCTCCATCGGTTCACCATTCGTCAGAGGTCGGGGAAGGAAACACTCGACTGCCTCTTCTGGATCTGCGTCCGCGTCTAGAGACAGGATGTTCCAGCCGACACAGCAACATGACGACCGCCTGGACGTGTTTGCTTCTCGCCCGCCCAATCCTAGCACCAGTAAAAGACGTGATGATCCACGACATCCTCGATCTAGATCTGCAAGCGCCTCAAGATCAAGAAGCAGTGGTAACGACCATCGCCCAATGTTCACGCTTGATGCGCCCGATTTGGTCAGATCACTCGAAGCTGTTGATACCGCTCGTGGCCGGACTGCTCGAAGGGGAGAAACAAACAGCAATAATATAGGGCTCAATATACCTGGTCTTCCATATGCTCGACAATCTGGTGAAATTGCCATCAGCGGCTTACCCATACCTGGTTATTCAGATTCTCGATCACAATCGCGAAGTAGACCAAGAATCACCATCCAACCTCAATCTGCTCCATCCTATCCTACGAATTTCGGCAACTCCCTTTCATCCGCTCCTTCCCCTTACATGCCAATGAATGTGAACGTGAATGCGAACGTCCCGCCCTCACCTAGGGAACTGAGCACTTCAGGATCCACCAGGTCCAGCCATTCACCATCTGTAAATAGGGGTGGCAGAAGCCTGAGCAGATCGAGAGATTCACCCGTGTGGGAGGTATCTCAACAGCCTGAGAGGTATTCGTACGGCCGGGAATTGGATATGGTCCATGAGGAGAAGGGGAGGGTGGTTCATGAGGAGGATCATAGTGCTGATAGAGAACGGGGTAGGACGGGGAGAAGTAGGAGTAGAGGACGGACGGGGAGGGGATATTAGGGTGTTCTGCTTGGAAGAGAGAATATCGCTGGAGTCGTAGAGAAGGACTGAAAGTCCCAATTTGGAAAGATTAGAACCAAATATCAGATGTTCAGCAGTTCGGATCAACCTTGTAATACCATTGTCACAAATTCCATCACATATTGCCTTTATATTTTCATGTCTCAACATGAACATCAAGAACATCAGATTATACTATGTTATGCAACAAGTGTGTATATATATATGTACAACCTCTATCAAACCGCTCGTTTCAGATGTCCGTCAACTTATATGTACTCTGGGCGACCTAGTAGATCGACACGACGTTGGCAGGATCCGAACATACAGTTCACCGTTTATTCGAAAGAATCTCCATATGTTCGAATCATGGCAACATCGTATGTCCATCGCCAGAACGCTTGCTGAATCTCAGACCGAACGCGCGTAGTAACTGCCAAAACTCGTGTGGCACATCGCCCAAAACCCCTTTTCAAGGCATTTCAACCTCTCTTCGTCGCAAAAAGCTTTGAGAATTGCCTGCGATACATGGAGAACAATGGGAAGCAAAAAAGAATCGACGTTGGCATGATTCGAACATGCGAGCCTGACGGCACGGGTTGAAAGTAACTTGGTAGTTCTAGACCCGCCGAATAACCACTATCGCACAACGCCTTGGTTATATATTTACAACTTCGTTGACAAATCTATATAGTGAATTGTTTTTTCTCAACAATACGCGGAAGTCTTCTTCGCCTGCACACGACTTCCACCTGTCCCAAGACCTGACACTCTCAGCACGACAGCACCCAAGTGATGGTGATCGCGTTCTGACCTGGAGAGAAGGGATGATCCCGATTATAGTGTGTCCCTCACCTACTATCCTTCCCCTTGAAATCAACACGTCGAGTGTCGGATGGTTGCCCTTTTGTCCATGGTTGGTCCAGTCATGACCCGAATGATCTTCCGGAAACTGGCGAGCTGTCTGGACTTGAGAGGAAAATGAGACTCGAATTAATCTCGCAGTACCCCAAACCCAGGTCGACCCGAGCCAAAATGACTCAACAGAATACATTCACCCTCAATCACCTTCCCAGAGATACTCCGGATGCCCGAGGCGGGCGATCAATCTTCTTCAAACTTCAGCACAAGAATGGAATTCCGATCCAACGCCAAAGCATGTGACTTACCTCACCTCACCAATGGCTTGTCCGAGATACATAAGACCTCCGAAGGGGCGCTGGGCTCACTGATAATCAATACGAAGACGAATGAGGGAAGGGACGAGAGGGACTAGAAATGGAGGACACCAGATTTTCCGACAAAGATTGAAGTCTGCCGGGATGCTTAGTCGGAGAATGCTCGAATTCCATCAGGGTATGATGATCAAAGTGTCAGAGAGAATTTGAAGAGAGTGTTTGGGAGCTGAAGTCTCTACCGCCTGTGTCTGAATTGCGCATCGAGACGAGCACGGCATAGCCACTTTGATTTGGACACATGGTGGCCCCGAGTCTCAGTCTCTGAGAGCCATAGTTATACTGCACCATAGAACGGTCACTCATTTCCCGTGTTGGGGTTTTCTTACGCATGTAAAATGGGGGTATCAATTGCGAGACATCTGTCGATATCTCAAAAGATGTCGCTCACACACGTCAAGGAGATTTCATGATGCGGTTACATCCTCGTAGTGCATGAGATGTGTTCTTGATCGAAGGCACACATGGAGCTCCAACGATCGAAGAAGTCTAAGCCATGAACAGTCACCTTCTCATTCCCAGATGTCCATGAAACTGTACATCGATATTTCTGATCGGGCCATCAGGCTGTTCGACCCGGACTATGTTGATTTCTCTGTCCTTATGCCTCATCTGAACATACCTCATTGCTTATCAGATCTCTCTGTGTACATCTGCACATCTCTCGACGACCAGGACCCTCGAGCTGTATCTGTGCATTACGGTCTGGCAACCCGGCAATAGCATGGGACAAGCAACAAGATGCCACCACACCACGTGCCACCGAATAAGTAAGTCGCCACCAAGAATTTCGGATCCCGCCAACATAACCGTCATCGTCATTTCTTGTTTCTCGGATTCGGTGTTGGAGTTCTCTAGTCATTCTTCATCTCGAGACTACGACTGGCTCAGCATCGTTAAGAAACAAAATGAGGACGAACGGGAGGATAGCTCAGTGAGTTCGTTCCTTCAACGGACTATGCTGGTAAGTCACATCACTAATCGTTTACCCTCATAGATCCCTACTTCGACGGTCTCTCGTCTCCTCACCTATCCGACCCTACCTCGGCCCTCGACTACCCCCCTCGACACTCCGCCCCACCCCTCAGATTCGCCTCTACTCCCAAATCATCCGTCGCGGGCCATCCTCCTCCTCCACACCAGGCCATCCATCCAATACAGAATACTCCGACTCAACAGTCTATGCCCTCTCTTACATCTCTCGCGTCATCCGGTATATCCTATACGGTATCCTAACCCTCGGAGGAGTCTCACTAGCCACCTTCGAGGGATTGCACCTGTACGTCGAGAAAGTATGTATCGCCTCTCCCTCTCGGGACGGATTCGATGATCCCTATGGATGGGTGGGGGAGAACGTAGGCTGGACAGGAGGGTTGAAGGGAGGGACAGATCCGCGACTGGGTCAGAAGGCCAGACATGCCTTGAGGGGAGCTTGGATATGTCAGGAATGGGGTGCGGGCGGATCGGCCTCCTCCACTTTATCAAAATCCAACTCGTTCCATCCTGATTATGTCGCTGTGAAGGGGATGATCGGCACGAGCGCTCAGGAGGAGGGCAGACAGACGATAGATAGGGGGTATGAACTGGCTGAAGAATTCATAAATCTAGCTATCAACGAAGCTAGGAAGAGAGGATTGGTCTTCCCTCCGAATCTCACTTCTTCTTCCTCTACGTCCAACCTCCCACCTAAAGATCATGAAAATACTCATGGGGTGCCTCAAGGTGATCCGGCGGTACTGGATCTACTGTTACTCAAAGCTGGGATACTGGAACGGATCAATACGACCGACTCGTTGTTACATGCCAAAGATCTGTATCAACAGGTATTGAGTTCTATGAATCATGCGCAAGACGAACAGCACTTGCACAATCAAGCTCGGATAATGAGGTTGGCAGGGAAGATAGGTGATCTGTCAGCCAGGACGGGTTATGCAGATAATGCGTTGAGGTGGTGGGGATGGGGACTGGAGAAAGCTGGTATCAACATGGACAGGGGAAACTCGACGATCAGTGAGGTGGTGAAAGAGGTGAAAGAGGAAAGTAAGAGTTGGTTTGGATTCGGTGGATCGAAGAAGCCTCAACTCCAACCCGAAGCATCACCTGTCAATCTACCTCCATCATCGACTACTGAATTGACCCCAGCAATACTTCGAGCATCCATCTCACTCCTCGTCTCGGCTTCAGCACATCTCGCTACGACATCTTCCCTCATTTCAGCATCATCCCTTCAATCTCAGGCATTATCGCTCATCCCTTCTGTATCACCTACTACCACTTCACCCGAAGCATCACTCCATGCTACATGGCTACAACAGCGCACAGCTCTACTGAAGCTATATCAAGCTTCGATTCTTCATGCTCAACATCTGAAGTCCACATCTGACGGCCCACTCAAGCTTATCACGGAATCGCAAAGCCTTTCCGAACAAGTCATCTCAACATTACCTGCTATCCCCACACCGAAATCCTCTGCTCTGGTTGGCCCAGCCAAATTACTCAGGAGAGATGCGTTGTTGACAGGTGCAGAAGCGTCCTACACGCGCGGAGTATTCTTAGAAAGATCATCACCCACATTATCAGGAGAAGACAAGGCACATACACTGGAACAAGCCATTGAATGTTTTGAGCGAGCCATGGCGCTGAATGTGCTGGAGAGCGGGGTCGAGAAGAAGGGAGAGGACGAGCTGGGTCAGGGGGAAGATTGGAATAAATACTGGAGGGGCTATGTGAGAGTGAAGGGGAAATTGGGCGGGTTAGTTGAACCGCCCGCAAAAGCTGCGTAGGTTGGAAGGACGATAGGGTATATTCATCTGTTATATGTAGCATGTATACTATCTCCTGAACAGTTAGCAAATACATGTGCAGCTCAATGAGGTGTTGCTGCAGGACAGAATTGTTGAAAGAGGAGATCAACCACTCGTGGTACATGCGAGGAAGTTGACAGCTTGTTAACGGTAGCGAAACAATGTTAGTTGAATCATGTAAATGGGTCAGAAAGGGGACTGTCACTGTTGATACGATGCCCCATTAGGTGAAATCGTCCAGTGAATATGTAATCTCGTCCAGACCAGGTGAGACGAGTGATCTCCCTATGAGCGTATGTTACCAACGCTAACATCAGATCCGAGCAGACGATGGTGATGATGAGGTCGTGCTGTGTGCGAAAAGAGATCAATCCAATCTCAATCCGCCGAACAATTCAGCTCAACATCATATTATCGTATCCACTTGGTCCCTCCAAATATGTTCATTCCAGCTCTTAACTGTCCCCTTGTGAGCACAAATGGATAGGTGGGGTGGTGTCATGCAGTATGTTCATACATCATCCCCTATCTGATCTAGATCCACCGATCCAACCGAACCCAAAGACTTCTAATAAACCATCATTTCTTTCGATTTAGATTTATGCGGAGGCCTTGGACTCTCGGATAGCCTTGGCGGAACCTTGAGCAGCGAATCGGGCGTTTCTCCTGAACTGTGTAAGGGTAAACAACATGGATCAGCGCCAGGTGTCCATCATTGGTAATTGGGGGTATCGAGGACGACCCTATCCACCGTCCCTCCCTCCTCGTGAAGCTCCATTACGATCGTCTCACGACATCCCTCTGTGCCGTTTCTTCGAGACATCCAGATTCAATCCCCCGGACAACCTTTATCCTTCCATCGATATACCAAGTACTGATCGACCGTCCTTCTCCTTGACCATAGTCCAGCTTCCATCCCTCGAATCCACCTTGCAGTCCAATCCTCATGCCCCTTCTCAAATAATCCAAGGCCTCCATCCACCCTTCACTTGATCCTCCATACTGTTCCGCATGATCCCCATATCCACATCCAAATCCGATATCCGACAGATCCAGCGAACATAAACTAACCTTAGGGTCAACACCTTTAAGAGACTTGTACTTTACGGTTTGTTGCCTCTTGATACCGTTCTTGTGGGCTATACGAGCACAACGACAAGGTAAATCAGCACTCTGAGACGTTTAGGAAACAAGATATCCATTTTCGAACACGGGGAAGAAGATGATCTCGTTTTCAGAGCATGTTTTGACCCCTTCTATAGCTGAAATCCGACTCACCCTTTTTATTTTGGTTGTGAGCGGTGTGGTTCTTAGACTTGGCCATATTGTCACGTGCTTCTTTGGTGGTGTTTGAAGGCTGAGAAAGAGAGGGAAGAGGAGGGAGATGATGACGATGAAGATACTTTTGATAGCGACGACGAGTGGTAGCAGTAGCAGTAGCAGAACCAGTAGCAGCAGTATGCAGTATCCGGTCCCAGCCAAGCAGTCCTCACCATAGCGAATTGTGCGAAAGTGCCACGTGCGCTGTTCCTGGGTAGAAAGGAGATGGATAAAAGTGGCATTGGCGAAAGTGGGGTGTTATCGCCGAATTTGCGAAAATAAACGCCGATCTGCTCGATTGAACGGTTGGGTCAATCTTGCTTAAAAATGTGCAGTATATACGTATGTATGATAACCACGTGGTCTCATTGGTTTGCTTAGTGTTTGCTTGAGCGATCTGACAGGATTCATCAGATTTTGAGCAAGCTCTACGTAACAATTGACTGTTCCAATCTTCAGTCGTACTTGTTGGATGTAACATGACATGACACAAAGACAAAGATATATCGCAATGCCAATCATACATACACAATCTCGATTATCGTAAAGAAACTCATATTGCCCCAAGTCAACTTTTGATATTCTGCTCTTGAATCCATGGCTGAAAGGTCTAGCAAGACGCGCTAATTACAGTAAAACCAATGATCATGTCCGTAGCATTGCATCAAAGGATTAATCATATAAACGTATAAATGAACCGAAAAGAGTAAAAACATTGTCCGTTATAGCAATAGCGAAACACCCATCGAGGGGCTATATGAGTCTAAAGTTGTCTAGGCGAAAAGAGCAGCGAGACCTACAACACCAACGAGGGTGGCGAAGATGCCGGTGGTCTTTACGGGGGAAGCACCGGAGTTGGCGGATGTGGTGGTTGAGTTGGACTATGGTTCATTTCAATGAATCAGCATATATATCTCTTTGGGATGATTTGCAAACCAAGTAGACGATTGACATAGCAGTATTTGGAGTGGTTTGAGGGATGGAGGGGTTGTGTGTAGACAATCGCACTCACCGAGTTAGGGATGTTTCCACCAGTGGCAGCAGCGTCGGTGCTGGTCACAGTAACCGCCGAAGAGGTCTGACTGAGAGTAGTAGGCATGGTTCCAGTACTGGTCGAAGAGGCTGACGAAGAGGACGATGAAGAAGATGAAGAGGAAGAGGAAGAAGATCCACCAGAAGTGATATTAAATTGGTTTGATTGAGCCAAGATGGCAGCGTTGTTCTTCTCAGAAGTGACAAAGTTGATTTGGAACGCGACTCCCTCTGGCCAGTTACCATTGGGGAAAGTCACAGTGGCGGTGTTGACGATGTCGGAGGATCCGGTCGATTGGTTTGAGATGAGGGTCACGGGTGAATCGGTGAGGTATCCTGCCTGTGGTGTGGAGTGTTGAAGTCAGCAATGAATTTCAGCCATAGTAATAGATAAGATGTATGTCTATGATTTGTCGATCATGTACATGGCAAGAAGTACATATGGGACGACACCCCATCACACCGAGATGGGTCCAAGTTGACGTGATATCCCAGAAACTCACCTGGTTTACAAGCTGCACAACAAAGCTCTCTGGATCGGTGGAAACAGCCTTCCAAGAGATGGTCTGCGAGCTGGTACCAGATTGCCAGACGGTATCTCTGTCGGGAGATTCAATGGTGATGGCGCCGGCAAGGGCGAGGGCAGAGAGAGCAGCGAGGGTGAGCTTGTACATTGTTGATGTGTGTGGGTGATTGGTTGGTTGGTTGTGAGGTAAATGTAAAGAATGTAATAGTCTTGTTGGTGCTTGTTATATATATTGAGTCGCAAGATGTAAACGAAAAGGAAAGGATAGAATCGGATATTGGAAAGTAGAGTAGAGTAGAACAAAGGTTATTGAATAGGATAGGATGGATGTGAGAAGATTACTTTTCGAATAGAGCGTCAACACAGCCTCAATTGGTGGATCTCCCTGGTTGCTCGTTCGTTCGGACCTAGTTCCTATTGCATCAGCATCCATCACCCCATCACCTACATCACTCGGTCAAGATCAAAACACCCTTAAGAAAACAACAACAAACAAAACAAGACACAACACACAAACACGCGCCCTGTTCACCCGCCCAGTTCACCCACTCGCACTCAGCAGACAGACGCGTCCCTCCTTTTTTACCTTTTCATGTGCCTTTATACAAATCATAACCCTGAGATAGGGAAAACAGAGAGACTCGCACGGATCTTTTCGGATTTCAGCTACAATGGATGGATGAGTCTACCCGATGAAACTGGAATGTATATCCATAATGGTGTGGCGTCTGTATGCTTATGCTTATAGGATACAACCGAGGTGAGAGGTCAAGCATAGCTTTGAGGGTGTATGTGTTCGTGGGAGAGTTGTCTACATAGCTTGGAGGGTTCATGGGGTCCCGTGTCATTCATGTTCACAGATACGAGGAAATCTCAATAGCTGCAGATTCGATAGCAGATGAGCAAGAGCGTGATCGCGTGGTTGAACGGAGTACCCCCCGGTGATGAGAATGGGGCTGTGAGGCGACATACAACCTGGCACTGTGCTCTGACCCGGTGGTCATGAGACATCAGGCGAGGACAACACCGGACGAGTCGATGAAACCACCTGACGAAATTGTGTACATCTTTCAACCTCGTTAGGAACCGTCTCAGATGAATTGAAAATTCGACCAAGTACAGGTATTTGAACTCATCATGCAAACATGTGATCAATACACCATCTGTCCCATTCATTACATCCAATGCATGATGAGCATCCATGTCTGATTTACTTTATTTCCCAAGATCCACCCCTCAGGCCACCAAAACCTTTCTAAACAATCTTGGATCTAAGCCTTGTTAACGAACTCGACACCCTTCTTGATGTTCTTGGCGAGGCTATTATCCAATTGCAAGACACAAATCAGCCTCATATTCCGTCGTACATCTTGTGGTGTACAAGGAAAGGTGAACACCACTCACTCAGGAAGACAAGCCTTGAGCAACTCTTGCTCCTCAGCAGAAAGTTCACCAACAGGGTTGATCTTCTTGACACCCTCGGGACCAAGTTCGACGTTGGAAGCAAAGTATTCGACACCCTCTGATTCGTACAATGGCGATTTGACGAAAGTGGGTTCGACCACACCGGATTCACCGTTGAGGGCTCGGATGAGCGAGTTGGTGAATCGAGCACCGGCTGTTGCATGACCCATACATGATCAGCATCATCTCACCAACATAGATCAAGATCTGATATGGGAGAATGAAGGACTCACCGAAACCCATAGAAAGGGTGGCGGAACCAGTACCGGCCTTAGCCTTTACGACCTCTATCAATCAACAATTGTATCAGCTTACATCGCTTCCTTGGGGAAAAGGAAAAGCCAAACCCACCATCACCACCAAATTGGATTCGGTTGACCAAAGCCTTGTAAGTCTCACCAGAGACATCTTTACCTTGGGCGGTTTGAGACAAGAGAGGAACAATGGTAGCACCAGAGTGACCACCTACAACGGTGACTTCGATGTCCTTGGGGTCGGCACCCTTGATCTCACCGAGGAATCGGGATGATCGGACGACATCGAGGGTGGTGATACCGAAGATTCTGTGGGAAAAAAGGTCGGATGGCAAGGATTGAGTATTTATCGCATGGCAATCGACCAAGTATAGTGTTATGAAAGTGCGTGGTGGCAGAAAAGGAGAATCAAGAAACGTCTCAACCAGTTAGCAACGGCTTGCCTTTATGCTCAAGAAGAAAGGTGACGCACCTCTTGGGGTCGAAGACACCCTTCTTCTTGTAAACCTCAGCCCAGATGGGGACGGTGGAGTTAACAGGGTTAGCAATGATACCGATGAAAGCCTTGGGGCAGTATTCGGCACAAGCCTCGGCGAGATCTCTGACGATGGAGGCGTTGGTGTTCTGTGATGAGTGGACAGATCAGCTCAACCGTTTCATGTCGTTCATTCGGTAGACAGCTAAACCCGGGTGATATATTACTCACGAAGAGATCATCTCGGCTAAAGCAGGAAATTGCACGTCAACATGACAAGACCCCTTGGCATACACAGGATGTAATGAAGATCAGATGACTCACGTCATACCGGGTTTTCGGGGTACACCAGCGGGGATGATAACGACCTCAGCGCCGGTAAGGGCAGCTTTGATGCTGAGTTGTGCAATGAGGAGTCAGCTGTAATTCTTAAAAACACCAGCAATTGTCAAGCCCGCAGCGAGACCCTCTGCTCTGATCGGAGACAAATTCTCCCCAATGTCGCTAGTAAGGTTCTGATACACCGAGTACCTGTAATAAACCGACTCACTCATCCTTCTCGAAACCCTTCACCTCGGAGTGAGTGTTAACGTGCGAGATATCGGCAGCGACACCGGGAGCACCTCTGATATCGTACAATCTAAGTCCGGTAACGAGGGGGTCGGTCTTGAGGAGGAGGGACATGGGTTGACCGATACCACCTATACGATACATTAGCACAAGTCAAGGAAACACAGTACAATCCGGTGCACATGGCTGTAGCAAGATTGTGCCAATAGGAGCGAGGTTGACACGACGACATGAAAACCAAAAACCCACCAGCAGCACCGAGAACAGCGACTTGCTTGTTGGCCCTGGCGGAGGAAGCGAATCCCCTTGCGAGGGTGGAAGTGGATCTGGCGACTGATCGGGAGAACATGGTGGCTTTTTGGGTGGTTTTACTACTGGGAAGTAAGCTTGAGAATGAGATATGAAAAGATGGACTGTTGATGAAAGATGACTGGTCGGTGACGAGTGGTAGGTAACAGGTCGATTGTTGGGGATGAGTGGAGGAGCACTCTACTTCGTAGTATCCTAAGTATCGGTTCATTCGGTCCTATATATCCTATGTTATATCCTAACCCGCCAAAGGTTATTACCGGAATTCACCGCGGCCGTGGCATCCTCATTGGTTACAACTACTACGTATCTCATGTCTTGCAGCCCAGTCAAACCCATATGTTATCATCTCATATGCATACGAGTACAAACAGATCTTATTCAATTGGAAGATCAACGTTCTGACAGAGAAAGATAAGAAAAAGGAACCCTTAACCGACTAAACCCCGCGACAGAATTGAAGCTACATCATCATCACTACGCCTTCCTGCTCGACACCTTCACACCGCGTATGTTCACATGACGAGCTATTTATTCAGTAGCCATCTCGAGCTTCATCTTGGCAATGGCCAGAGCTGGGTTAAGTCCCTTGGGACATGTTCGGGAGCACTATGACATGGCATTAAGAGTATTAGCAATGATGTTCAATAGCAGTCGTCGGTTATGACGTTCAGCACATAAAAATCCAACTCACGTTGAAAATGGTGTGACATCGGTACAAGGACATAGTGTTTTGCATCTTCTCTTTTCTCTCGGCACCGTATGAGTCCTAAACACATAACACAGGGGGAGTCAGCCGCAGCGCACGGCAATGATAATACCAAAAGCATCCTTTGATGACAAAGTGGTTACTCACTCGGGAGTCAGCCATCCATCGGTAAGCTTGCATCAAAACAGCTGGACCCAAGTATTGATCTTGGTTCCACCAGTACTAAAATGATCACACAGACATTAGCTTGATTCCTTTAAGTGATTCATGGTTGTCAAGGATTCAAAATGATGGCGAAGGGTTAAATTTCACTTACAGAAGGACAGGAGGTCGAACAACAAGCACACAAAATACATTCATACATTCCATCGAGCTTCTTTCGGTCCTCTTGAGTTTGCAAGAATTCACCTTGAGCAGGTGGGTTATCGTTCTTGAGGAAAGGTTCAATGGATTTGTATTGTTTGCTATAATGACATAAAACATCAGTGTCTCGTTCTAGTATCAGGTATGAGTCGTTCTAAAAGGGGATGACTCACTAGAAGAGTGTAAGATCGGGTACAAGATCCTTGACGATGTACACTATTATTCGATCATCCGACGTCAGCTGAATGCTCCGACATACAAAACCCAGTTGAGAAAGGTCGCCAAGTTGGAGTTGAAGTGGAGTGAGACTCACTGTGAGGTAATGGGTAAACCTTCGAGGGCTTCTTGACATCCTTGTCGATTCTACAGAGACACGCCAAGGTATTCACACCGTCGATGTTCATCGCGCAAGACCCACAGATACCTTCTCTGCATGATCGTCGGAAAGTCAAAGTTGGATCGAGTTCGTTCTTGATCTTGATCTACGCGAGAGGACATATTTTAGTGGACGTCCTCACTTCGCTTGTGCTCGATGTAAGAAGGGATGGCAAAAAGTACACGTATCCTGATCATACAGGGAAGATGAGGAATCAGAGAAAGACACTTACCAAAGCATCCAACATCATAGGTCCACATTGTGAAAGATCAACCTTATAAGATTGTAACTTTGGCTTCTCAGATGGTGTGTCTGGGTTCTATATCATTCACATCTCATCAGTTATTAAGTTCCATATTCGATGCACTCTCAAGTACTCTCGCCATGTCCAGATCGCCGCCCACTTCACTGAAACAGAGGGACTCACCCATCGGTAGATCTTGAATTCCTTGGTCTGCTCAGGCTTAGTCTCAGAAGGAGTGGCCAAGGCAGCTCTCGAGGAGGCGTGGAAGGATCGAGCTCCGATCGATACTCTAGATGAAGAGGGTATAGCTCTGAGAGCGGAGGAGGCAGTGGAAGGCTTGAACATTTTAGTGAGGGTAATGGCGATGGCGATGAGTGGTGAGTTGATTGATGCTGGGACGTTAAGATCGTGAGGATGAGTTCAAGTCAAGGTGTCTACCTATCCTAAGCCTATGCTAAATGATTTGTGGAGATGTAAAGAAGAGGGATGAAAGAAGGAAATGGTATATAGTGTCGATGCAAGTGAGATCCACAGCACAAAGCACAAAGCACACGATTCGATTGGCAGACACCCAACACATTCAATCAGTACGAGCACATACTGTAAATTCAGTTCCTGGCCATCAACCCATTATAACCTATCGGAACAATTCGGAAACCACAAAGTCCAGCAAATCAGATTCAAGATGTTGCATATGCAGCCCATCCATGTGCAAGTCGCGTGTCCATAGGAGAAGCCCCCCTCTGGCGGACAAGTCCGCTCTTATGTCTCGCTATGACGTACCTGTGCATCTCGTCTCATCTCTTTCGATCTCTCGATCGTCAGCCTGCAATCTAACAGTGGTAGCTCTCATGTTGCTCTCGTTACCAACCAACATCATATCCTTTACTGAATGAGGAAGTTTCATTGCTGCCCAGATGAGATGAGATGAAAATTGAGATGAATCCCTAAAAAGAAAGACGCGTTCGCTGTCCGCTCCAACGGTCAAAATACAATTTTGAGTTTCTCATCTTTTGATTTCTTCACCATCATCTGTTCTTCACTCCCTCACCTAAATTAATCGACTGGGAGGGTTTCTATCATTCTATTATCCCTTGCCTTGTATCGCTTCGTCTGATGGTCATTCCTATACTTGGCCGATTAACAAGAACTACAACACTATCAACACTTCGACCATTCCTGTCAGTTGCTATAGCAAGACAATCGATATACACACTCACGATGCCTCCCAGACGACTCAAGGTTATACCACCCGAACAACCAACCTCACCCGCCCAGCTCAGCACCACCACCATCCCACTTACGATTCAAACTCCCCCAAAGCACACCTTAATCAACGCCTTGGAACATATGCCTCCACCCGACTTGATGAAGACTGAAAGGGATACCACCTCAGATTCCGATGAGGCTCTCACACCCATCACGTCGGAGCAGGAAGAGGAGGTGCAACATGCAGTTGATGATGCTGTAGAACGAAGTTTGACGAAAAGGAAGAGAGGAGCTGCGAAAAAGGATGTATCATATGCTGAAGATGCGGGATCCGGGTCGGATTTTGCTGCTTCGGAGATGGAGATGGACATGGAAAGTGAATTATCGGAGCCCGAACCGCCTAAGAAGAAGACTCCGAAGAAGAAAGTGACGCCTAAGAAATCTACTCCGAAGAAAACAAAAGCTAAGACTGAGGCTAATGAGGATGGCGAGGGCGAGGCGGAAGAAGGAGAGACACCTAAAAAGGCTAAGAAGGTTACGCCCAAGAAGTCGAGGATCGCAAAGGATGAGCCTGAATTTGATGAGGAGGGTAATGAGATTGTCAAGAAGAAGAGGAAACCCAAAGTGTACCCTAAGAAGGTATATGAGATACCAGATGTGGAAAGGAAGACTACGACTTTCAGAGGTGAGTTGTCCGATTAGGTTAAATGGGTTTAAAGCTGATTTGTATGTATAGGACGACTGGGATATGCTTGTTTGAATACTGTTTTGAGATCAGAGAAGCCGGATAGTATATTTTGCTCTAGGACATGTAGGATAGCAAGTATCGAGGAAGAAGGTATGGAATTACCTAAAGGATTGGCTTTGATGAATGTCAGAGATCTCAAGACGATGATACAGTGGAACGAGGATAATAAGTGAGCAACCGCTTCTCCCCCCTTGTCACTTTGGGAGGTTCAGCTGACCATGAACGCGAACGCAGAATTCGATTCATGAGATTGTCTTCTGAGATGTTCCCCTTCGCATCACATGCCAAGTATGGCTACGATCTCGCATTTGCCGCTGAAGGTCTGAAAGAAGCTGGGGATTTGGCGAAGAAGTATGGTCATAGATTGACGATGCATCCTGGACAAGTGAGTTGCCCCAGCCTGACGGTAGGCGCTCAACTGACGAACTGTTGTGTTCAGTTTACTCAACTCGGCTCTCCCAAGCCCAACGTCATCGAAGCTTCTATACGAGAACTAGACTACCAATGTGAGATCATGGATAGGATGGGCATCGGGAAAGAAGGTGTCATGATGTGAGCTTAAGGTTTATGGCGATCGCACACTTGCAGCTGACTTGCATTTTAGTATACACATGGGAGGTATCTTTGGAGACAAAGAAAGTACACTTGCTCGATTCAAGGAGAACTATACTACTCGACTGAGCGAGAACGTGAAGAAGAGGTTGGTCCTCGAGAATGACGAGGTAAGCTGAGTTTATATAGCTTTTGTCAACGTGAGCTTACGATCTGCTAGATCTGTTATAATGTGGATGATTTATTCCCCGTGTGTGAAGAGTTGGATATACCTATGTGAGCTGCCTGAATGGCTCCTGTTTGAGTGATGACAAGCTAACGTATTATCATTAGTATCTTTGACTATGTAAGCATTATCTATGTCCACTTGTCGTTTTAATACTGACCTCTTCAAAGCATCACGATTGGATTTATCCCTCAGCCGACCCACCCGCCGTCCTCATCCCTAGAATAGCCAAAATATGGGAGAAGAGAGGTATACCGATGAAGCAGCACCTATCAGAGCCTCGTCCAGGTGCCGAGTCCGTGATGGAGAGGCGAGCTCATGCAGATAGGTGTAAGAGTCTGCCCGACGCTTTGCCAGATGATGTGGATCTGATGATTGAGGCGAAAGATAAGGTCAGTAGGCAGTCATATGTCTATATGCAATGGTCTAAGCTGACTAGATGACACATCTGTAGGAACAAGCTGTGTTTGAGCTTTATCGAATTTAGTGAGCTAATTACCATGTCTTCATATTTCTGGCAGCTGATCCAGTGTGATTCTTTCGTAGTGGACTTGAAGAAGTCAATCACGATAGTCTCCGACCACCCGACCCTAATCCAGGTATGCACACCAAAGGCCGAAAGAGCAGTTTGAAGAAGAAGACGAAAGAGACTGGAGATGTCGACTCTGAGGGTGAACCTATCAATTTATCGGATATAGAGAAAGAAGGTGATGGAGGGGTCGGAGATACCAGTGTAGTAGAAGGGCATATTAAGAATGCTACGAACGATCCTGGTATGGAAGTGGATGGTCAAGCTCCACCTAAGAAGGGCAAGGCAAAGGCGAAGAGGAAGAGTGCAGCTGGCGAGGAAGGAGACGAGGTGAAAGCTGAACCAAACGGGGAGGAGACGCCAGTCAAGAAGAAGAGAGCTACGCCTAGGAAGGGTAAGAAGGACGAAGAGAACAAGGAGAATGTGCCGGATGAAGAGAAGGCTGATAAGGCTGAGGAGGATGTAAAGGAAGAGACGAAAAAGCAGCCTGCTAAGCGGAAGGGAAGACAAAGCAAGGAGAAGGTAGCGGCATAACTCACTGTATCAAATCCCATGTAGCATAGCATCAGACATGCATGTGTACCGCCTGGTTATGACGACAATGAAAGCAAACTTTGCACGATACTGTATGTTGACGCATACAGCGTACAAGGGGCGATATCGCTCTGCTGACGTGACGATGAGGACACTATGGAACGAACTACTTGATCTTGTCCAGTGGTCTATTGAAACCACCTCGTCTGTTCATATACTGCCTCCAACTCCTCTGCTTGTTTACTTTAGCCACACCATCGATGTTGTCTTCTTTGGCCTGTCCCTGTGAAGAGCGACATGTGAATCAGCAATTGAACTGAGAACCGGGTTGAGAATTTTTGACTTACTTTGGAACTGCCAAATCCACCGAATCCCATCATGGCTGCCATCTGAGCTTCCGGGTCGTCTGGATCTATCTCATCTTCTGGTTCTTCTTTCGGCGCGGGGGAAGCTACGTGCGTATATCAGCAAGTGGACATTGAGTATCATGGACAGCACTTTTTGGGGTTTTGGAGAAGGAGGGTGGACTCACCTTCCGCACTGGGGTTATAAGCCCCCTCTTCGGTATATACAATACCTTTCGCTCTCTCCTCCTCTCTTCTCCTTCTACCTTCTTCAATAGCTCTTCTATCTAGCGGTCTATCGTAATCACCCCCTCCATTCGCATATCCACCATACCCCGCTCGGAAGCCTGGTCGCGCAGAAGGCCCACCTCGAGGTTGCGAGGGCGGTGCCGAGGGTGCTGCCCCAGCGGGCGGACGATCTTCGTATGGTCGAGGGGAAGGTCGATAGTTTGGATCACTGTTCGGATTATCCCTCGAATAAGCACCTCGAGGAGGATCTCGAGTAGTGAGTTCTGGTTTGACTTCACTTCTATTGTAGTCGTCCCTTCTGTTATCTCTGGTATATTCCCCTCGTCTCTCGTCTCTGCTATAATCGTCTCTCCTATCCCTATCGCGGGGACTATCATAATCCCTCCTCGACCGATCATCCCTATAGCCACTTCGTCCTGACTCTCTACCGTACTTTCGATCTAGGTATACACCACATCAGCTACTCGATACATGGTGAGCGGCGAACTTTATGGACAACACCAAGAAAACGTAGTGATCGGTGGAGGAAAGAGAGCACTCACCTCGATCGTCGTACCTATCCCTATCCCTTCTTGGACTTCTACTCCTACTTCTCGTCCTGGCTCTATCTCCAGCTACAGCTCGGTCGTCTCGACCATATCGACGATCCCTATCTCGGTCTCGTGGTGAAAGGTGGGGAGGAGCGGGTCTGGATGACATGGCTGGGTTGATTAGACGATTCGATGATCAGAGGGAATTTTAGGTGGTTGTTCCGGGGTAGTAAGCTATCAGCCTGAGGCAGGGATCTATTATTATGTATATTTGTCTATGTTGGATTGCGAAGAAAGATGGAAACAAATACAAAGATGAACAGTTATGTCTCCATCAACCTTTGTCCTCTGCAGTGCTCGTACAAACTTGTATACACAGATTTGATCCCGTCGTCGTTGATCCGTTCATCCTCGAACCGGGCCTCTCTCTCTTCACTTCATCTCTCAACTGCAACTGCAACAGTCGTCTCTTCAACCTTACTCTCGTGTATCTATTGGTCCAACCCGTCATCAGCAAGCCTATATACACAGACAAGATGGCTTCAACCCTCTATCCTGCCCTCAAAACATCTCTTAACAAAATCATCGACTCCTACCCTCCCACACGTCAACTTACCAGACCCATCTCCCCTCCTGAACTTACCGAGAAAGTAACACAAGCATGGACGCAATCCTCGGCCAATCTCAACGCTCCCGAGAGCTCGTCGAAATCGGGAGAAGTCATACGAACGGTATTGGAGGTAGTAGGGAGAGATGCAGTGGTCTTGCCTATAACCAGCGGAGAAGTGAGTTTATGATTTGTCACCTTGACGAAGACTTGATAGCTAAATCCTCGACAACAGCTTGCGGAACCTAGCTCTGATGGTTCGGAGAAAGAGAAGCAGACTTTTCAAATCAGCTTACAGGATAGGCTGGATATCGTTTTGACTCTATTCGAGGTGGTTTATGCTGCTCATCCTGGTTAGTGCTTGAGAGTATATGGATCTAAAGGATTTGAAGGAATGCTGATTACATGTGTCACTCAGATACTCCATCTTTGGAACCTGGAGCACTCTTCATACCACTGATAGAGGAGTTAGTGGAATTGATTTCAGTAGAATCATGGCGAGGACTCTGGTCATACATCGAGACCAGATCGAAGCGGTTCACAAAGGTAAATGAACATCTCATCTTTCCTTTACTCCTCTACGCTGACAGCCATCACAGGATATGCCTGCATCGAGAGGTAAAGCTCTCCCATTACTTCGAACCATCAATGCTTTTCTTCGTTTCCTCCCCCGTACGCCAGATGATCTGGTATTCCGAGGAAGGGTTCATCAATTTGCGAGCTCGGTCATCAGCGTGGCGGACAAGAGCGCTATCAACATGAGAGGGGATTACGCGGAAGTGCGTACGACGTGGGATGTAGAGGAAGTCAAGGAAGAACCCGCGGAAGCTCAGCAAGAGGACGAAGATAATGAAGGAGATGTGAAGATGGATGATGAAGCAGAGAAGAAATCTCAGACAACGGGCGAAAGTGAATGTAAGTAGAACGAAGCTCCTTCAGGAAATGGGTATCCTCGCTGATCATGCAATTCTAGCTGCCGAGCCCAAACTCGACTTCTACCCCACGCTGTGGTCACTTCAGCAGTATTTCGCTCATCCACCATCATTAGACGGCCCCGCTACTGGAGAATCAGCAAAAACGCCATTCGACACTTTCAAGGAAAAGACCGATTTCGTCTTGCCACACCTATTCGCGCAAACACAGAAGGAGAAAGCTTTGTTGGGGAAGGATGCGGAAGTGATAGGAAAGAAACGAAAGCGGTCAGCTGAGGATATAGGCAGTGGAGGGTTCTTCCATCCTAGATATTTGACTGGAAAACGATTGTTTGAATATGAGGTGAGCTGCAATCCCGCCATCTTTCATCGTTGAATGTTGAGCTAATATCGATGTCTGTGTTTAGCTTGCCGACCCATCTTTCCGACGCCAAGTCCTTGTTCAGTATTTCATCCTCTTCCAGTTTCTCTTGAATCTCACTCCCGCTTCAGCTGGAAAGCAAGCTTTCACCGGGGGTATGCCAAAAACCTTTGTGCTGAATACGGATGATGAGAAATGGGTGGTATCTAAAGTGCAGACTATTCGAGACGAGCTGTTGAGGATGGTTGATGGGAAAAGGTTCGAGGAAACTGTCCTATCCATTATCACAAGGGAGGTGCATTATGTGAGTCATGATCGATATCGTATGTTCATATTGGCGAATATGCGTTCTGACTCGCAACTTCTGTTGTAGGCCCAATGGAAGAACGATCAATGTCCTGAAGGTGTATTTGAGATTCCCCCATTGGACGAGAGTACGGCGAAGGATGCTGCCAAGTTATGGGAGAAACGACTCGCTCCTCCAGCATCATACCCATTCAAGGTTGGCTCACGACCATTGTCGATGCTTTGGAATAATGGATTCAAAGGTATCGATCAGCTGAAGGGTAGAGAGAAGTAAGTGTGCCCACTGTCCTCCCAAATTTAGAAGGGAATAATATTGATTGTCACCACCTCAGAGCGACGAGCGAGGAACAGCTGGATGAAGAATTGAAGAGGATAGAAGATGATGAGGAAGACGACAAAGCTATGGGAACTGAGATCCCGCCTGATGTCGCGGCAGCCAACAAGGAGGTTCGTATGGGTATTACCATCTTCACTCAATCCACCTCAATCAAGGCTAACTTTGCAAACACAATATAGCGAAAGACCAGTCTCACATGGCGCGCTTTACGACTGGCGTCTCACGATCACTTGCGGCTATTCAAGACACTTGCCCCCAAGAGAGATCTGCATGTTCTCATGAAAGCTGTCAAGGGAGAGAATGAACCCAAGGGTCCTACAGTGGAGAACCAGGCCGAGGAGGAAGTACCGGAGAAGGAAGTCCTTGATACCAGGGATGGGGAAGGAGAGGAGGAGGAGAAGAAAGAAGAGGAGGATAAGACTGCTGAGAATGAGAAAGCGGAAGGAGTTGCAGAGGGGACAGTAAACGAAGACGTGGAGATGGAACAGCCGAAGATTGAGACAGAAGAGAAGGATGAGAAGGATGAGAAGGATGAGAAGGATGAGAAGGATGAGAAGGATGAGAAGGATGAGAAGGATGAGAAGGATGAGAAGGATGAGAAGGATGAGAAGGATGAGAAGGATGAGAAGGATGAGAAGGATGAGAAGGATGAAAAGGATGAAAAGGATGAAAAGGATGAGAAGGATGAGAAGGATGAGAAGGATGAGAGTGAACTACAACAGGGTGAAGACCCATCACAGCCAGCGGAAATCAGTCAAGCAGAGGGAATCGAAGGAAAACAGGAACCAAAGGTAAGTCCCATGTCCGTTTCATTGTAAATTGAGTTATTGATTCAATATGTTGAACAGCAGGTCACAGAACCTCCCGAGACAATTATTAGCGAGGGGGTAGCAATGACTTCTACGTAATGATGATTCGATGCAATCATCAACTTGTTCCACTCATGCGACGCATGCAATCCCATCAGTCTCTCAATGTGGAGCTGGTCTCTCAACCAAAGAGAACGATACATCTCGAATACGACAGTCATTAAAATGAAGATAATATACTAATTGTCCTTGTTTAACCTGAAAATGTGACGAATCGAGCCCCTTTCCTCTTCCTTGACCTTGAGATGTGTCTTTTTCGTTTTACCTCAACATCCTGTCCGACAGCGTTGTCTCTCTTCTCGACCTTCCCCTCCCCTGATGTGATTGTCGGTTTGGCCCCAAGGACCGTGACAAATCTAGCGGGACTCGGTACTGATTTAGATGTGATAGTCGGTAATGGTACGGTCATCACTACGCCATGGGCGGTAGATCTCATCCTCCGATCTATCCCTATTGATCTAGCTGCAGGTCCAGGACCAGTGAACTGCCCTATCGCCTGACCATCGACGGAGAAAACTGGTGGACCTGGATCTGGGGACGGTTCAGGTTCAGGCTCAGGAGCTGGATCCGAAGCGGGCTCTTCGGCGGGCGGTTCCTCAGGAGGTGGTTCTGCAGAAGATGAGGGGGGAGGTTCAGACCATTCTGAGGACGATGAGGCCGTTTCGGACCAACTGGAAGAAGGAGGTTCGGACGATGGAGGTGGTTCAGATGGGGGAGGTTCTTCGGACGAACTTGGTGGTGGTGGCTCTTCAGACGAGGTAGGGGTTGGAGATGGTGGTTGTTCGGTGGACGAGGTGGATGATGAAGTGCTGGAAGGTGGATCGGAAGATGTGGGACGTTCGCCTGTGAAATCTGGAGTGCCGGCGCTTGGCCTCTCTGAGGTACTCGAACTGCTTGATGTGGTCGGTGGTGCAGTAGGGACTGGTTCGACATTCGCCGTGGAGATTGTAATTTCGGTGACTGAGGTTGTCTGGCTGGTGACCTGGGTTGACAGGACAGTCTGACTAGTGATATCGGTTATGGAGATAGTCTCCCTCGCAGTCATTGTAGTAATTGCCTGAAAGGTAGAAGTGGCAGTGATGGATGTCTGAAGAGTCTCTGTCTGTTGGATGGAAGTCCGAAAAGTCTCCGTCAAAGAGGTCTGAAACATTGAAGTCTCGGTTGATGATTCGGTAGTAGTAGTTGAAACTGTTTGAGTGACTGAAGTTTCGAAAGTTATGATATCAGTAATTGTAGTTAAAGACAATTCAGTAGTTGACGTACGAAATGTAGAGATATCCGTTGAGGTTGTGGATTCAGTGGCAGTAGCTGACGAAGTAGAAGTAACGGACGTTTCAAATGTTGCAATATCTGTTGTGGAAGATTGAAAGGTTGATATGGCAGTTGTGGACGTCCGTAAAGTGGCGATATCCGTGGTAGCTGAAGTCTCGGTGGTCAATTGCTGAAATGTCGAGACTTCCGTAGTGGGTCGATGAAAAGTCTCGGTCTCGGTTGCTGACGCTCGAAATGTCGAAGTGGCTGTTGTACCTTCACTGACAGTGCTCGGTCGTCTTGAGCTTTCCACAGAGGACACTGCTGGGGGTGGTGGCGGGCTGACAGCACTGACCTCGGGTACAGGTGGCGAAGGGGCAGTCTCAGAAAGCCAAGTAGAAGTCACCGTATCATCTGAGAGAGAGTCGATGTGAGAAAGGGAAGACGCAGGTGGCTTTGCTGTGTTGAATTTCGAGGGATCCGTTTCTGTCTGGATAGTCATCATAGGTTCCGATGTTGTAGGTTCTTCGGATGTCGCCATACCGAAGGAATAGGTTGCAGGCTTCTTTGAGGTGGTCGATTGTACAGCACTTGCTGATGGCTTGATGGTAGGTGATGGGGGAGGCGCAGAGGATGATATCACATAAGAGCTTTGGGGAGCAATCAAGGAGCTAGAAAGGTAGGCTGAAGTTGCTACTGGTGTACTTGAATAGGCTGACTGTACCGCCTCAGAGCTGGAGTAGTAGCTCTCCTGAATAGTCGATCCAGCAGGTGAACCGGTAGAGACCAATGGTACAGAATACGAAGACTGCTGTACCGCAGACGAAGTCTGATAGTACGAGCTTTGTACAGACGAATGATACGTGCCTGGAGTAGCCACTGGTGCCGGTGTCTGAGCAAGAGGA